>NC_073380.1:79842909-80184239 GCF_028641065.1 Leucoraja erinaceus | reverse complement strand
GTCCTTGTCCTTGTGGATCTGTACCGTCTGCCTGACGGCAACAGTTCAAACAGGGAGTGTCCGGGGTGGGAGATGTCCTTTATTATATTCTGGATTTTTTTGGTGCAGCGGGAACTGTGTAGGTCCTCCAAGGTAAGGAGAGGGCAGCCGACAATCCTCTGGGCGTTGTCAATGGCCCTCTGGAGCGCTTTCCTCTGAGCCGCTGTGCAGCTGGTGTACCACACGCATACACAGTATGTTAGTATGCTCTCAATGGAGCACCGATAAAAGGACAGCAGCAGCCTCTGAGTGATGTTGTTCTTCCTGAGCACCCTCAGGAAGTGCAGTCTCTGCTGGACCTTTTTCAGCAGCGCAGTGGTGTTCACGCTCCACGTCAGGTTCTCCTCAATGTGGATTCCCAGGAAGCGGAAATCCGCCACCCTCTCTACACAGTCCCCTCTGATGGTCAGTGGTACCATGTTCAGGTACCTGTCCATGTCCAGATACAATTGGTACCAGGTACCAACCTACAGGTTTGTAGGTTAATTGGCTTGATATAAATATAAAAACTGTCCCTAGTGGGTGTAGGATAGTGTTAATGTGCGGGGATCGCAGGTCGGCGCAGACCCGGTGGGCCTGTTTCCACGCTGCATCACTAAACTAAACTATCCATGTCTATCAAATGATAACGATGCCAATAATATCATTTATTATTGTCAAAAGGAATGAGATAGTGAAAAGCTTTGTTTTGCATGCTGTCCAATTAAATCATACTATACAATACATAAATACATCAAGCCATACATAAGTACAATAGGTAATGTAGAGAAAAAAATATCTGAGTCCAGAATTTAGTGATGCAGCATCACAGTGTTACAGTAACAGAGGAAGTGCAGAGTTTAAAAGTACAAAGTCCACAAAGAGGTAGTTTAAGAGATGGGGACTGTACCCTGGCTTTCGGGAGGACTGTCCAACAAGGAATAAGCTGTGAGTTTAGTTTAGTTTAGAGATTCAGTGTGGAAACAGGCCCTTCGGCCCACTGAGTCTGTGATCGCCGCACATTAACTCTATCCTACACACACTAGGGATAATTTACATTTATACCAAGCCAATTAATCTACAAACCTGTACGTCTTTGGAGTGTGGGAGGAAACCGAAGATCTCGGAGGAATCGCCATGGGGTCACGGGGAGGAACGTACAAACTCTGTACAGACAGCACCCATAGTCGGGATCAAACCCAGGTCTCTCCGCAAGAACTCTCCGCAAGAACTCTCCGCAGTCTCATGCAGTTTTAGGCAGAACTGATGCAAATCAAGCTATGGTGCATCCTGAAAAGGTGGTTCCTATGTTGCATCTCTAGAAACTGATGTACCATTGGAGACATGCCGACCTTCCTATGCCTTTGAGGATGTTGGTGTGCTTTCTTTGGTGTATGTGGTTGGACAGGAACAAATTTGTGGTGATATTCACACTTAAGAATATGAAGCTCTCAGCCATCTCCACTTTGGCATCAATTATGCTGACTGGGACATGGACACTACCTTGTTTTCTGAGGTCACGTGACTCAAACGTATTCACCATCTGATTTCCTGTCTTCCAATAATATACTTCCCACTGTTCACAGCACTTCCGAGCTTTGTCTTATTCACAAGTTTGTAAATGTTACCCTGTACGTCAATATTTAACTCATTAATATAAATCAAAAGCTATAATGGTCTTAGCACGAAGCTTTGGGAAACACGACTGTGATGGTTTTCAATCTGTAATAGTAGCTATTTGCCAGTACTCTTTACTTTCTCTCTTTAAATCAATTTTCTATCCATTTTGCTACTGTTCCTTTAATTTGTGGATCTTGGTTTGCTTAGTTGCTTTTTGCATGGGACTTTACCACATATCTGGTGTAATGTAATGCTGAGACTCTATAGGGTGCTGGTCAGACTGCATTTGGAGCATCGTGAGTAGTTTTGGGCCCCATATCTGAGGAAGTATGTGGTGGCACTGGAAGGGCCCAGAGGAGGTTTACAAGAATGATCCCAGGAATGACTGGGTTAACATGTGATGAGCATTTGACGGCACTGGGCCTGTTTTCGATGGAGTTTAGAAGGATGAGCAGGAACATTGAAATTTACAGAATAGTGGAAGGCCTGGATAGAGTGGATGTGGAGAGGATGTTTCCACTATTGCGAGAGTCTAGGACCAGAGGCCATAGCCTCAGAATAAATGGACGTACCTTTTGGGAGAAGAGGAGGAATTTCTTTAGTCAGAGGGTGGTGAATCTGTGGAATTCATTGGAATTCAAGACGTTAATGGTTTTTTAAAGGCAGAGATAGATGAATTATTAATTATTACAGGTGTTAAGGGGAAAAGGCAAGAGAATGGGGTTGTGGAAAAGATAGATCAGGCATGATTGAATGGTGGAGTAGACATGATGGGCCGAATGATCCAATTCTGCTCCTATCACTTATGAATCTACGAGCTTATGAACCGTCAAACACTTCAGTTTAGTCATACATTGTTGCTGTTGCGAAATCCATCCCAAGTTTCCCTTGCAAATTCAAACTCCACCATTTACTTATTGATTTGCCTGATCATTGCGTAAAGGTGTTTACGTAACCGAGTTGAAACTAGCTGGCTATAATGGCCTGGTAGGGCCGTTCACTCCCTTTAGAATAAGTGTAAGTATGTTACATTTGCCATTTTCCAGTCCTCTGGCACCATGCCTGTATGTGAAAGAGAACTGGAAAATTGTGGCATGGTTAAGGTATCACTCGGTAACCTTGGATACATTCCACTAAACCATGCAAGTTGCTTACATTGGGGATTCTGAAGCAGGCTGAATGGGCAGTCTTTCTGATGGCCTCTTCTTACCTATTTTTGCCCAATTCCAAACCTTTACTGTAGCTTCTTTTGTTGAATCTTTGGAAGTATACTCTTCCTCAGTAAAGGTTGATACACAGCATCAGAGTATTCCACCTTTACTCTCCTTCTCAAATCACATTAGCTTTCTTCCCAGTTAAGAGGAGAGGCTCTCTCTCTTTCATTATCAATTATCTCCTTCATCATCTCGGGTGTTCTTGCTGGTTCCCGTCAACGTTTCTCTTGTCAGAATGCATTGACTATTGGACTTTCCTTGATCGGACTTTGCTGGCTTTACCTTGCACTAAACAATATTCCCTTATCATGTATCTATACACCGTAAATGGCTCGATTGTAATCATGTATTATCTTTCTGCTGACTGGATAGCACGCAACAGAAGATTTTTACCATTCCTCGGTACACATGACAATAAACTAAACTAACTAACATAACCCTTACCCAAAACATCTATTAATTCCTTTGCTAGTACTGGTAGATCTGGCTCCCTTTTCTTCTGATATCTTTTATGGGTTGGTCGGATTCAAGCAATATAACTTTGCTAAGAAAATTGTGAAAAATAATCGTAACCGATCATAACAATGTTGAGGCCAAATATTCTTGAACAGCTCCAAAGATTGCCATATAAAAAGTACCAATTCATTGTTGACTGGCGGAAAGGTACACATGGTTTCCATTCAATGCAATGATGCTACAGTAAGCATCCTAAAAGCAAGAGCAAAAACAAAAGCAAGGGCGGCACAGTGGCGCAGCGGTAGAGTTGCTGCCTTACAGCGTTTGCAGCACCAGAGATCTGAGTTCGATCCAGACTACGGGTGCTGTCTGTACGGAGTTTGTACGTTCTGCTCGTGACCGCGTGGGTTTTCTCCGAGATCTTTGGTTTCCTCCCACACTCCAAAGACGTGTGTGTGTGTGTGTGTGTGTGTGTGTGTGTGTGTGTGTGTGTGTGGTGTGTGTGTGTGTGTGTGTGTGTGTGGTGTGTGTGTGTGTGTGTGTGTGTGTGTGTGTGGTGTGTGTGTGTGTGTGTGTGGTGTGTGTGTGTGTGTGTGTGTGTGTGTGTGTGTGTGTGTGTGGTGTGTGTGTGGTGTGTGTGTGTGTGTGTGTGTGTGGTGTGTGTGTGTGTGTGTGTGTGTGTGTGTGTGTGTGTGTGTGTGTGTGTGTGTGTGTGTGTGTGTGGTGTGTGTGTGTGTGTGTGGTGTGTGTGTGGTGTGTGTGTGTGTGTGTGTGTGTGTGTGGTGTGTGTGTGTGTGTGTGTGTGTGTGTGTGTGTGTGGTGTGTGTGTGTGTGTGTGGTGTGTGTGTGTGGTGTGTGTGTGTGTGTGTGTCTGTGTGTGGTGTGTGTGTGTGTGGTGTGTGTGTGTGTGTTGTGTGTGTGTGTGGGTGTGTGGGTGTGTATGTGGTGTGTGATGCATGGGTGTGTGCGTGTGTGTGCGTGTGTGTGCGTGTGTGTGTGTGCGTGTGTGTGGGGATCACTGGTCAGTGCAGAGCGCCTATTTCCGCGCTGTATCTCTAAAACTAAAAACTAGAAAAAAGTTCAATTACTATCAAGTTAATTGAAGAGATTTAATTCTCCTTCACAATAAATGTAACATCAATGAAAAGTGACCTTGAAACATTCCAATTGCCATTATGCTTCATTAACATAGTCGAGGGAGAGAAAATTACCATCCTGTCTCTATGCTTTGTCTGTTGTACACCCTTGAGCTTAGCTATTAATTGGCCACTGAAACAACCTGGCAAGCTACTCAGGTGCCTTAAACTCCTGCACAACACACATCTGCAGGGAACAGACAGGTAATAAATCTTAGCCTGACCAGTACCTTTCTGAAAATTGATTCGATAAGTGTGGAATTGTAACCAAAAGGCAGTTTCAGAGAAAGATAGAGAGAACAATAACAATTGTGGAGCTAATAGGATTTTGAGTTGGACTATGCCAAAATAAGTGGTGCTTTCATAAGAGAGGAAATATATCTCCGTGAGATCTCTGAACAAGGGTCTCGAACCCAAAACCTCACCTATTCCTTTTCTCCAGTGATGCTGTTTGTCATGGGTAACAGGTAATCCCGTGCTACCTGCCCCATGGTGGGATAGTTGGCGGCTAAACCGTCTCCCCCACCTGGTTTGTTAACTGAGGAGGGGGCTGTGGAGCCCCAGCAGGACCAAAAATAAGACCTGCCAAAGGGCAGATGAGCTTCTAGCGAGCCAATGGCCATCCATACTTCAGTAGAAGGTTGCAATCACTGTCGTACATAGCATTATAAGGAGCGAAGAAAAACGTAAAATGTATTTCTTCCCTCTATTTGCTTCGCAAAAGAGAAGTTGTTACCAGCATCCCTCTCTACATTTTGCATGGATTATGCAGCCCAGGCACCTGCTATGTTATCTAATGCCTTCTTCTACAGCACGAGCAAATCTCCAGCAAGGAAACTGGTCTGAATTTAATAAATTGAATTAATTGAATACATTTTATTAGCCAAGTATGTTTGCATACAAGGAAGTTGCCTTGGTGCTTTGCTCACAACAACACGATATACAGTAGACAATTAAAAATAAAACATTATAATTTAAACATGTGAAGAATGACATAAAATGCCAGATCAAAGGGAGGCCACAGACTTTTGGTTATTGAATAGAGCTACTTCTCGTGGGAAAAAAAAAGCTGTGTTTATGTCTGGCTGTGGCGGCTTTGACAGTCCGGAGTCACCTTCCAGAGGGAAGCGATTCAAAGGGTTTGTGGCCAGGTAGAGAGGGCTCAGAGATGATCTGACCCACTCTCTTCCTGGCCTTTGCAGTGTACAGTCTGGCGATGGGGGGGGGATAATGTGGAACTAGTGAGAGAACAGGTGATCGAAGGTCGGTGTGGATTCGAGGGGCCAAAGGGCTTGTTTACATGCTGCGTCTCCAAACTAAACTAATCTCTTAATGTGCTTTCCCTTGTATGTACAACTGTTAGTATAGTCTCCATCATTTAAAGTCTTTATATAAATAGGCCAAAAAAGGCATTAAACATTTTTTTCAAATGTTGTTTATAGCTAATTAAGTGCGCTAGTTGTTGCATGAATTTCTGGCAAATGTGCTTATACAGAGTTGCCCGTACCTTGTTATCCTGCAGTTTTATGATACACTTCACCAGGGGTCAGGCTACTGCTTGCACTGTGCTGTAATGACTCAATAATAAGCTGATGACATGGGAAAGGGGAAAGGGGAAAGGTTGGCAGTTACAGTACAATCTCAAAATGACGATGAGGAAAGAATAAGAACAGGACCTACACTGTGTATGTAGCAAGGATATGGTTTAATGACTGATAGTCACCTTGTCGTGTTGGAGGAGCTTGTGTGGTCCTGAGAGTGATGCTGTCTGGGGCTATGCTCCTGGTAGGGCCACTCGTGGCGGTAAGGTCGAGGGGGAGGTCTCTGACAAAGAGCAATCCAACCAAGACCTCAATGGTGGAACAGGCGGAGAGGGCGATGGCTGACGTTAGTGGAGCGTCACGACGGCTGGGAAGGCAGATGAAGGCTGCAGCAGAAAAGGGTCTCCGGTCATCTTAGACTCCACGCCACTGGATCCTGACCCAGATCTGTCAAGGACCATGTGGTGGGTGTCTGTGCACCAATCTCCCTCCCCGAGTTAGATGTGGCCCTTGAGGCTAAGGGGATCAGAGGGTATGGAGAGAAGGCAGGCATGGGATACTGAGTTGGATGATCAGCCATGATCATATTGAATGGCGGTGCAGGCTCGAAGGGCCGAATGGCCTACTCCTGCACCTAATTTCTAAACAAAGTCACGCACTGGCATCCTCCAACCCTGGAGACACCCATGGTCTGCCATGACCGTGGGGGGCGCCTAAGATTCCTTTAAATCTCCTACACCCTTCCTTGGTAACACCCCGATGTAATCAGTAAGGACTCAACGGGTAGCCCATTGCCATTGTTAAATGACCTCACCAAATGGAGGACAGCATTAATTTAAACCAAACCCAACTTGCATTAACAATCTGGAAATCGATGTGACTGATGCAATTGCCCTGATGCACAATAAGACCTGGAGATTTCTACACTTTTTCTCCTTCAGAAGAAGTCTTCTTTCAACACCTGCATTTCTTCCCCCTTTATGTCAAGTACTTTCCCAACTAATTCGCTGAATCCTTTTTATGGATTCACTTCAGACCTTTGATTCTCCTGTTTAAAATCGTTACTCGAGTCCAAATACATTTCAGTTTCCCATCTTTTGCCAAGCGGTAAAATCTGCTGTTTCAAAGCAATCAAGGGTATGGAATGATGAATTAGTTACAGATTATAGACAATAGGTGCAGGAGCAGGACATTCAGCCTTTCGAGCCAGCACCGCCATTCAATGTGATCATGGCTGATCATCCACAATTAGTACCCCGTTCCTGCCTTCTCCCCATATCCCTTAACTCCACTACCCCTAAGAGCTCCATATAACTCTCTCATGAAAGCATCCAGAGAAGCAGCCTCCACTGGCCTCTGAGGCAGAGGAATTCCACACTCACAACTCTGTGTGAAAATGTTTTTCCTCATCTCCGTTCTAAGTCAGGAATTATTGTACATTGGATAGCCAAAGTCATTGCCAAAGGTGCAGACTTGTGTTTGCATAGAAAAGATCCAGCTCTCAGGCTGTGGAAGACTTGGAAATACATTGCCTTCTTGTCTGAAGAAGGGTCTCGACCCAAAAAGTCACCCATTTCTTCTCTCCAGTGATGCTGCCTGTCCCGCTGAGTTACTCCGGCTTTGTGTCATCCTTTCATCACTGGAACCAAAGACTAGAACAATGTTGGTGGTCAAATATTAGCATATATAATGAAGTCACATCCAAGTGTCCTTTGTAAACTAGGCAATTTGCCAGCGTTGGGCAGGTTAAATGAGAGGCATTCATTAAGAGCAGGTTTTAACAAGATATAATCCTTTTAATAGTAAGCTTTGAATAAATTGTTCCCATGATAGTTGAACGACTACACTCTTACAAAAGAAATCAAACAACATTTATACCCCTTCATTCTTGTCAGCCGTCTAAAGGAAGTTTACAGTGCATCATTTTTTTGTTAGATTTGGTTCTGATTGAGACCCAACTTGCATTTCCACACCAAAGTGTGCCAGACAGGAACCATTGAGCCTGATGGGGCTGTACAAGATAATTGACGGAGGGATTGACAGTGGGGAGATCAGGACAATCTTTCTCAGCCAAGGAATGGTGGGAGTGTGGAACAGGTGCAATGAAAATGGATGGAGGATACAGAAACTTTCAACTAATGCAAAATGTTAATGGTTGAACACCAAATTCTACCTTGCAGAAAATTCTAACCTATGGAGTTAATAATAATATTAATAATTCATTTTATTTGCTGGCGCCTTTCTGGATACCCAAGGACACCTTACAGGACATAAAATCACAATACATTTATCAATAATAAATTCAAGTTGATTAAAAACAAAAAACAAAAAAAACAAAAAATACACAAAAAATTTTAAGTAATTAAAATCAGGGTGAACATGGTGTAAGTTATGTCGGGTATGCTAATCTAAACAGATGTGTTTTGAGTTGTGATTTGAATTGATCGATAGTGTCCAGGTGACGGATGGGAGGTGGGAGAGTGTTCCAGAGATGTGGGGCAGAGCAGCTGAAGGCTCTGGCACCCATGGTGCTGAGTCTAAATGTGGGGACAGTTAAAATTGCAGCTGAGGAGTGTATGGTAGCAGCAGGTCAGAGAGGTATTGGGGAGCAAGGTGGTGTAGGGCTTTGAAGGTCAGCAGTAAAATCTTGTAGTTAATCCGGTGGTGCACAGGGAGCCAGTGGAGCTGAGTGAGGATGGGTGTGATGTGGTCCGATGATCTGGTGCGGGTGATGATCCGGGCTGCAGAGTTCTGAATGCATTGGAGGCGATGAAGAAGTTTATTGGAGGTGCAAGTGAGGAGGGCGTTGCAGTAATCGATGCGGGATGTGACCAGAGCGTGGATGAGGACTTTTGTATCGTCTTTGGAGAGTTAAAAACAATGTGCTGAGATTTTCGATTGTCTAACACTTCTTTTCTTGTCGCTGTGAACATAGTGGGCTGCTGGGCCTCTTATGGTTCTGTAGACCACCAAGATTCTGAGAGTTTCATGAAGGCTTTAAACCACAAAAAGCAAACTAGCTGCTGGGCTTGCTTTTAAAGATCAGAATTCTTAGATCCCAAGAAAATGAGGGATATCTTAACTTCGATTTTTATTTAATGGAGTCTTCCAAAATATCATAAAAGCATTTCCAAAGTGAAATCAAAGGAAGACAAAACAAAATGTGTTCAACAACAACAAAGTCTCAATATAGGTTTTAACATTGGAAAGGAAACTTTCTAATGTAATGTTAAAAATTGTACAAGGCATTGGTGAGGCCAATTCTGGAGTATGGTGTACAATTTTGGTCGCCTAATTATAGGAAGGATGTCAACAAAATAGAGAGAGTACAGAGGAGATTTACTAGAATGTTGCCTGGGTTTCAGCAACTAAGTTACAGAGAAAGGTTGAACAAGTTAGGGCTTTATTCTTTGGAGCACAGAAGGTTAAGGGGGGACTTGATAGAGGTTTTTTTAAATGATGAGAGGGATAGACAGAGTTGACGTGGAAAAGCTTTTCCCACTGAGAGTAAGGAAGATTCAAACAAGAGGACATGACATGAGAATTAAGGGACTGAAGTTTAGGGGTAACATGAGGGGGAACTTCTTTACTCAGAGAGTGGTAGCTGTATGAAATGAGCTTCCAGTGAAGGTGGTGGAGGCAGGTTCGTTTTTATCATTTAAAAATAAATTGGATAGTTATATGGATGGGAAGGGAATGGAGGGTTATGGTCTGAGTGCAGGTATATGGGACTAGGGGAGATTATGTGTTCGGCACGGACTAGAAGGGTCGAGATGGCCTGTTTCCGTGCTGTAATTGTTATATGGTTAAAACTGTCCTCTTGATTTTTCTTGTTTAAGAAAAAACTGCAGATGCTGAAAAAAATCAAAGGTGGTCAAAAATGCTGGAGAAACTCAGCAGGTGAGGCAGCATCTACGGAGCGAAGGAATAGGTGACGTTTTTGGTCAAGAAGAAGTCTGAAGAAGGGTCTCGACCCGAAACGTCATCTATTCCTTCGCTCCATAGATGTTGCCTCACCTGCTGAGTTTCTCCAGCATTTTTGCCCATCTTAATTTTACAGGCTAGTTGCAGGAATTATTATTTTATTTTAACTTCCTTTATTATTCATCTTTGTATCATGAAATTGGCTAAAATACACCCAGTCTATCAATACCCACACACATTAGTATCGATTGCATGCACAAAAAACTGTAGATGCTTAAGTCTTGAGCGTTAAAAAGCGCTGGAGGAAAGCAGCAGGTCAGACAGCATTTGTGGAGCTTAGGATTCTTCTTTAGATTGATGGAAATGGAAAAGACGTGATGGGGTGGAGTAAGAATAGAGACAAAAAGGGTGCATATGTGAAACATGATAAGGAAGATGAGGTCCCTAAATGTAGAACCAGAGAGAAGAGTGAAGGTTGGGGGGGGGGGCTAGTACAGATTATCAACGGTGGAACCTCAGCTTTGACTCTTGTGGTAATACTCATAAGTTACGATGACCAAAAACTTAAGCATTATTACAGCTACAAAACAGCAACCACAAAAAGATGCACGTTGGGCTGACAGATCCACGGTTTATTACATTTGAACATTTCTAGCCCGCTAGAACTTACTAAATTCCGGAGACGCATCTGTTATCTTTGCAATCACTTTTATATTGCAACGGACAGGTTATCAAGTCTACAGGATACGTCAGCGTTCAGTCACGGTAGATTGGCTGGTACCTTTTCCCCAGCAATTATTGGATTTTGCTTGTCATTGAATAAATATTTAACAAATGTCTCAGTAATTTCCTTATTTACCTCTAAGGAAACATTTACTTTGTTTGCTTCATTCTTATTTATATACCGTAAGTTCCTACAGTCTGTATCTCGATAGCTTACTACTTTCTTTATCAAGTCATCCTTTGCCTATTTATACATAAAAACCTCATTATTTTAGCATCATTATGCTCCAATTCTTTCATTCAATATCTTGGTTTGCGTGGATGAATCGTCTATTTCTTTCAACTGCGCCTCCATTTCTCACCCAGGGAGTTGAGATTTGGCAGATCCTCTGCATGGGAACAGACTTACATTGGACGGTGGCACAGCGGTAGAGTTGCTGCCTTACAGGGTTTGTAGCGCCAGAGATCCGGGTTCGATTCCAACCACGGGTGCTGTCTGTACCGAGTTTGTACGTTCTCCCCGCAACCACATGGATTTCCTCTGAGATCTTCGGTTTCCTCCCACACTCCAAAGACATACAGGTTTGCAGATTAATTGGCTTGGTATAGTGTAAAT
The DNA here is from genome assembly GCF_028641065.1 of Leucoraja erinaceus. NCBI lineage: Eukaryota > Metazoa > Chordata > Chondrichthyes > Rajiformes > Rajidae > Leucoraja > Leucoraja erinaceus. The sequence continues at coordinate 80,172,991 of NC_073380.1, read as the reverse complement.
TATTCCTAGTGTGTGTAGGATAGACTTAGTGTGCGGGGATCACTGGTCGGCGCAAACTCGGTGGGGCCGAAGGGCCTGTTTCCGCGCTGTATCTCTAAACAAAACTTGACTACTGTAGAAGTGTCTTTCCCTGAATACTCCGTCTACACACCCAACTTCATTCTCTACAACTTAAATCCGAAGCTCCTTATCCCTCTTTTTGGGTTTGGACCATATTACCAAAAAATCTCTTGTATGAAAAATAGCAAGTCTGTAGCTTCTGTATCTTTTACATAAATTGCATTAGGATGTAACCGTTACCCTTCACTAAGCAATGCTTCAGTAGTCATAATGATACAGCGTGGAAACAAACCCTTCGGCCCAACTTGCACACACCGGCCAAAATGTCCCAGCTACACGAGTCCCACCTGCCCGCATTTGGCCTGTTTCCCTCCAAATCTGTCCTATCCATGTACCTGTCTGTTTCTTAAACATTGGGATAGTCCCTGCCTCAACTACCTTCTCTGGCAGCTTGTTCCATACACCCACCACGCTTTGTGCGAAAAAGTTTAGATTCCTATTAAATCTTTTATCCCTTCACCTTAAAATAGTTTAATGGTTAAGAAGAGTCTTTCTCTCAACTCATCTGCTAATTCCTTACCCTCCTTGCACAGGTAGATTTCTTCCTTGGTCTATTTCCTAACAATTGTTTGCTCTGCCTTTCAACCTGACAACATGTGGCTTTGTTTAATACTGTTTTAATCATGGTCAGATTTTATTTTCCCTTCTCCGCTGCTTTGATAATTCTACAACTGCAAACCCAGCCCACCACAGGAAAACAGAGGTGCGACTCATCTAAGCTGTGCTTTCCCCAGCTTCCCCAGAGGGTGCCAGCAGATGCGGAGAGTACTAGAACAGAGATGATCGACCTGCTGTGGACATGCTCACCTCTGCGTTGAAACTGCTGGAGAGAAGGTTGTGCCTTGAACTCTACAATGTCTTGGAGCCAAGCTGATGGTGTCTCATTGCAAGTCTATAAATAAGAACAGAATGTTCCAACACCACACAGCAGATCGAGCGGCATATGAACAGAGAAATCGAGCCAATACATCAGAATGACAACCCTTCATCAGAATGAAAGAACTGTCGATGTATTTTTTTGGTGTTAGATCGGAGTTAAATTGCATTTTGCTCCAAAGCAAATGGGAATAGCAAAACCATTATTCAAGTGTCAAGCCTCAAATCAGGTTAGACGCATATTTTTTCCAAGAGAAACAGAAAAATCTATCCTTGGAATTGTCTCATTGTATATCCAAATCTTTAAGATGGTCTTGATCAGCACCAGCGAATTAAACAACATTTCCAGCCAAAAGTTGAATCATTAACGTGCAAATTAAAGCACCCCTGACCCAGAGAGAATTTGCAGCAACCAGTGCAACTTGGGAAGAATCCAGAAAAGGAGGTTTCTCCAGTTTTATCAGAAAGACAAAACAAACTTTTATATACAAGGAGAAATTATTTTTAAAACACAGCAGATTATTCCAGGTAGAAGAAATACAGTGAATATTGATGCATATTCCAAATTATGATAAAGAAACTCCAGTGAAATTCCTGGCCAGTAAGTTTAAAAACTTTCTTTTTTTTTTTTTAATGTATTTCATTGTCGGCATGTTTGTGTTTTCTATAGGAACAATTTAAATTCTGTAAATTTAATTTGGAATGATTAAAATCACATGTATTGAGGATAATTCCATTGCCTCAAGCGACACGAGAAGTGATATCTTGGCATGGTCTCTACAGCAGCTGATTCATTTGTAGCCATTCGGTTCAAGAGCAGTGTTTTATTGTTGTATGTCCCGAAAGGGAATAATTAAATTCTTACTTGTTGGCAAATTTTGAAGTATGTAAAGTTAAGACGACTGTAGAACATTTAGAGTAAATTTAGAGTAAAAAAACCAAAAATAGCATCTAGTTTAGAGTTTACCTGGGGCATAAATTGTAAAGAACTGATGGTGGAAAAAGAGATGGATTATAAATATATTTTTAGCCCTGGCAAAAACAGGAAAGCAGACTATTATCTAAATGGTGGCCGACTAGGAAAAGGGGAGATGCAGCGAGACCTGGGTGTCATGGTACACCAGTCATTGAAAGTAGGCATGCAGGTGCAGCAGGCAGTGAAGAAAGTGAATGGTATGTTAGCTTTCATAGCAAAAGGATTTGAGTATAGGAGCAGCGAGGTTCTACTGCAGTTGTACAGGGTCTTGGTGAGACCACACCTGGAGTATTGCGTACAGTTTTGGTCTCCAAATCTGAGGAAGGACATTATTGCCATAGAGGGAGTGCAGAGAAGGTTCACCAGACTGATTCCTGGGATGTCAGGACTGTCTTATGAAGAAAGACTGGATAGACTTGGTTTATACTCTCTAGAATTTAGAAGATTGAGAGGGGATCTTATAGAAACTTACAAAATTCTTAAGGGGTTGGACAGGCTAGATGCAGGAAGATTGCTCCCGATGTTGGGGAAGTCCAGGACAAGGGGTCACAGCTTAAGGATAAGGGGGAAATCCTTTAAAACCGAGATGAGAAGAACTTTTTTCACACTGAGAGTGGTGAATCTCTGGAACTCTCTGCTGCAGAGGGTAGTCGAGGCCAGTTCATTGGCTATATTTAAGAGGGAGTTAGATGTGGCCCTTGTGGCTAAGGGGATCAGAGGGTATGGAGAGAAGGCAGGTACGGGAAACTGAGTTGGATGATCAGCCATGATCATATTGAATGGCGGTGCAGGCTCGAAGGGCCGAATGGCCTACTCCTGCACCTAATTTCGATGTTTCTATGTTTCAGATAGTACTTTGAACAAAATTAGGATTACTAGTTGTTGCACCCATTGATCCACAGCCAGACTTTAAAGAAATATTTGCACAACTATTTGACCATTGAACTCATTCATGTAAAAGTCCCTATACAGCAAATTCAAACCAACGTGCTGAAAACTTACTTTAATGGAACAGTTCCTTTCCATTTTCACGCAGGAAAACTCCAACAATGAGAATATACTTCATGAAACCAAGTACTGGGAATAATAATATTATTTACTAATAGTTTGAAACATTCAATTTTTGTTTCACTTTGACAAATTCAATTGGTCAGCATTTGAAGCCACGGGGAAAAAGATTCAGGATTTTTTCCAGATTACATTTGATGAAGTGCTTCCCCGGTATCAATTCAAAACAGTCAAAATGTTTCTAATTTTGACTTTTTTGAGGAAGAATTTCAGAACAAATAGCAAACGGGTTTTTTTTTTAAAACCATATTCAGTCCTTCGTCTATTTTAAACACCAATAGATCACTCAACCTCAAAAGGAATGCAACGCTTAAACAACATGTCCATAACTTTACACAAAGAATAAATTAAGGAAATGTCAGTAAAGTATTGTGATGACATGTATATAACAATTCAGTAATAGCACACACTCAGTCAGAGTTGTACAGCACACAAACAGGCCCTTCAACAGATCATATTCATACCAACCTTATTGCCTATCTACACTAATCACATTTGCTCACTTTAGGACGTTATCCTTTATGCCATGCCCGTTTAATTTTAAATCTGTCTAAATGCTTATTAAACATGATAATGTATCTGATTCCACCACCTCTAGCAGCTTGTTCCAGATATCAACCACTGAAAAACATCCTTTGAAACTCTTACCTTTCATCTTAAACCCATGGATTCATATATTTGATACCCCTATTATGGGGTGAAAAAATGGTTTCACAATATTACCCAATATTATGTCAGGTGTGCTTCTGGAGAAAACAATCCATCCTCTTGGGGGAAAAATACGTCAGCCTGTGACCAGTCAGTTATATAGCACAGAAACAATCACTTCAGCCTAACTCGTCTATGCCACCCAAGATGTATATCCAGCCTAATTTCATATGCCTCCATTTGTCCTATCTCAAACTTCTGTATCCAAGTACTTGCCTGAATATCTCAAAACAATGTAACCATACCGACTTCTGGTTTCTCTACAGCTTGTTTAATATATATCAATTAGAAAAACCAAGACACTCACCCACTACCCTGTGTCCCATCACCAAGCCAATTTTGGATTCAGTTAGAAAGCTTGCCTTGAATGCCATGTACCATTTGAAACAATTCAAAAACAATCTAAAGTGAATGACAAAATAAACAAAGGGAGATTCCAATGTCTGAACATGACTAAAAGTTTTCTTGGAAATTAAAATCCTGCAAAGAGTAGAAAAGGGGAATTCTTTTTAAATGTGGCAGTTGTGAAATCAGAAATTATTTAAAGTTCAACAAGTGTATGTAGTTGGGAAAGCTGATTTGGAGTTGGAGCAAAAAGCAAAATACTGACGATGGACTGACAGACTAACTGTGTAGATGTCTGTGTAAACACCTTCAAAACAAAGCCTGCCAAATGTCTGGGGAAGATACTCAGGTTAAAAGTTCTGCATAAAGTTGCTGTCTGTAGGAGCAAACAGTTGAAAATAAGTCATATCCATTGTAATGCCATATAATTTAAATTAATTACACCGGTCTGTTTCCACTTGGAGACGAGATTAATTCATCGCGTCGGGGGAGAAAAAAAATGCAACAGTCATGGTGAAAATTTAACCTGAAAAGAAAAAGAAATAAGACTCACAAATCATTTATCTAGGTGATAAACAGTTTATTTTAATCTGGTTTTGTCAGATGCATTGTACAATGCCAATACTTTCAATAAGCCATTTAACTCAGTATCTAGCATTGCCCATCTTTGTTGTGCATGTTGTACAAAAGAGCATGATTTTAACAATCAGGGAGTTGTATTACATCATTTATAATAATTGTACTTTAGGAAGAAAGGAGAAAAAAAATTGTTGAATGCTGTATGTCTATTTACTGACTCCCGTATCTTTCTTTTTTTCCATACATTTTAGCTGTAAAGCTGTACCTCCAATGAAAAAGCAATGCCAGGGCAGCATGGATACTTCCTGGATCAGCAATTTTATACAAACAATAAAAAGGAAGATCTAGTATACAATAAGCCAGGCGCAATACATACACAAAACACTTCAGTACCATAGACAGATACAGGATTTAAATTAATACAGCAACCATATTTTATATAAATCAACATGAGTTTGCAAACGTGCCGAGTTACTGAAACTATCAGTGTGATATAATATATATATTAATATATTTGTGCATATATATAAAATATCACAGACACAGTGAGGTAAATATAACTTGGTCATTCGGAGGTATCTTTAATTTAAAGCAGAATTACATAAAATTGTTTGAGTGTAGAATAAATGTTCTGTAATTGGGGGCTGCATGGCGTAACACCATGCTGGTGGGACTGTGTTAGAAAGGGCAGGTAGTGGCATTCGATACAGGAAAATAAAGTCAACAGCATTTCATAATTTAACATTAACATATGCAGCAGTATCACTTGCATATACTGAGTTGTCATGGGTAAATTCAATATAGTAATAAAGAAGCACATCCGATATGCACACTTAACATGCTGCAGATCACAGTAATTACCATGGTTTTATAGGGAGGTGCCCATTTTGTTGCGTTCATTCGCTAACCATACAAAACTTGTAATACGATAAAGACGTTTTCTGTACTATACATTTAGACAATATGCTCAGTGATTACTTACAACAGGAATGACTGATGAGAAATCTTTCGAACAGAGCTACCACACATTTTACCCAAGGGCTTAGCAGCAGTTCAGCCACTTCAGGGGCCTTCATTGCTTGCAATTATAATACTGTTTCTCAGCCAGGAAACTACACACTGAGATTAATGATGATAGAAAAAGATCTGGATTTATTTGAGCTAGAAGCTATACGCAACATTTTCTATATAGTGTTTCTCCCTGCTTTTCTACTAGGTTTATTACCATGTTAATCACACTACAGATTTTATGATATTAAAAAGTAAAAAGTTGTAGAAATAAAAATATTTTCTTACACTGGGCTTTCTCATTTGTAAATATACAATTATATGTAAACTAAGTTAAAACTAAAAGCAAGACTTATCTATGTATTTCTATTTGTGGATCTATTTGTAATGCACCAAATGGATTAGTTAACTGCGTCTTTGCCAAATTCAAGGAATAACAACACTGCACATCTGTACTGCAATAAACAGAACTTGAAGTCTTTCCACCCCAGGTTAAATTTGGATGTTGAATCTTTATATTCATCTTCAAACACCTGATAAGGCAGACTCCATAATCAATAATTGCAGTGTATAAAGTCGGAAAGCTGTGAAATTGTAATTTTAGGCCGTTTCTCCCCCAAAAAAAGTAAAGCCCAAGTGTAAGCAGATTGAGTACTCCGAGAATACCTAGCAGTAGGTGATCAGATTGCCTTTGATTTACACATGGTTCAAGATATTACAGTGCGAGATCATAAGGCCTATTATGGCATTTTGTGCAAATAAAAACGCAGACTCCCAAGCTGCAAAAAAGATAATTTCATGAATAAATTGATTTCATTCCGATTTTGCGCTGTTTCTTGTACCTGCAGAAAATAGTCTTTTAAAAATCCAAATAAAAACCCAGTCCACTCCAAATAGAAACTTCATTTTTAATAACTATTCTTATAATTCTAAATTCATTAAAGCTAATTTGAGTTTAATGGCACCTAAAACAAAGCAAAGTAAAATGTTTTCACCCCAAAAGATGGCATGATAAAATGCACACAATTAATGCACCGAGTAAGACTTCATTGGGTCCTTAGTGTCACTGCAAATGGAGAGAGAAAAATAGGCAAATATTTGTCGATTAATCTACATACTATGCTACATACAATAATAATAATTCATTTGGCTGCTATCATTTTGTGTTAAAATGCATTATAATTATATTTGGTTGAGAGGCATTTGCTATATTATGTACTTTATGTTAAAAATTCAACAACGTCAAAATAACTCTTCCTTAGCAAAAATGCATTTGACAGATGATACTAGAGCAAATTTTTACCAAAGGTACCCAGCATCCCACCCCCCATTTCCAAGAAGCAAAACGTTTCTTGTCAGGAAGCCAAGTTGAAGAATTGCAAGTATGTTCCTTGCTATTTTAAGTGGCTGCTTCCACCACAGCACAACAACCAATGGAAGTGCATCGTAGAATACCATAACCATATTCCTATAATTTTCTTTTTGATGTTCATGGAGTAGAGGGTTATGAACCTCCACCAGGCTATTGGGAATTGACGTTCATATGTTTAAAACAAAAACTAGAAAAAAAATACTAATTGCAAACATTGTCTAGTTAAAACAAAAATGAACTAAAACCCAGATTGAGGCTCTCACTAAATTACCTCTAAACCTGGAAATTGTACATGATACAGGTTAGGGTTTTTTTTTTTTTTACTTCTGGCTACTATACATAGGCCCGATTTGCGTACCCATTTCAGAAAGTCACAATTTCAACACAAATCTTATTCCTGCAACAAAAGAAAAGTAGCAACAGTTAATGCATTTGTCTCAGTCTTGTTCCCAAGTATGTAAGCCATTTCAAAGTGGCGTAATGGCTCAAACCAAATGTGAAGTGTAGAATTCCTGACTCAAAAGTTTTAGCCAATAAAAGGTGAAAATAAATTGCAAGGATTCAAAATTATATTCACTTGGTTGAATTGCTAAGCAGTAAAACCAGTACTCAACCCTTAGACAGAGTACCCTTTGTGTGTAATACTGTATCTTGCACAGACATTTATATTCCTTTGTGGGACTAGCCCCATTACCAGTCTCTTCAACATTTTGGGGCAGTATTGGTAAAGGCTTAAGTGTTCCAGCTTTTCTACTATTAAGACCAATAATAACACTTTGTCATCAAGTTAAATGTTAATTTAAAAAAAACCTACGCTACATAATATGTCAATGTCCTGGGAAGGTAGTGTTCAGTGCACAAAGTGGACCTCAGCCTGCGCTCAACATGTCCATTAGAGAGCTAGGCATGATGGAAATTTCCTATGTAATTTAGAAAATGTGGTGCAGACAGAGTGATCCATCTTCTGCTCCCTCGATGAGGTAGAACAAGAATCCCTTCCAATAATACTGCAATCCACTTGCAGTTATCATCCTATCAACTCGATCTCTGGACTGCATCCGACTACATCTTTATGCCTTCCTGTTGGCTGAGCTGAGACAACGTTTTCTTGATACGAAGAGCAGTTAATCTGGCTGCTCCATTGGCGTACCAACACTCACGCATGATTTTGGCCATTACACGTAGAGCCTGCGGCAAAGAGATAGCAGGATTAGAACAAGTTGGCAATCCACAGTGAAGAGAATAAATACCAAAACCTACAAGTTATATCTAAAATTCTCCCACATTTGCATCCCTGGTTGAAAATATTTCAATCTTTGAATCTAGATATTCTTCCAAATATAATGATAGGCTAAGGATCCAGTTGAAACAATCTCAAGAGTCAATTAAACTATATCATTGACAGCCAAACAATAGTCTTAGATGCTTGATCCTCTCATCTTTGATTAACTAAAAGAAAGTAGAAACTAAGCAGAACTCTAATATTGACATTGAAGCATGCACTGGTTAAGGGGATAGGCAAAGACAGCTTTGGTATTGTTAGTAAAAACTACAATGCTAATCTAGCAACTTGAAATGGGTTTTAAACTATATCTTTGTTTTCACTTGTCGGAAAGTTCGAGGTGAACCAGTTTTCAGACATAGACCGTTGGAGGTGAAAACTTCTGAAAGGAGGCTGTTAATATTTACTCATTAAAGTAGATTAGATAAAGTCAGTTGCATGTGACGAGCTACAATCTATAATGCTACAGATGCACAAACATTCTTCACTGAACTTTGCACAACCAGACAGCAGTATTTTTGAGATAATCTCCAAAGTGAAACATATTAAGTTTCCAAGAGCTTGCAAAAGGGGTGTTCGTTATTTTAAAGAAAAACCTTCTTAGCCAAGTCAATTGGTGCTAAAGTACAGAAACCAAACAGCACTGTTGTGTAATAGATTTAAATTAAAGCAATTTTACACCACAATGCAAATATTCAAATTATAACATGATAAATTGCACGATGAACATTTCTACCTTAATAACTTTAAATTTTATAATCTGTTAAAAGAAGACCAAGTGGCATCATTCCTGGTGTACAAAGTGTTAAACTGAATTTATTTGATCTCAGAGATCCAATATACAATGCCCTCCATAATGTTTGTGACAAAGACCTTTCATTTATTTATTTGCCCCTGTACTCCACAATTTGAGATTTGTAATAGAAAAAAAATCACGTGGTTAAAGTACACATTCTCAGATTCTAAAGGCCATTTTTATACATTTATTTACATTTCACCATGTAGAAATTACAGCAGTGTTTTTATAGTCTCCCCATTTCAGGGCACCATAATGTTTGGGACACAACAATGTCATGTAAATGAAAATAGCAATGGCTAGTATTTTGTTGCATATCCTTTGCATGCAATGACTGCTTGAAGTCTGCGATTCATGGACATCACCAGTTGCTGGGTGTTTTCTCTGGTGATGCTCTGCCATGCCTGTATAAGCGAGTTCGGTATTCCGACTGCGCATGCCCAGATCATAGGTCACTAGCTATAAAACAGTCTTGGCAACGGTGGTGCTGCATTGTGTGCAGGCTTGCGTTTTTGTTGTAGTCGGGCCCAGCTCTCCGTCGCTGCGAGCGCTGTTCAGTTGCTGTTGGGCCGTCCCCGTCCCCTCCCTGGAGTCCCGTTCCTGTCTGGAGGTGTCCGGGGTGGCCCTGGGCTGGCGGGGCGGCCCCGGACATGTAGCTGCTGTATGTAGCTTTGCCTGTCCCGCCGGGTTGGCCCCGGGCAACCCTCCACCAGCCTCCCCCCCCACCCCTAGCCCCAGCAGCCCTCCATCACCGATACCAAGACCCTGCTGAAGATGGGCAGCCGCCGGGCGACTCGGAGCTGCAAGTACTGTTGGTGATGGTGGTGCTGGCGGCAGCAGCAACCTCCGCCTCCTCCCCTACCCAGCCCCAAGCCCAGAGTTCTGGCCAGCTCTAATTCTGGCCTGAAGGCCACCCGCAGCACGGCCCAGCCTTGTGTCGGGCCGGAGGAGGCTGAGCCCAGGCTGGTGCTCTGGTGCATGTGTGGCCAGGGCCCCCGCTCCTCCTTGGGGCTGTGGGTGAAGTGGCAGCGGGTACCTAAGGGGCAGAAGCCGGTGGTTTGCAAGGTACAGCTTGTACTCGTGGTGGCGGCTGAGGTCATGGCCAAACTGGCACTTGTCGTTGTAGTGGGGAGCGAGTTTCTCTGGAGTTGTAGTGGGGTTGGGCCGGAGTTGGCTGTGGGTCTGGGGCCGCTGGTGTTGGAGTTGGCGCTTCTCCGCGCTGGGCCTGGTGTCGCGTTGGTCCGGACGTCTCGAGTGGGGGGGGGGGGGGGGGAAGGGTCGGCAGCGCTTGCGGGTCACCCCTCAGCCCGGTCCCCCCCCCCCCCCCCCCCTCCCCGGTCTCATGATTGGAGGCCGGAAAAGTTCTAGCTTGTCTGTTTCACAGTGATATTGTTTGGAGCTTGTATCAATGAACCAGTATTCCAAAATTGTAAATAGGAGGACAGCTACAAGAAAATAATGTAGAATGACGAACTATCCTGCTTAGCCTCTCCCTTTACATTTCCAAATTTGGAAAATTATGTTAGGCCCCAGGATACCGTGAACGATCCTTGTGTATCTGCTGTTCAGGGACATAGAGCTAATGCTTTTGCTGGGAACTTATGTGGAGAAGGAGCTAGTATTATGATGGCTAGGGAGGTTTCTGCAATGGTTGGCTGCAGTGTCTGCAGAAACACTAATCACATAGAGCACTGAGGATTCCAGGGGAAATTCCCAGGTTTGTTTATATGAAAAGGTCCTGTTTCCAAGTATGTGCTCAAAAGTTCCTACAAATGTTCTGCTTCGAGTGAGTGTTTGATTCCCGTCAATTAGTTCAGCAAACAATTTAAGCAAATTTTGTGGTTCCAATAATCAAGTAAACTGCAGTCGCAATAAATTGGTCGGAAATAATCCAAGTTGGACAGGGCCCAGACTTTGACGGGAGGGACATTGGAGGGTGGAGATGATATGTACAGTACACCAAGTAAGCAAATTCAATTCAGCAAATCCCACACATTTAGAGATAAATGTACATTTTGTAGTCAGTCAATCATTCAGCATTGTTTTGTTGTGATTCATAAAAAGAGTTGAGTATAGGAGCAAAGAGGTCCACCTGTAGTTGTCCAGGGCCCTAGTGAGACCACACCTGGAGTATTGTGTACAGTATTGGTCTCCAAACTTGAGGAAGGACATTCTTGCTATTGAGGGAGTGCAGCGTAGGTGTTCAAGGTTAATTCCCGGGATGGCGGGACTGTCTAATGTTGATAGTTTGGAGCGGCTGGGCTTGTATACTCTTGAATTTAGAAGGATGAGAGGCGATCTTATTGAAACATATATAAGATTATTAAGGGTTTGGACACGCTAGAGGAAGAAGCATGTTCCCAATTTTGGGGGAGTCCAGAACCAGGGGCCATAGTTTAAGAATAAGTGATAAGCCATTTAGAATGGAGATGAGGAATAACTTTTTCACAGAGAGTTGTGAGTGTGTGGAATTCTCTACCTCAGAGGGCAGTGGAGGCTGGTTCTCTGAATGTTTTCAAGAGCGAGTTAGATAGAGCTCTTATGGATAGCGGAGTCAGGGGATATGGGGAGAAGGCAGGAACGGGGTACTGATTGTGGATGATCAGCCATGATCACATTGAATGGCGGTGCTGGCTGATGGTAATGGAGAAGATGTGGTTCCTGAACCTGGAGGTCACTGTTTTCAGGATTCTGTACCTTCTTCCCAATTATATTAGCAAGATGAGAGTGGCCAATGTTCAGATTCAGATTCAATTTTAATTGTCATTGTCAGTGTACAGTACAGAGACAACGAAATGCATTTCGTTGTAATGCAATGCAATGCGAAATGCAATGTGCTGTGGGTCTTTGATGATAATTGCTGCCTTTTGAGGCAGCACCTCTGAAGACCCCTTCGAATGCGAGGACTGACATCTACACAACAGGCCAGGTGATGTATACCGCCTTCTGCAGCTGTATTTGTTCCTGAGCGTGCGAGTTACTGAATCAATCGGTCAGTATGTTCTCTGCCATACAACTGTAGAAGTTCGACAAAGTATTCGGTGGCATACCGAATCTCTTCAATCTTCCCAGGAAATATAGATGTTGATGAGCTTTCTCAGCAATTGCATCCAAATGCTGGACCCAGCACACATCTTCACAGATATGCATGCCCAGGATCTCAAAGCTGCCAAAAACAGATTTATAGATCCACTGTTTCTCACGACTGTTTTCTTTCCTACACATTTCATTGATCCCCAGCTTTCCCCCATGTGATGTCAACAATCCGCTCCTTGGTCCTGCTAACGTTGATAATCTGCAATCAATCTTCCTCCTGTACCCTACACTCATCATTACCCATTTTCCATCCAACAACGATGGTATCAACAGCAAATGTAAAGATGGAGTTGGAGCTGTCTCTTGTACACAGTCATAGGTATGGAGAGAATAGAGGTTTTCCAGCATTTTTGTCTCACCCGCTGAGTTTCTCCAGCATGTATGTCTCACCCGCTGAGTTTCTCCAGCATTTTTTGTCTCACCTGCTGAGTTTTTCCAGCATTTTGGTCCATAGATGGACTGAACACATAGCGTTGATGTGTTCCTGTGTTGATGATTATCGAGGAAGAAGATTTGCCAATGCATCCCGATGTTGATGAGGAAGTGGAGGATCCAATGAGGATGAGAGGCGATCCAGTTCTCTGAGCATGATGAACAATTTAGAGGGGTTGATGTTGTGAACACCAAGCTGTAGCTGATGAACAGCAGCCTGTCGTACATGTTCTGATTGTCCAAGTGGTCCAGTGCAGAGTGGATAGCCAGCGAGATCGCACCCCCTGCTGGTCTATTGTACTGGTAGGCAAATTGTAAATGTCCAAGTCCATACTAAAGTAGGAGTTGATATGGTTCATAAACAACTTTTGAAAGCACTTCATCACCATGGAGATCAGTGCAATTGGTCAGTATTCATTGAGGCATGTCCCCTTGCCCTTCTTGGCACCAGTATTATGGATTAGTGTAGGAAGAAACTGCAGATGCTGGTTTAAATTGAAGATAGACATAAAAAACTGCAGTAAATCAGCATGTCAGACAGCATCCCTGGAGAAAATGAATAGGTTACGTTTTGTGTCGAGATCCTTCTTCATACAAATGGATGTCCTTTTAAAGAAGGCGGGGGCTACGGTTCTAACTAGCGAGATGTCGTAGATATCTGCAAAAAATCCAATCAGTTGGTCTGCATAGTTTTTAAGTATACCATCAGGGCAGAGGACTTCTAAATCTTACAAAAATCATTAAAACCGCAATGCTCAGAGCTGTAAAAAAACTCTGTACGTTCACGACGCGATGAAGTCCAACCTCCAGAATCAATTCAATAATGAAACTGCACTTTCTTCAATGTGACATCAAAACTGATCAAGCATAGGTAAAAAGTAAATGCAGATGACATCACTAGAAGCTGCATAACTCAGCACAAAATATTACCAAAGACCTCCTCTGGTTCAATTATTACTTGACTGATCCAGTACAGCTCTGGTTAATGGACTCTGCTGGTGAAAGTGATAAGCCTCCCTCATGTGGATGACTGTCACTGATACGTGTGTATGTGTTGCCACTTGACAGCCCAAGCCTGGATTCTATCCCAGTCTTGGTGCTTGCCGGCAGCAAATCTTTCATTTACTGGAAAGCTGCTGATGACAAAAATAGACAGGGTATTAATTAGCCATTTGGATTTGTTCTGCTTTCTATGGATAAGACACCTGGGCAACTTTCCACATTGTCAGGTAAACGATAGAGTTGTAACTGTAATGGAATAAACTTGGTAAGAATATTATTTCAACATTACGTTGGATGTCAATAGTTTTTTTTGATTAAATCCAGAACACAGGGAGTTTCTTAATAGAATCTTGGATCAAGTGAATCCCTTGAGCAGAGAGGGTGCATGAGTATATTTTGAAGAGGAAAATCAGGAGGTCAAAAAGAGGCCATTGAAATAGGTTTGGCAGACGAGGTAAAGGAGAATCTAAAATAAATTAAAGTATACCAAGAACAAAAGACTAAGTAGGGAGAGAATAGGGCACCTTAAAGACCTACATTTCTCTATAGAGACATTGGAGATGAGAGGTATTAAATTAACTGGTTCTCATCTGTATTCAACATGGAAAAATACACAGATGCTAGGGAGCTGAAGAAAGGTGACTGTGATGCCTTGAAAAGGGTCCACACCACAGAAGAGATGATGTTGGAGGTCTTAAAATGCATTGAAGTAGATAAATCCCTGGGACATGATCATGCATCGGAGGACATCGTGGGAAGATAGGGAAGTATTTGCAGAGGCCTTTGCAGAGATATTTGTATCATCGACATCTAAGCATGAGGGGCTGAGGGACTGGATGGTCGCTAATGTTGCGTCTTTATTTATGAAAGGCTGCAAAAAAGTCTGGGAACTGTAGATTGGCAATATCTAACACATTGTAATCATCAATCTTCTTGGCACCTCTTCAAGAAACTCAAATTAAATTTATGAATCATTATTTCCCGACACAAAGCCTTGCTGACTCTCCCTCATCAGCCCGTGCATACCAAATGCCCGTAGATCCAGTTTCACACAATCCATTCCAAAAACTTAACCACCACTAATGTTAGATCTGCAATTCCCAGGCTTTTCCTTGCAATGTTTCTTAAATTCTTGCTTTCCACAATGTTCTCTGTTCAGTTTTGTTTAGTTTATTTATTGTCACGTGTACAGAGGTATAGTGAAAAAGCTTTTTGTTGCATGCTATACAGTCAGCAAAAAGACTATACATGATTACAATCAAGCTGCCCACTGTGTACAGATACAGGATACATTTGATCAGGTCCCAGAGATGTTATCTAACATCATGCGTTTTAAGCAAGCATCTCCTCTTTTGTAATGCGGACTCTATTCAAAACATTACTCTGAACTTCCAAGTTCCCAAGCATCCATATCTTTCTTCACAGCGAATAGAGACAAAAATATCAATTTAATACTTCGTCCAGCTCCTACAGCTCCATATGTAGATGATCTTGTTGATCTTTAAGGAGCCCTGTTCTCTCTCTGGCTACTCTTTTGTTCTTATACTTGTAGAATCACTTTGGATTCTCCTTAACTTTATTTGCCAAAGTAATCTCATGTTCCCCTGTTCCCCTCCCAATTCCCTTCTTAAATGTACTTCAGCAGTCCCAATACACAAAGCATTTACTACAACCCTGCAGCCCTTACCGGGCATGTCTACTTTTGTTCGATCAGAGGGTTAATACCTCATAATCCAGGATTCCATACACCTGCAACCTTGCGTTTCATTTCAACAGGAACACGTTTGCCTAAACTCTCCCTATCTCACTTTTGAAAGCCCCCCACTTACCAGACATCCTTTTAACTACAAACAGCCTTCCCCCATTCAACTTTTGAAAGTTTCTGTGTAATATAATAAAAATCTCCTTCCCCAACTTTTTCTTCAAAAACTTTTGGACCAGTCTTATCATTATCCATAATTATTTAAAATCGAATAGCATTATAGTCATTGATACCAAGGAGCTCCTGCAATAACACTTCAATCACCCGTCTGCTGTATTTCCCAAGTGGTCTAATTCTGCCCCTTCTCCAATTGTGCTACCTACATATTGATTGATCCACCCCAGTCCAATCCTTACACATTGGCAGTCAAAGTCAATGTTTGGAAAGTTAAAATCATCCAACTATTACCACTCGGCGGAGAAAAATGTGATTGATTAGAATGACAACAAAATAGCTACCACTGACAAGAGAAAAATGTGATACAAACCTGACACTATAGGAATAAATCAAAACAAAACAGCATCTGCTACCACATTTCCAAATAAGACATGTTGGAGATAAAACATGACAGTAAGGTTCCAATAACCATACACCAGCTTCTTTAAACCTACGATATCAATTTTGAGAGCTTTCAAATTTGTGCTAAAAAGTTGGACTATATCAAAAATAATGGTTTGAAGCTTTTCAATGGTAAATAAAGGCAAAATTAAAATAACATTGATGCAATATAATGGAATCAAATTTTCATGAGAGAATACATAGAAGTTTTTTATTTTAATTCAGTCAATAAAAGGTTAAAGGCAAACAAAGTGCAAGCACAGATTAGCCCTTTTTTAAACAAAAATATTCTTGATTTCATTTCCTAAATGAAGAAAACAATATTTTAACCGAAATGAAAAACTCACAGGTGCTGGAATAACTTTGCGCATCAGCCAGCATCTCTGGAGAATTGCGATAGGTGACTTTTGGGGTCTGGATTCTTCTTCAGGCTGATAGTCCTTCCAGCTTTCTCCTTCCAGTACACTCAGTCTGAAGAAGACTCCTGACCCAAAACGTCACCTCCCCATATTCTCCAGAAATGCTGCCTGACCCGTTGATTTACTCTAGCATTTAATGTCTTCTTTTGCAAATCAGCATCTGCAGTTCCTTGCATCTAAATGTTTGAATCCAGGTTAGTGTTAGGTGCCAATGGAATGTTCTAACCATGCAAACACTGACACAGCAAAGCTGAAATAGAAGTAATTGAAATTCACAAGTGTTACCTCACAACTTTGCCATCGGTTAGGAATGTTTGGCCTCAGTTTCTGCTCACACACCACCTTCCTCATTTCCTCAATCGAAGGGTCTGATGGTACCAAGTCATAGTAAGGTAGCTGATAGTCTTCGTGAATACCTAAAACATGGGCACATAAAAATCAAGATCTTTGGACTCATAAAAGTTGTAAACAAATATAAAGAAATAACAAAGAATGGAAATTACAATACACAAATATTAGAAGTTGATCTTGCCAAAATCATATCATAATGAATAGTACATCATGCATCAGAACAAAGTGGCCACCCCGTCACAATTTTCCATTACATTACATAGAATTGGCTTCATCAATATGAAGAGAATATCTATTTCGCAAATGGTTATAAAGAATTTGTTTTACAGAGATAGAGTAGAAAAATTCTCTTCCCCACATGCCAAAGCAAGTTGGACATATGATATGCTTTACTTACCACCCACTGAACATCTCCGTGCAATTTCCCAAAATACTAAGCCCATAGCATAGATATCTGCTCTTTTAAACGACTCAAAATGTTTCATGTTTATGGAATCATCAAGAACTTCTGGAGCCATGTATCTGGACGGAAAGACAAATATAAACTACTGGCAAACATTGGTATAAAGCCATCAATCCAAATCAGCTTTTAAAAGCCAAGCAGCTGATTTTAAATCCACATGTGATACAACAGGCATGGAATTGTTGGTGGTGGGTTAAGAACATAAGAAATTAGTATGGTCTCTTAGGTTTGCCCTGCCATACAGCAAGATTATGACAAGCTTGCAATGTACTCAATGGTTGTGCATTTAAGTCCTCTTGGGAATAATAGAATACAAATGATTTTGAATTTATCAAAATATTGCATTTCACTGCTAAAAATACTAGCCACATAATGGGAGTGTAGCTCTTATTCTAGATGCTTCAGTTGAAGATACTGTTTTAATTTCTACTTGCCAATTCATCTCAGAATCACTCGTCCTTCAGTGTGATTATCTAAACTTTGGATTCCATAAAACCATCCTCTCAATTTGTTTCCAGAGAACAACCTACCCTCCCCAGAAATCATCCAGTGAATTTGCACTGCAATGTCACCAAAGCTCGCAGCTCTTTCATTGGGTACAAAGTCACGGACTGCACTGTACTCTTGCTGGTCCCATCAAAACCACGACAGGCCTATTGTTACATTGCAAATTCCTTGCAACAAAGAGAATCAGTGAACTTTGAAGATCGGCTTCGGCCAGAAGCATTGCCTGTCCATGTCCTGCACAGATGCTGCCTGACCTGCCAAGTTGCTTCAGCAATTGGTATTTTGCTCAAGATTCCAGCATCTCCAGTTCCTCGTGTCCACAACTGGATATATTTACTGCGCCTGTAGCCAATTGGCTTTCATCTTTCAACAATTTCAAAATCATTATTCACAGAAACTTTCACAACTCTTAGAAAATTCTCATTTTGCTTTCCTTCCTAACAAAATGAGTGATTTCACAATTCTGCACATTTAGCTCTTCTGGGACCTTTATTGGCCACCTATGGTAACTTCCCTGTCCACATCTCTTGGCAAAGACAATTACACTCTTTGCAATTTGCATGATGACAGTAAATTTAAAAAAATGTTCTGCCATTTTAGCCGAAGCATTTTAAAACCAGACATGGGTAACATTTCCTGGCAAAAGCCTGCCAATGAGAAAAGGAAACACATTTATTCTTGCTCTATCTTCCAACTACACTAACACATTACCTCCAGCATCAAGAACTTCCATTTTATGTAACAAACTTATCAAACTATTGAAAATCCAGATATACTGCATCCAATTGTTTGTATTCATCTCTCCTGTTTATCAACATGATGGTCTATAAACTCAGGGTTTTGTGGTCCCACCTTGATACCCGACTAAAGTCCACAAAACAAATTACATCATACAGCAATATTGAGAAAGGACGAGTAGTAGTAACGTTAAATTTTATTAAATTATTTAAAGACAATTTTCTGCACCCATTACAAGGAATTCCAAATGATGTTGTGGCCTTTTAGTTGCTAGCGTGACGAAGAAAACAAATGAAGATTTATGAGGTTAAAATTGTGCCTTTATGTACGCAAGGCTTTGAGGAAAATTCAAGGAACTCCAGGCAAGTGAGCTTAATATCAGTGGTAGGCAAGTTCTATTCTGAGGTACAGGGTCAAAATGGATTTGGAAACCAAACGTTAATTAGGAAGTCAGCGTGGCTTTGTACACCTCACCAATTTGACTGAGCGTTTTTGAAAGGTTGACCAAGAAGAATGGTGAGGGCAGTGCACTAGACATTGTCTACGTGGACATTAGCTAGACCTTTAACAAGGAACCTTTGGGAGAATGGTCTGGAAGGTTGGATCACATCAGAAACCCATCCATATGGATACAGAATAGGCTGAAAATAGGCAGATGGTAGAGGTTTGTTTTTTAGACTGGTGATCATGGGGGTTAATGCTGGGTCCACTATCATTATTTAAAATTAGCGATTTTGATCTTGATCAATTGGTCACGGAATAGATATGGAGTTTAATTCAGCTAAATGCAAGATTTTGCATGTTGGCAAGACAAACCATGGCAGGACTTGCAGAATAAACTGTAGGACTCCGGAGGGTGCTGTAAAAGAGGCTGAGGGTTGCAGGTACATAGTTCCATGAAAGTGGAAAGAAAACCAGGTAGACAGGGTGGTGAATTAGGCATTTAGCATACTTTACTTTCATCGGTCAGGGTATTCAACATAGCAGCTGGAATGTCATGTTATAGCTATACAAGACCACATTTAGCAAAACCACATTTGAAGAACTCTGTGCAGCTCTGATCACCTTGCTTTAGGGAGGATATCATTTAAATGGGGGGAAAAAAGATTTGTTAGGATGTTATGTAGTCTGAAGGGTTTGAGTTGTAAGGAAAGGCTGGATAGTGTGAAATCTTTTTGCCATGGTGCCCAGGAGGCTTAGGGGTAACATTATTATAGGGATTTATAAAATAATGAGGTAAATGTATAAGGTAGTCACAGTATTTTCGCCAGGGTAGGGGAGCCTGAAGAGCATAGGTTTTAAGATAAGAAAAGAAAGATTTAAAAAGGACTTGATGGGCAATGTTTTCACACAGAGGATGGTCGAAGATGGAATGAATTGCTAGTGGTAGAGGCAGTTACAATGAAGACATTTAAAAACACACTTGATATAAAAGGGTGAATTCAGAGCCAAATAGATAACAGGAAAAAAGAGGTAGGTTTTTTTTAAAGTCAGTGGCTGAAGCAAGGTCTAAAGATATCTCTAGTTTTAAATATTAATTTACAATTCGATCTTGAAATAGTGCTCTTTTGGGAATTGACCGTTTCCCCCCCCCCGACTACAATGCAAACCTGAGGTATTTACTTTGATCCTTATTTCACAATATAATCACATACAAATAAACACAATTTACCTTTTTGTTCCCACTCTGTGATTTGGAGCAATATCAATCGTGTCTGTGGCCGAGTCATGCCTTACTGCCAATCCTAAATCTGCAATGCAGCAAGTTCCATTCTTCTTCACAAGAATGTTTTTTGATTTTAGGTCTCTGTGTGCGATGGCAGGTTTTCCTGCAGAAGGAGGGTTTTTCACGTCAGTATGCAAACAGATTGAAGCGTTTCTGCTGATAATATGACCGCTTTGTCAAACACTTACACTGCCACCAAAGAAGTCCTAGTGTCATAGTGTGGAAACAGGCCCTTCGGCCCAATTTGCCAACATGTCAGAGCTACACTATTCCCACCTGCCTGCGTTTAGTCTATATCCACTCCACACCTGTCCTATCCATGTTCCTAACTGTTTAATAAATGTTGGGATAGTCCCAGCCTCAACGACCTCATCTGGCAGCTTGCTCCATTCACCCACCATCCTTTGTGCGAAAAAGTCACCCATCAGATTTCTGTTAAATCTTTTCCCCTTCATCTAAAACTCATGTCCTCTGGTCCTCGCTTCACCTACTCTGGGCAAGAGACTCTGTGCATCTACCCGATATATTCCTCTCATGATTTTATACACCTCTGAGATCACCCCTCATCCTCCTTTGCTCCAAGGAATAGAGTCCCAGTCGACTCAACCTCTCCCTCTAAAGCTCAGACCCTCTAGTCCTGGTATCATCCTCATAAATATATTCTGTACCCTTTCCAGCTTGACAACATCTTTCCTATAACATGGTCCCCAGAACTGAACGTCTTATACAACTAAAATATGACCTCCCAACTTCTATACTCAATACTCTGACTGATGGAGGACAATGTGCCAAAAGCCTTTTTGACTACTTTATCTACCTGCGACTCGAGTTTCAAGGAACCATGAACCTATGCTCCTAGATCACTCTTCTTTACAACACTCCCCTGAACCCTACCATTCACAGTCTAGGTCCTGCCCTTGTTCGAGTCCCAAAATGCAACACCTCACATTTCACTGGATTAAATTCTATCCACCATTCCTCAGCCCACCTGGCCAATCGATCAAGATCCTGCTGCAATTTTTCACAACCATCTTCACTATCTGCAAAACCACCCACTTTTGTATCATCAGCAAACTTCCTAATCTTGCCCTTGTATGTTCTCATCCAAATCATTAATGTAGATGACAAACAGTAACGGGCCCAGCACCGAACCCTGAGGCACACCACTATTCACAGACTTCCAGTCCGAGATGCAACCTTCCACCATCACCCTCTGCTTCCGTTCCAAGAAACCAATTTTCTATCCATTCAGCTATCTCTCCTTGGATCCCATGCGATCTAACCTTCCAGAGCAGCCTACCATGCAGAACCTTGACAAATGTCTTAATGAAATCCATGTATACAACATCTACAGCTCTGCCCTCATCAACATTTTTGGTCAGGTCTTCAAAAAAACTCAGATGTGTGAATTATGACCCTTTATACAAAACCATGTTGACTATCCCTAATCAGCCCTTATCCATCCAAATGCCTGTATATCCCATACTCTAGTAACTTTCCAACTACAGATGTTAAACTCACTGACTTATAGTTCCCAGCATTTTCCTTGCAGCATTCCTTGAGGCACAACATTTGCCACCCTCCAGTCTTCCGGCACTTCTTCTGTATTTAAAGACGACTCGTAAATTTCAACCAGGGCTCCCACAATTTCCTCTCTAGTTTCCTACAATGTCCTTAGATATATCTGATACAGCCTACTTCAGCCGAAGTTCCTATTAGCAAACATGCCTCTTCCATGCAATTTTGGATTTTATCCTCAATCAAAAATATGTATACGGCCTTTTTATACAACAGTTTTCTGTTTATATGTCCTTTTCATAAAACAACTCAGTTTCTTCACTTGCTTCTCTAATGATATTCAAAATGTTAATCTTTTTGCAAAAATTAGCATTCTTACCTTGTGTACCAACTATTTCCATATGCAGGTGTGCAAGTCCACTGGCTGTAGAAAGTGCCAGTTTAATCATGCCTTCTACAGTAACAGTGTACCTGTTCAAGTAGTCAAACAGGGAACCATGTTCATGATAATCTGATACCAGCCACAGCTGTGTCCAGGTACCATTATCTGAAAGGGGAAGAAAATTAATTCAAATATATAAACTTTGTTTATATACAAATTAAGAATTTCACCAAAGAAATGAAGCATTTTAATGTCATATCTCTATAAATGTATATGTTATTCCATAAAAGAATAATGTTCATTCATTATCATCCAACTGACAAAATGATTCAAGAATGTTTTATTTCATTAGAGTGACACGCTATTCTTTGAACAAAGTGCTTCCTATCAACAGACCTTGGCCATCTATTCTTATCTCTTAGCTATGATCCTCGTTCTGATCAGCTAAGAGTTTAAAATATTTTGCCACATGTTGCATTTTCTGCTCTATAGAAATATTAGATGGTAAAGATTTATTTTTTGTTATATCCTTAATGTGAACAGGTTTTCAAGCCTTACAGAATCCACCTTACAAGTTTCACAACTCTTCCAATAGACCAATAGACCACGTCTTACTGACAAGATCTGACCATTGCTCGTGGCATGGTTCGATAAACTTCAATACCAAAAATATAGAATAAGACTTCATTGATTTGTTAATATAGTTCAATGCTCCATTTGTTTCACTGATTGAAAGGAAACACTTGAATGTTTTCCTACCAGATTAAATTCTATCAGTTCAATATCATTCATTAAATTACTTTTTATTCCCAATGTTTGTGTTTATTTAAATGATCCAGAGGTGTTTAAATTGTTGATTGCAAAACCTTTTTTGTCTAGATGGGACTTGACCCGTGTTTTGTGCAGTTTTGGTCTCCAAATCTGAGGACCAACATTATTTAGAGGGAGTGCAGAGAAGGTTCACCAGACTGATTCTGGGATGTGACTTCTTATGAAGAAGAAAGACTGGATAGACTGGTTTATACTCTCTAGAATTTAGGAGATTGAGAGGGGATCTTATAGAAACTTACAAAATTCTTAAGGGGTTGGACAGGCTAGATGCAGGAAGATTGTTCCCGATGTTAGGGAAGTCCAGGACAAGGGGTCACAGCTTAAGGATAAGGGGGAAATCCTTTTAAACCGAGATGAGAAGAACTTTTTTCACACAGAGAGTGGTGAATCTCTGGAACACTCTGCCACAGAGGGTAGTCGAGGCCACAGTTCATTGGCTATATTTAAGAGGGAGTTAGATGTGGCCCTTGTGGCTAAGGGGATCAGAGGGTATGGAGAGAAGGCAGGTACGGGATACTGAGTTGGATGATAAGCCATGATCATATTGAATGGCGGTGCAGGCTCGAAGGGCCGAATGGCCTACTCCTGCACCTAATTTCTATGTTTCTATGTTTTCACTAAAACATTCTCACTATTTAGCATTAAAATTAATCCATCCCTCAGCTGAGAATTTAAAAGATCAAATCTCTATTCTTGGCAGCTGTCCTACTTTCCATTGTTTTAAAAAATATATGATTTGTGTTCAGTAATCTCTTACACAGTTCAGATTTTAAAATTTAAATTAAATCTTACTTTGAATGCTGCACTGAAATTAAATAAAATTGTATGCAACTACAGGTTAGAATTTAGGGAACCTAATTTCACGAATGGTAGCGCGGATGAAATAATTGTAAAATAGCCTGTGATGCATTTTTAATTAGCCCTAACCAACGGAATACAATCACATTTTGTATTCAAGATTACAGGTTTACATAAAATGAACAAGACAAATGCAATTGACAGGCTTATATTCAAGACCTTCTACTGTTCCCTTTATAATTACTTTTTGTAATTTAGCTTAAGATGTGTTTTCGCTAGCAATAATTAAATTAGAATCTTGAAAAGTTCACACAAGGAATAACGTGGGACTGTTTATTCATTGATGATGAAGCAGCTTTGAGGAATCAAAAGGCCATTCATCCTTTGGTTAATAAATGAGGTCGCAAAAAAGTTGTAGCTGGGTCCAGTTAACATTCTCAATGTTGACATCATGGATATCGAGGAACACCAAAGTGATAATTCCCTATGTGTCAGGGAGCTTTGCACCTCAATTCCAAAAGCTTACTGAGGCTCTTTGGAGATCATATTTGGATGATAATTCTTCGATGCAAAGGACAATCACTCATCTCACCTCTAGTCCATGTTGGACCAAGCATAGAAAGACATTTGGAGTGGATTGGTTCTGACAGAGCACAAATTGAGCAATTGGCAGATAAGTAAGAGCTAAAAAATGGTTGTACCATTGACACTTTGCTTGTGATGAAGAATAGTCAGAGGGGATGGTTATTGGCAAGATTCAATTTCATCATTCTTCAGTAAATATCTGTGCTGAAACTGCACTGGAACAGCTCATATTTGGAGCACAGATCAGGGTGTGGTCAGTTACCATACATTTTGCTATATGCCCTCAGTCTGCTGAATTTACCAGCAGTGAACCAAATTGGCTGAACTATTTATACGCTGGCAATTTTGAGAAAAACTATTCCCATTAGTTTATTAATTACCAATAGTCACCCAAATGTTTTCCTTTAAACAGAATAGGTCGGCACAGGTTGGGGGCAGCACAGTGGTGCAGCGGTAGAGTTCCTACCTTACAGCGCCAGAGATCCGGGTTCAATCCTGACTATGGGTGCTGTCTGTACAGAGTTTGTACATTCTCTCTGTGACCATGTGGGTTTTCTATGGGTGCTCAGGTATCCTCCCACACTCCAAAGATGTACAGTTTTGTGGGCTAATTGGCTTCGGTAAAATTGCCCCAAGGATGTAGGATAGTATTATTGTAGGGGGGGGGATTGTTGCGGACTCAGTGGGCCGAAGGATCTGTTTCTGAGCTGTAACTCTAAACTCCAAAAGCCTAAAGGTCCTGTCCTAACAGATGGTAGATGACAAGAAATTATTTTACAGGGTGGAGTACAATTATTTATGATTGTCTGCAATGCCTACACAATTATTACTTTTGAGCTGCTAGATCTGTTCTGCACTATCCCATTTAACACCTGCCTCTCCACAAGGACAACGGACTGTCCATTTTACCGGTTGTGATGACATTTGCTCCGTTATTATTGATAGGAATAATAAGGACATGATCAGTTTCATGCTGGTTCTCTCGCTATCTGCTATCAGCAGAATCTGGCAATTGTCCATCATAATTCATCCAGGTCAGTGATACTGCCAACAATGTTCACTGTCCCGAATTCTCTCTGCACTCTTGCATCACTTAAATAATTTTTCAAGTGGAGTAAATACAACAATAACATGTTATCGTAGCAATTTTCGTACAATTGAATTCCATAGAAATTCCTTTAAGAGGGCAATTAAAGGTCAACCATAATGCTGAATGGGTAATTCCCTGAAGAATTTCCATGAACAAAATGTGATTATGCAGCAATATTTTGTTTATTCCAGGTTATTGAAGTAACTGAAATTAAATTCCCCAGTTTTGATTGTGAGATTATGAAGTAATGTGTAGATCATTTATTCAGGCCTCTGGATCAACCTGTCCCAGAAGAACTACTAGACCACCACACCTCAATTTCAACTGATTCCAGATCATGCAGTTTTAGAAACTGCAATTTTCTATTCCATTTTTCCCCAGGGACAAACTCAGAATCCAAGCATGTTAAACAATAAGGTAGGACATTCTTACTGCAATGTCTGTACTATGGGAAAGACAAAAACAAGAATGAGAAAAAAGTGAAATGAGCTGAAATGCAGCTCAATCCTCAAGATTCTTTACAATAGACAATAGGCGCAGTAGGCCATTCGGCCCTTTGAGCCAGCATTCAATGTGATCATGGCTGATCATCCACAATCAGTAGCCCGACCTGCCTTTTCCCCCATATCTGACTCCGCTATAAGAAACAAGAGTTAAGATACACAGGAGTTGAAGATGTCCGGACAAATTCAGAGGTATAGGCTGCCCTCAAATTATGAACACCTGACTTATGGACGCCCCTAGCTACAAACAAGTTCCTATATGGATATGGTTACTAAAGTAGAGTGATTTTTGCATCTTATGGACAAAAAGTCGACATGAATATCTGTAAAAACAGATCCCCTTTGACAGGCTGCATATCAAATCCTCGCTTTTAAAAATACAAATGAATAACTTACCCAGGGTTAACAAAAGGGATAGAGAGAATAAAAGGAAAGATTATCTGCCAAGGCAAATATTTACTGTGGCTAGCAAATATATGGAGAAATTACCAGAACAAGTAAAGTAATGTTATAGGTTGAGGAAGATACATTACAAAAAGGATTCAGGGTCAGCAGAAATGCGGCTAATGGGGCAAAATAGGCCAATCTCTCCAATAGACCAAAAAAATACTCTTTCAAACTCCTTGACATTTTCACTGCTGAATTATAATTTGCTCTCCAAAATTGGTTAGAAACACTCTCCTGTTGTGGAAATAATTAGTTCCGAATTCACTTGTTCGAATTTAGGCATCTTAAAATAGCATAGGGAGTGCAGGTTTCACAAATAGCAATGTTTAAAATTGCACTATATTTAATCAAAAATGGCTAAGACTGAAGACATACTTAGCATAGGTGCAGAGTAAATTTTCTAAATGCTAATCTGTAAAGGCACAGAACAAAAATAAAAACCTTTGTTATCTGCTGCAATGAATCCAAGAATATTTTCATGGCGCAACATCACAGTCTGGTAAATTTCTGCTTCACGAAACCATGATCTTTCTTCACGCGAAGAGAAGATCTTGACTGCGACCTCTTCACCTCTCCATTTTCCTCGCCAGACTTCCCCGAATCGACCTTTACCTATACTTTCTTGTAATACAATTGTTCTTGCAATTGTCCTTTGCACAAGTAAAGGCAACCCTGAAATATGAAGCAAAATTATTATGATGACTTGGGTAACTATTCATCAGATTATGCAAAAGACCTTTTTTTTACCACATAAGCTTATTGACATTATAGTTCAACCTATACATTAGGAATAATTGCCTTTAAGATTGGAGCGGCTCAGTGGCGCAGTGGCAGAGTTGCTGCCTTACAGCACCAGAGACCCGGGTTCGATCCTGGCTACGGGTGCTGTCTGTATAGAGCTTGTACATTCTCCCCGTGACCACGTGGGTTTCTCTGAGAACTTTGATTTCCTCATACTCCAAAGACGTACAGGTTTGTAGGTTAATTGCCTTGGCATAAACGTAAAAATTGTCCCTCGTGTAGGATAATGTTAATGTGCGGGTAATGCTGGTCGGTGTGGACTCGGTGGGCTGAAGGGCCAATTTCCATGCTACCTCTATACTAAAAACTAAATTAATCATATTCTCCCCAGACTTTTGGTATAAATTCACAAAAACAACCACGTTACAATTACTTTCACTTTTTATAAAACTTCACAGCATTTGATTTTAATTAATCGCTTGTAAATACTTGCAAAGTCAACGTAAGAACTCTCAACAGTGGCACATTTTCCTCAGCACACTAACACGGATTCCCATCCTGTTAGTTTCCCAGTCTATAATCACACATGCTCATTATATTTGTTCTAGGTTGAGAATCTCTGAACATTTCCAATGCTGTAGCTTTAATAATTAATCACAAGGTCCATGGTAGAACTGGCAAAAAAGCCCAGGAAAATCAAGTAATGCTTCAATTATTGAACGCAAGTATCATAAAAACAGAAGTGTGATTGCAACAAAGATAAATACACACTGTGTAGGTAGCTTTGAATTTGTAATTTACACTGTTAGATGAAGGTGCAGCTCATGACTTGGTGACTGCCGCCCTAACTGCGCATGCGTGAATACCCGGGCCACTGCGCACACGCATGGAGGTGCGAAGGGATATTGGGGAAAAAATGTGTTTTTGACCATTCGCGCCTGCGCAGTTGGGGGAGGCCCGTCAGCCGTGTACAATTGAAAATGGCGTCGTTGACGCGGTAGGGATGCAAAATGACGCCATCTCCCCTCACGTGCACAGTGGGCCCGGTATCCGCGTGTGCGCAGTTGGGGGGCGCCAGTCGCACATGAACAGTTGGGGAAAGTGTTGTCCCGCACGTGCGCAGTGGGCCTAGTATCCGCGCTTGCGCAGTTGTGGCACAGTTGGAGAAAGCTTAAATTTCAGGAAATACCATAAAATTCAAGGAGATCTGGGAGTCTATTTCAGGGGAAAAAGTTTTGAGGTGTGGAAGCACGGGTTGGATTGCTCACTTGAAATTATTTTTTTGGAGAAGAACAATTACTTTCAAGTAAACACACTGAACCCTCATCAGTTCTTGTAAGAGGATTCATGAAATATTTGTGCTTCACAAATACAAATCGTACCATATCAAAATTTGCAGGACTGAAAAATAAAGACCAAAAGCACATTTCACAATTTACATATCAATAAGTGCAAATGCTAGTAATTCATAGACAGTAGTGGTGGGTCAACACTGCAGCTTACCAAAAGGTCTATTACCTATGCAGTGTTTTATTTGTCAATCCTTGGCATTTTCTTCCATTAACAATATCTCTGGCTTCTGTGTGTTTTTTTCAAACAACACAAAAATTTGTAATCTAAAATTAAAACTTTTCTTTTCTTTTTTCTTTTTTTTATTATTAAATTAAATAAAAAAATAAAAAAAAGTTGGTATATCCGTTTTTGCGAGTTTTGTGTTACAATAGAGCGATTGTTTTTTTTTTTTTTTCTTTTCTTTCTAGGGTCTTGTTTCCTTTCTTTACTTCCTTCTCTAACTTCCTCCCTAAGGGGCTTTCTTTTCCCAACACTTTCCTGCACCTTCACGATTCTTGCTCACTTTCCGTACTTCTCTTATTTCTATCTTTTTTAAAGCTCGAAAAACAAAGTGGTACAACAAATGTAATAAGATATATCTGATGTGTATTATTGTAATTTACTGTACTTCTAATAAAAATAAAAAAAAAAATAAAAAATTAAAACTTTACCTGAACCGGATCCTGAGGTGGTCATATCATAGATTAAATCTTTGAGCGTGGTCCCCTCAGAAATGAAAGGATGATCTAAAGATGGATCTTCTTCATGGGGAACACGATGATGAATGACCGCTCGATTATGAAAGAAATAGAAGGTCACCAGCAGTAAAATGCAAATCACACATACTGGTCCAGCGATGACTGCTGCCAATTCCACAGGTCCCAAATTTGGCCATGGAGGCTCCACTGGAGTCACTGGAAGTGATACATAAGCAACATTAGAAGGTTATATGGCTAGGTCTATACCATATTTGCACACTTTAGATATATTCTATCTTTAATCGTGGTGGTAAAACACGAAATGAATTGGATTTCAAAATCACATACACATGACCTCACCACCATGCCCCTTATGTTGCTGAAAACAATCAACTGCAAATCTTCTCAAAGTTCAGCACTCAAAATGCAAAGTATAATCCAGCACCTTTGATCTAGAACTTGTATAAACATTTGACCTAGCAATGCTAACTGAGCAATTCCCATCCACTGAAGCAAAGCAATTCCCAGAACTTTAAAAAAGGTATCAGGAATGTCTTGATGATTTAGAGTGGATCAACTGATTAAGTTGTTATTAAATTAAAAAACGAATTCACTGGTTCAAATCCAGATGGCCACTTCTTTATTTAGCAAGATTGAAATATTCACTTTTTTCCTGATTACTGCCATCTATTTTTTGGACTGCAATGTCTTTAAACCAAAACACCTGACAATTGCCCCAATTATTAAATGCACTATAAATCAAAGGGCAGTATTGCAATGCTTTATAAATACATCAGATGCAACACACCGTTGTTGCATTAAAATACTAATAATACAATAAATTCATAAAACAGTATTACTAGTTAAGAGCTGTGTTTGACTACAATCGTGGATATTGAGTAGAACAAAGCACTGATCAGCCTTGAAGTGCTTCTTGTCTATTTTTGAATGCCAATTTGTATGCTAATGGTCATAATGCCTATTTGTACTTATTGTGATCTGTCAACGAGGAAGTCAAGGATCCAATTGCATGGGGACGAATAGACGCTGGACCCCGAATTTGATAAGTTTTGAGGGGATCATGGTGTTGAACAACGAGTTATAGTCGATGAACAGTGGCTTAAATATATGTTTTCTTATTGTCCAAGTGCAGAGTGGAAAATCAGTGAGATCGCATCAGCTATTGATCTATTTTGATGTAGATAAATTGTAGTGGTTCCCAGTTTAATCTCATAGTTAAAGTATTGTTTATTTTCATTTAATGCATGATTTAATAATTTGTGACGATGCAAGATATATAAAATTCCTGTCTCTTAATTCAATTTCACGATAGGGTTGTGTAGTGGTCAATAACCCAAATGTAAACCAACTTCATACCAAACAAGTTAATGATTGAAACATCAATATGGGTAGCTCACCCAAGATCAAATAGTCTTTCAGTGCAACTCAAATCAAGAATCTAAACTGGAATTAAAAAAGATAATTTGCAGGCCTCACTTGTCAGAACCTACATTACGAAACTAGTTATGCAGCATGGTTTGTAACCACATACCACAAGTAATTGATCAATATGGCTCATATACGCAGTGAGTGTAAGAAGGCAATGGAATTAAAATAGTCAATGGCCCATTGAAATTGAAACTTAATTTTACTTGTGGGGATGAACTATAGTAAAATTAAGTTTCAATTTCAGGTTCTTGGCTGGCAAATTTATCCAGACCAGCAAAGATTACACAGATCCAACCACCATAACTGCAAAGGCTTAAAAACAGGGCAAATTCAAGATCACAAATCAAAGGCAACTCAGGGGAATCTTGCATTTCATGTCAGTCAACACAGAGTCAATACAAAAAAAACTACACCCAACAGTTTCTCAGAAATCCATGAACATCCAGAAATTTACCTCTTGTTGGCACAGGAAGATCATACTGGTTACACAAATCGGTGTCACAGCAACGATTTAATACAACATCGTTCTTGGATGTTGCACAAAGAAATGGTCGATCAGGAGGTATCAGTTCAGCATTTGAAAGACACAATTTGCCATGTAGCACTCGATCTCCCTTGCGAGAGAGTGTGCTCATACAGAGCCCATCCGTCTCACATGTGTAGTTCGTTGATTCACAATGGGAGCAGAAACATTTCAAACCTAGGAGACAAACAAAATATAATGTTTGCATAAGGATTAGATTATACATCAGTAACATTGTACAAGGTTGTTAATTCTTCAGTATTCAAACCCCTGGGTGCAATTCAACATCGTAGCTAACACAATACATTATTTCGCTAAGTTTTCAAACTTTGACTATGTATTTCTCAGCAAGATCCACAGCACCTGTAAACCAGAGGCTGATTTTCGAATTGCAATTTTTAGTAAAACCCCACACTTCAGCTCCCTTAGGGGAAAAAAGGAAAATTATGTTTAACGTGATTGCTTAAAAGTGAGAATTTAACAATGCCATAAAAAACTACCTGCAAATTTGAAATACACACATTCAGTCACAATTTTACACCATGTTAATATGAAAGCAGTTTTCATCTCTGCGGGAACTATCGATTTATGGATATGGGAAATTGTGAAATAATGCTTATTAACCTTGAATGGTATTTTGTCCTTACCACAACTTGAAGGGAATCCAATTTTACACATACAAATTGACCAACTGATTATTCATTTTGATTTTCAAAGCTGAATGTTGTTAACTTACAGAAAACGTCCTACAAGTACTTATTTTTAAATGGTATATCTCCAATATCCTATCAGCAAATTCCAATCAGCATCTTCCAAATGTCATTTGAAAAAGAGGGAATAATACTGTCTAAGCTACAAGAGACGATATCAAGAGCTATAACTTAAGTTATTATTAATTGACTATTATTCAGTTAGTATTTGTTTTGAAATACAGCATGGAAGTAGGCCTTTTGGCCCATCAAGAACACTGACCACCCATTCACACTAATTCTATGGACAGTAATAAAACATTCTGGCAAAGGCAAACAGAAATTTGGTATTCAGCGTACAATTCAACTGCTGAATCATTACTGAAACTTCCCAAATGCAGATGGTACACAATTTCTTTGGGAATTAACTGCAGAACTTGGTTTTCTTCTAGCTATGAAACTCAATTCACTATAGTACCAAAATAAAAGCTTCCAGTCAATACACTGGTGTCAAAAGATTGCTACCAAAGAATCTGCATGCAAATTTAGTATTCGTAGGCTACTCATTGCTTTGCTTTGTTCTAGGTTCCAGCACATAGGTTAGCAATACCTATTGCTGGTGGTGGCAGGTCTTTACTGGATCGGATTTTCAATCAGAACATTGCATTTGAAAGATTTGACTGCATCTACAAAAAATAATATTCTTCTTCCAAGTAGTCATTATTTTGGAATTGATACCAAGAAATGACCATGATTTCCTACGTGCCAAATGCCTCAATATTTGACAGGCCTATGGAGGCTAGCACTGGATTGGAATCTCCTGGAACCTGTTCTCAACCATCAAACTTACTGTGCCAGAATTGCAGGAAATGCAGAACATTTGAAATGCTAGATGGGTATGAGGAGTTCCAAAGAAAATTTCTGGGCTGCAATGGCAATAATTTATTGCACTAAACATTCTTAATCTTTTGATAAAAGCTAACTATTTTTGGTACTTCTTGTAATTATTATTATAATTATTATTATGTGGCCCAACTTTATCCTACTTACTTGAATTGCCTTGAAATAGACCCGGTTCAGGACTCGAAATTAGCGGTTGCCCAGTTTTTAGTATTTTAGTTTAATTTAAAGATACAACGTGGAAACAGGTCCTTCGGCCCACGCCGACCACCGATCACCCGTACACTAGTTCTATCCCACACATTAGCGACGTAAGTCAAGAGTTAAGAGTGTTTTATTCTCTCATGCCTCATTGAAATCCTTACTTGCAGCTGCACAACAATATAAACATAGTACTCCGTAAACAATTTTATAAACCAGAAAACAAAACAGTGTATATACACACACACACACACACACACACACACACACACACACACACACACACAACCACCCCCTCCCCCCCTCCCTCCCTCCTGGGATTAATAAAGTTCTATCGTATTGTATCGTGTGTGTAGGAAAGATCTCCAGATGCTGCTTTAAACTGAAGATAGACACAAAGAGCTGGAGCAACTCAACAGGCCAGACAGAATCTGGACAAAAGGAAAAGATTCCGTTTTGGGTTGGGTCTGAAATAGGTTCCTGCATACATTTGGAATGTGGAAGGAAGCAAGAGCACCCGGAGAAAACCCATGCGATCAAAGGGAAAAGTAGCAAATTCCAAACAGACAGCACCCATATTCAGGATCAATTCCGAGTCTCTGGCAATTTTAGGCAGCAACTTTATGGCCAATGTACTGCCCCATAGTCTTGAACTGAATTAAAGCATACAGTAGCTGTAAAGAGGGACATAGCATCACTTAGAGATTTAAGACTGAAAATGGATAGTTTCTTTTTTTTTTTAGTAACCAAAGTTATCAACGTATAATTTTTTGTGTGTTGGAAAATAAAATATAGAGACACAGCTGGTGGACTTGCTGCCTCATACGCCAGGGATCTGTGTTCGATCCTGTCCTCGGGCACTGTTTGTGTTGAATTGCATATTCTCCCTGCAAGCATGGAGGTTTCCTCCCACATCCCAAAGATGCATTGGCTTTGTAGGTTAAGTTGTCTCTGTAAAATTGCTCCCAATGTGTAGGGAGTGGATGAGGAAAGTGGGATAACAGAATTTGTGCGAATGGGTAGACAAAAATGCTGGAGAAACTCAGCGGGTGAGGCAGCATCTATGGAGCAAAGGAAATAGGCGATGTTTGGGGTCGAGTTTCAAACTGATGTGAGGGTGCAGGGGGTGGGAAGATGAAGGGAAGAAACAGAGACAGTGGGCTGAGGGAGTGCTGGGAAGCAGAGGAGAAAACAGGAACTACCTGAAATTGGAGGTCAATATTCATACCGCTGGGGTGTAAACTGCCAAGCAAAATATGAGGTGCTGTTCCTCCAATTTGCAGTGGGCCTCACTCTGGCCATGGAGGAGGCCCAAGACAGAAAGGTTGGATTCGGAATGGGAGGGGAAGTTGAAGTGCTGAGCCACAGGGAGATCAGGTTGGTTATTGCGAACTGAGTGGTAGGTGCTGTGCAAAGCGATCGCCAAGCCTGCACTTGGTCTCACTGAGGTTGATCATACGCTGAATAATCCAACCAGAATTTTGTTTGGAAGTGGAAAGAAATAATAGAAATTGCATTCATTGCAATGTGTAAAAGGAGATGAGATACTGTATTGTAATTTTGCTACATGTCATTGTGGTATATATTATGTCTTGATTGGTGAATATGTTTAGTTTGTGACTTTATTTGAAGCAGAAATAATATGTGAATCAGACCATAATTCTGATTGGTAACTACACACTTCGTCCGAGCACATTATCACACGCGTCATGCAAGCCGTCTTAAATTACCGCCAAAACTGTCATTTGGCAACCTAAAAAGCTGCCCAGGTTGCCCAGCTGGCAACAGGGAAAAAAAGTTAAGCGAGAGCCCTGCAGTGTTAGTAGCCTGTGAACTTAATTTGCAAAGCATGGACAAATACTCAATTCATCAATTATTTCCACTTCATGTACATTTATCATCTTTCATTGCTCTGAGAACATGAACCAAAAACAAACTTGGCAGCAAAAAGTAAAATCTTATTGGAAATGGCCATAGGATTAAAATGATAGATTACAAAGTTGCCTTAATATCAGATGAGATTCTTACTACTTATTGAAGTAGTAGCACAAAAGGTGCAATTAATTTATTACTGGCATGAACACAAATATTCTACTATTGCATTTGAAAGATTTTAAATATTAGATGCCATTTCAAGCACTTCCTCAAATATATATTTCCTGCAAGACTTCACAATGCAGAGTAATAAGCAAGTTTGGTATTCTGACTGCACATGCCCAGGTCATAGGTCATTCGCGATAAATATTCTTGGCAGCTCAGCCGCTGCGTGTGTACAGACCTGCATTTCCTGCAGTCAGGATCGAGCCTGGGTCTCCAGCGCTGCTGAATTGCTACTGGACCGTCCCTGTCCCCTCTAGAGTGTCCTATTCCAGTCCGGGGACAGCTGGAGATGTCCAGGGTGATCCTGGACTGATGGCACGCTGGCCCGGAGCAGTGGTGGCCCAAGCTTACAGCCAGCGCGGAGAGGAAGCACTAACTTCAGCTCAACTATGCCTGTTCCGCCGGGTTAACCAACAGCCCTGGACTGACGGGTCACCGGCCCGGCCCGGAGCAGTGCCGGCCCCAAGATCATTCCTGTAAACCACTTAATTTCTAATTAGGCTCTGCATATGTACTGATTTTTCTGATACCAGCCCACTAATACTAAACTAATATTTATTGTGTTTTTATGGCATTATTTTTGCATTTCACCATTGCCTAATGGATTTGTCTGCACGGAGTCCTGAACCACAACAAACCTTCATCGTTTCTAGCATTTCAGCAAAATTACTCGGCCCACAACGTAGGTTTATTTAGAGATCCAGCATAGAAACAGGCCTTACGACACACCAAGACTGTGCTGCCCATTGATCACACATTCACACTAGTTCTGCATTGTCCCACTTTTACATCTACTCCCCACACACTTGGAACAGCTTTTTTTTTCTTTTTCCCAAGAGGCCAATTAACCCACAATCCTGCACACCTTTGGGATGTGGGAGAAAACTGGAACACCCGGAGGAAATCCATGCTGTGACAGTGTGGGTTTCCTCCGGGTGCTCTGGTTTCCAAAAGGCATGCCGGTTTGTAAGTTAACTGGCCTCGGTAAATTGCCGAGTGTGTGGGGCGTGGATGCGAAAGTGGGAGAACATAGATCCAGTGTGAACGGGCGATTGATTGTCGGAGTGGACAGTGGACCAAAGAGCCAGTTTCCATGCTGTAACGCTAAACTAATCTAATATAGTAGTTTTGCTAACTCACTTAATGTACCTGTTTATAAATGTTATCCTCCATACTGTTGTTTAATTATTTGCCCAAGTTATTCCTTCAGAAAATTCAACTAAGTCTTTGCAAATTCACATTAGTCTTTCAAATTTGAAAATGGTTTTCACATTGCTCATCCAACCTACTGTCAAAAGATTAGCGGGTACTATAACATTATTACTTTTAAGAGATTTCAGCATACCAACTGGCTACACCAATTTTTTTCAACATTATTAAAGTGACCAGATTTCAAAAGCGTGCTGTTGGCTGCAAAACACATTGGAAGGTCTTTGGACAAGCTCTTTGTTGCCTAAAAGCAAGTTGTTGTCTTTTAATATTTGGATAATTCACTGATACTCAAGGTTCCCACAGTGAAAGTGAAGCATTGCACATTAATTGGTCACAAAATTATTGCTGATATCTCTCTCCCCCCCCCCCCCCCCCCCCCCACCCACAGATGTATCCACTAGAGCAGATCTTTCATTGCACCTACCAAGTTCCTCCTAAATTCAGAAGACTCAGAACTCAAGTTCTTAAAATTAGGAACTCTGAACTTTCTGCAGCCTATTTACTATATCTATGCCATTGCAGAACCGCTGGTTAAGAATATGTGCAGGAAGGGACTGCAGATGCTATTTGAGAATATATTGACTGTGGAGTGAAACAACAGTCTTTAGTGGGAAAAGCATCTAAAGGAGGAAAATGATATCCTGCTAAATCACTAATAAATTGGAATTTCCTCAAAGTACTTGAAATTCTAGCGCTGCCATCTTCAACCCTTGTCACAAAATCCCTAGAATAGCCAATCCACCAAACTTATTTCATATTATTTTAGATTCCATTGCAGCATAGTCTATACAAGATTTCTCAGGGCAAAACCATCAAACCCATTCTCTGTACGTAAACGATGCTTAGGGCCGAATGGCCTACTCCTGCACCTATTGTCTATGTATCTATGTTTATGTATCTATGTAGCTCCCTGAGTAAAATTAATCTTTAGAAGGTTCCAGACTTGAAACGTCACCTATCCATGCCTTCCAAAGATGGCGCCTGATCCATCGAGTTGTTCAAGCACATTGCATTTTTTATAAATAAACCAACATCTACAGTTCCTTAAGTTTACCCTTTTGGTTGCTGGGGGGACGGGAAGGAGGTTACTGTACAAGAGAAAATAACAGCAGCCAGTTCTATCTTTGAGGCACGGCAGGGTAGGGTGAAGTCAGACAGGGCTGTAATGGCAAGTAATTCGATAGTTAGGGGCACAGACAGGAGATTCTGTGCCCACAAACAGGACTCCAGGATGATGTCAGCTCCCTGGCGCCTGGTGCCACTGGGCGCTACAGATCATTCTCAAGAGGGAGAGGGAGAAGTCATACGTTGTTGTGCACCTTATATAGGTACCAATTACATAGTAGAAAAAGTAATGTGATTCTGCAGGTTAAAAAAAAGAAAAATCAGGACCTCAAGGGTGATTACTCCCAGTATCACATGCCAGTGAGAGCAGGAATAGAATGTTAGGTCACATGAATATGTGGCTCAAGAGCTGATGCAGGGGGCAATGTTTCAGTTTTTTGAATCACTAGGATCTCTTCTGGGCCTTAACTAATAATCATATCAATAAATTGAGGTAAATATGAAATAGTTTAAACTGATCTTAATATGCATTTCACAAACTGGGCATAGACATTTTCCCATCCCAAATTGCTCTCAAGAAAGCATACATGACTAAGGTGGCGGAGAACGTTCTTGACCTGCCAGACTTCTCTCAATCCATATTTACTGCAAGCATTTCATCAGCATTCACTAACAGCCTGCGTGCATCCTTATCAAAAGCTTTAAAAAATAAAAAAAAATCAGATATTCCATCCCTTCAGTCATTCAGCGTCAATTTTTACTTGGTAATCACCAGCAATGTATCTTGGGGAATTCGATTGTTACATATATCATGAAACAAAAGGAGTCATTATTTTACATCCTGAAACTTGGATGAATACCAAAGTTCAGTCCATTTTGCTAGACCAATATTTGGGAAGCAAATATTTTATTTTCCTCTGGCCCTTGTAGTATTTCTTCATTGCACAATCGTACGCAAATTTAAAACATGGATACTTTGAAAGTAATGCGTAGCTATCGATCGTTACACATTCATACAAGCATACAGTTTAATGATTAGGGAAAAGATAGACAAAATGGAGCTATCAAACATTGTGACAGACCCCCCTACATTACGAAGATAGTCAAAAAATGCTGGAGAAACTCAGCGGGTGAGACAGAAGGCATGGAGCGCAGGAATAGGCGATGTTTCGGGTTGAGACCTTCAGACTACATTATGTTGTATCTGAGATTGAGCTTAACTAGATATTAACCAAAGGTTAATTAAACATACATTTAAAAGTCTTCAGCACATAATTTATACAAAACTTTCCAATGTACTTTAATTTGATGCAGCTGCACTAAAGGTGGGGATGCTGGCATAAATATTTGCACATTTCCTGACTGTTTTAATATTAGTCCAATTCAAAATGTAACTTAACCATTTCCAAAGTGAAAATGAATAAGCTACAGTAAAACCCAGTCTTCCCCAATGCAGTCAAATTTATGAATTCTGAAATTTAGTCTTCGGTATAGGCTGAACTGGTCATTTGACTTACATTTTTTTTTAATGTTTCTTTGAAGTAGATTATAGAGGTAATGCTACAATGATATATGCAACAAATATTAACTACAAACTCAAGAATATTATTTTAAATGTAAATCGCAAGGAGAAGGCTGCTTGTATTTATTGTTATTAATGTCAGTTCTAGAAAACTATGTTTTGTGAAAAAAATCAAGTTTTAAAAATTTGAAATAAAGGAGGATGGGAATTCTAGATCATTAAATGTACAACTGACAATAGTTGGGCAAATAGATGGCAGGAACTGAAGTTGTGTTTATTATATTTCTACACTTGAAAATAGACACCAGGTACTCGTGATATTTGATATACTTTGCCATTCAAATGCACTTGGTTGCGAATGTCAAGACTATTTTAAACAGCATCTGCAGTTTCTTGTATCTAAATTTTACTGTTCCACTGTGAAATCACCTCAAAGTATGGATACTTTAAAAACGTTCTCCTCCTCTCACTGACGGGAATTCTGTGAGACCCTCTCACTTCCCCCCCTCTGATTCTCATCTGACAATCAAATCTCCCCTCCCCCCCTACCAGTATCCACCCATCACTTGCTAGACTTTGTTATGCATCTCCCCCCACTTCTCTTTTCCAACTTTTTTCCCCATAATACCATCAGTCAGGAGGGTCCTGACCCAAATCATCACCTATCAATTCCCTTCACAGATGCTGCCTGATCTGTTGAGTTCCTCCAGCACTTTGTATTTTAAACATTAGTTATGCAATATAAAATATTAAAAAACAAATGCACTTGGTGCAATCTGTAGAGTGTATAAAAAATATCAGAAATAACCAAGCTGTGCCTCAATTAGAATGTTTAAGGAATTGCTTTAATATCAGGTAATTTATTTCTAAATTTGGCAACTAGGATGATGGTCGACTTTGGTCGAGTTTGGACAATACAAGGGAACTGTGGCCGACCAGAACAGATGGATGACAGGATTAAGGGGGGCACCTCTTAGAAATAGGAAAACATTTAGATTTGAAATATTAAAAAAGAAGACAACAGCAGAAAGAATCACAAAAATCAGGGAAATGCTATTCAGCGTAAACTAACATAATCTTCCTCACCAGGGCAGCATGGTGTCTCAGCAGTATAGTTGCTGCCTTACAGCACTAGAGACCCGGGTTCGATCGTGGCAATGGGTGCCGTCTGTACGGAGTTCATACGTTCTCCCCGTCACCTGCATGGGTTTTCTCCCATAACTTCGGTTTCCTCCTACTCTCCAGACGTACAGATTTTTTGGTTAATTGGCTTGGTATAAATGTAAAGATTGACCCTAGCATAGGATGGAGTTAATGTGCAGTGATCGCTGATCGGTGCGGGCTCAGTAGTCTGAAGGGCGTGTTTTTGCGCTGTATTGCTAAACAAAAACAACCTATACCAACTTGTTCTGCCCAAGTGCCACATAAACAGGTTTGTCGAGTGCTGCAGTGCTAAAGAGACACAATTCAAAATGTTTGGCGGATAAAAATGCTGGAGAAACTCAGCGGGTAAGGCAGCATCTATGGAGAATGCCGCCTCACCCACTGAGTTTCTCCAGCATTTTTTATCTACCTTCGATTTTTCCAGCATCTGCAGTTCCTTCTTAAACAATTCAAAATGTTGATCATTTGACCAAGGCTGCATATGGAACAATGCCACGAGCCTCAAAATTCTTTTTAACAGGAATCGCAAATAATAATTCATGATGCCCATGTTACATTGTGGCTCTACATGAAAACAACTCGTGAATAAAGATGAGCAACGGGAAAACTGATGCTGTTCTCAATGAAACAGACCTTCTGACATTCACCGAGTAGCTCTCAAAATTTAGCAATCTTTTGATGAAAGGGTACAAAATAGTAAGATTAAACGAGAACTTACCAGTTTGAAGTTTGATCTGTATTTTATGAGGAGTTACGATGAGGGATTACGTGAAGAACCCGCTCAGCACGCATGTGCGGCATACTTCAAAGCAGCGGTGTGGAATCACAGATAAACACAGTAATTGAAGTAAACATAGTAAAGACAAGGAGACATCAGTTTATCAGTTTGACCCATATTATTGAGGGTGGGAGCGGAGGGCACGTAATCCCTCATCGTAACTCCTCATAAAATACAGATCAAACTTCAAACTGGTAAGTGCTCGTTTAATCTTACTATTTTACTTCGGAGTCACGCGAGTGATTCCGTAAAGACTTCAAAGCTCTGTGATTTCAAACCGTGTAACAGTTATTACTTCACGCACTGTCGAAGTCTTTGAGGGAGGAAGTGTGTTATCGTAATCAACCAATTAATCTGTTTGTCGAAAAACACAATGGTATTTTTTAACCATAACAACAAAGAAATTAAATTGCGCCCCTGGGCTTAAATTAAATATTTGCAGTCCGTAAAATCTTTCCTGCAAATAAAACAGGTTTTGCCAACGGTTTATTATAAAATTTCTGAACGGTCTTTCCCCCGACCATCCTGCTGTAGCCAGGATGTGGTCTATAAGCACGTCCATTCTTTTAGCCGTCGACGTGGATGCTGCCCTGGTGGAATAAAATTTGTACATGTTAGTGTTTATCCCAGCAGTTTTTAGCACCTGCTTGAGCCATCTTGCAATGGTTTGGCTCGTCACCCGACCATAAGGGTTTTTATGACTGACCCACAAGGCTTTTCATCTCCCTCAAATATTTTGGTTGTGTCTATGTAGGATAGTAGGTGGGTCATGGCACATAACCGTGGTTCTGGTGGGTAAGCCCGGAATTCCACGACTGGATTAGGTGTTCCTGGTCTGCTCTGTTTGATCAGTCCCTGGATAACGACAGAGATCTGGTCTGGAGCTGTGAGCATGTTGTCCAGTAGCAATAGGTGTAGTGACTGGACCCTCTGTGCAGATACAAGTGCCATCTACATGAGTGTTTTGAGCATAGATTGTTCCAGGTTGAGGGATCTGGCTGGTGGCCATCCCCTGAGGTATGTCAGGACCATACTGACATCTCATGTATGGGTGTACCTTGGTCCTGGGGGTTAGAGTTGTAAACATCCTTCATTAGGGATGTAATGTTAAAATTGTACAAGGCATTGGTGAGGCCAATTTTGGAGTATGGTGTACAATTTTGGTCGCCTAATTATAGGAAGGATGTTAACAAAATAGAGAGAGTACAGAGGAGATTTACTAGAATGTTGCCTGGGTTTCAGCAACTAAGTTACAGAGAAAGGTTGAACAAGTTAGGGCTTTATTCTTTGGAGCGCAGAAGGTTAAGGGGGGAACTTGATAGAGGTCTTTAAAATGATGAGATGGATAGACATAGTTGACGTGGATAAGCTTTTCCCACTGAGAGTAGGGAAGATTCAAACAAGGGGACATGACTTGAGAATTAAGGGACAGAAGTTTAGAGGTAACATGAGGGGGAACTTCTTTACTCAGAGAGTGGTGGCTGTGTGGAATGAGCTTCCAGTGAAGGTGGTGGAGGCAGGTTCGTTTTTATCATTTAAAAATAAATTGGATAGTTATATGGACGGGAAAGGAATGGAGGGTTATGGTCTGAACGCAGGTGTATGGGACTAGGGGAGAATACGTGTTAGGCACGGACTAGAAGGGTTGAGATGGCCTGCTTCCGTGCTGTAATTGTTATATGGTTATTAGTTTGACCACCAGCGGGTTGGACCCCATGGCTTGTTGTCCTGGAGCTGGTTTTAAATAGACAGGCAGGGCACTTCTAGCTGTGTTGATGGCTTGATAGCTGGGTCCTTCAACGTGGTGAAGGTTCACCAGGAATTCCAGTACGTTGGTAACTGTAGCGGTTGAGTAGTAGGTGGTCCCTGTATCCAAGCAGTGCTTCCCCCATTTCTTGATGCTGGACAAGTGCTGTTTTTTAGTGGATGTTCGGAGGGATGCTGACATGGTGTCGACGGTTTGTTCTGATAATCCCAGTCCCAGAAGTGGTTTGTGCAGAATCTGCAACCCAGGAGTTTGATTTTTTCATGGCACGGGTGGCTTGTGCCCGACACTGGGTGTTAATAACTCTAGGTCACCGGGAAATACCATCGGAGTTTCAACAACCATGTCATGGAGTTTTGGGAACCATGGCTGCGTATGTCAGTCGGGTACTATCAAAATACCTGAAGCAGAGTCCATTTGTATTGTGCGTAGTCCCCAACTGATGAGGCAGAAGGGAGGAAATGTATAGAAGAAGAATTTCCCCAATCCAGCACGAACGCATCTACCACTGCTGCCTCAGGGTCTGGTTCCCAAGCGACATACACAGGTACCTGGTGATTTAGCCTTGATGCAAATAAATCGATATCTGGCATGCCATATTGCTTGATAACTTTTGCAAATTTTTTGGGGTTTAACATCCATTCGATGTTGTCATTAAATTTACGTGACCTGGTGTCTGCCACTGTATTTAGCTTACCTGGCAGGTAGATAGATAGATAGCCTTTTATTGATAAGATAGCCTTTTATTGTCATTCAGACCGAAGTCTGAACGAAATTGCAGCAGTCATACATATAATACAATACAATAAAAAACAATAAACACATATTAACATCCACCACAGTGAGTCCACCCAGCATCTCCTCACTGTGATGGAGGCAAAAGTCTTAGGTCTGCAGTCTCTTCCCTCCTCTTCTCCCTCTGCGCTGGGGCGATAGCCCCCCGGGCGATGTTAAAAACTGTCCCGCGGCTCAAACACCGCGGCCCGGGGTGGTTGAAGCTGCCGCCCACCAGTTCTGCAGTCGCAGCCGCTAGCCCGCGGCCGAACCCCGGACTCAGGTAAGTTACTGATAGCCAAATATGTCTTTCGACACACCATCGCCAAATTGTGTTGACCAACTTGTCGCATGATACCGATTTTATGCCGCACATATGGTTAATGTAGGCCACCACCGTAGTATTATCTATTTGTAACTGGACATGCAAGTGATGCATATTTGTGCATATGCTTTTAAACCATAGAAGTCACCCAACATCTATAGATAATTAATGCCCAGTGTAAGTGGTAACGATGACTCTGGGTTAGTCCATCTACTACTTGTTAGTGATGATAATAGGTTGAAATTATGCCAAACGTTTTTTGCCCACCACTGTAGTTATGATATTGTTTCAGTGTGTAACTTCATGACACGATCATAATGGCATGTATGTCGTATTGGTGCCTGTACCTTTGCTCTTTGTAAGTTTTGACAGTGCAAAGGTCCGAATTGTGTAGCCGGAAATGCTGCTACCATTTTCCCAATTACTCTGTTACTTGTCGAATAGTTGGGAGTACGTGGACCATTAAATTGTTGCATGATTGTGCCAATTCAACTGTTTTGTCTCTTGGCAATGTTACAGTCACGTAGACTGAATTAATTGTGAAGCTCAAGTAGTCCATGATTGTGGATGGCTTCAACTTAGATTTATCTGGATGTAAGACAATCCCAGGGTTTCGAATAACTGTTTGGTAGCTGATACAGCTAA
Source organism: Leucoraja erinaceus (assembly GCF_028641065.1). Classification (NCBI taxonomy): domain Eukaryota; kingdom Metazoa; phylum Chordata; class Chondrichthyes; order Rajiformes; family Rajidae; genus Leucoraja; species Leucoraja erinaceus. The sequence continues at coordinate 80,128,770 of NC_073380.1, read as the reverse complement.
CATAGTCAATTCCACAGTCATTCTCGCCTATTTTTTTATTTATTTATTTATTTTTTATTTTTTAAGATAAACATAGAAATTAGGTACAGGAGTAGGCCATTCGGCCTTTCGAGCCTGCACTGCCATTCAATATGATCATGGCTGATCATCCAACTCAGTATCCCGTACCTGCCTTCTCTCCATACCCTCTGATCCCCTTAGCCACAAGGGCCACATCTAACTCCCTCTTAAATATAGCCAATGAACTGGCCTCAACTACCTTCTGTGGCAGAGAGTTCCAGAGATTCACCACTCTCTCTGTGAAAAAAGTTCTTCTCATCTCGGTTTTAAAGGATTTCCCCTTATCCTGAAGCTGTGACCCCTTGTCCTGGACTTCCCCAACATCGGGAACAATCTTCCTGCATCTAGCCTGTCCAACCCCTTAAGAATTTTGTAAGTTTCTATAAGATCCCCTCTCAATCTCCTAAATTCTAGAGAGTATAAACCAAGTCTATCCAGTCTTTCTTCATAAGACAGTCCTGACATCCCAGGAATCAGTCTGGTGAACCTTCTCTGCACTCCCTCTATGGCAATAATGTCCTTCCTCAGATTTGGAGACCAAAACTGTACGCATATCATCAAGATATGCCATGACAATATGTTTTTCTCTTGTGAATATTGCCAGAGCTGGTTTTAGTATCTTGGTGAATAATCTTGGGCTGATGTGACCCATTGGGTAACGCTTTAAATTGCCATAGCTGCCCCATCCAGGTAAATTTCAGGTATCTGCGATGATCCTTGTGAATGGTACTAAATAGTAAACATCTATAAGATCAATGCTTGTCATGAAGTATCCTTTGGAAATTAGTTGTTTGGCAGTAACAACCGTTTTCATTTTGAAATGTATATATTTAACAAACATATTTAGTGAAGTTAAGTCAATGATGATGCGACATCCACCATCTTTTTGGGTTTAGTGACGAATATTTGATACGAATGCCATGGGTTCATGTTTCCCATGATACCCTTTGTAATTAGTCTCACCAGTTCAGCTTGTCACTCTCGTTTCTTTAACGGAGAGGGAAAATACCCTCTGGGGTAAATGTTGAACTGGTGGCAATTTTTCTAGTATGAATTGTATTTTGTATCCACTAAAGCCTTTGAGTATATACTGATCACTCGTGATAGACTCCCGTGCTTCTTAAAACAGGTGTAATCTCCCCCCTGTTAGTATTAAGCCCCTATTTTCTATATGCTGGTAGGAACCAGACCACCTACATCTATGGTTATGGGTATTCTTCTGTTTCCTGCCGGTCCAACGAGTCTTGCACGTTGTCTGACGTGGCGGTGATGTTGGGGGGTGGCGCATTTTCCATGGGGCCTGCTCTGGGCCCTGGCCTGAAGGGCTTACGGGATTGGCATGCAGGCCCCGAGCTTTCACCAGTACCATGAGGTAGACCCTCCTGGTGGACGTGTTAGAGGTACTGATGACTGGTTTACGTGTGGTGCTCATTCCAGACCCTGCCCTCTTGCGCCGATATTTTGGACACTTCGTTCAGTTTTTTAGGCTTGGTTTGGTAACTTAGCCAGACAGCAGTATCTGTGGTTGTGAGGTCGGCGTTCTCACAGTCCTGTAACATTTTTTGAGTTGAGGGCAGGTTTTATAACTTCCTGAGAAGTTGCGGAGCGCTGCGAACAGTAGGGTCAGGTGTTTTGCCGTACTACCCTGACCCTCTGGAAAGAGCATGCAAAAATGATAACCGACGTCAGGGATATCAAATTCATTTTAAGATATTTGGGTTTTTAAAAGCAATGCTCAATGTACCCCCCAATAACAGTGGGCACTTTGAATAAATGCAATTTAGGGGAGGCGTAATGAAATCCAACACCTCATGACTACCTGTCTTGGAGAGGTTTTTTGAAAAGAACAGGTAGTAAGCTGGCCGTCAGTTGAGTCTGAAAAGCCATCTCGCTAGTGGTGGAGCCACATAGCGGCCACACCCAGCAGCTCTTCCTGATCCTGTACCTCAAGCATACTCCCGATGTTGTTCAGCCAGTGACCCCTCTTCTTGACCAGCCCAGCTCTGGTTCCCATCAATCCCACGGCAAGGGAGATGGCCAGTGCTGTTAGGCACTGGAGTGGGAGGGTTAGCTCCCTTGGCGGACTTGCCCCTGCTCCTGAGGCAGTCTCGCTGTCGTTTTTAGCTCCATGACCTTCCTCTGGCTTGGAGAAACAGGCACTCCTGAGGTTGGTCCTGACCTTGCTGTTAGAGGCTGTCTGCCGTTTTTGGGCGGCATTTCAGCGGTTCTCGGGCGGCGAGTCTCCTTGTCGGGAGTCTGCAGGGGTGCCGGTCGGTTTTTAACTTTCCCTCCAGTCTGCTGCTGTTGGTCAGACAGCTGTTTTAGCGGACTGGGCATCAGCGCAGCACCCGTGTCTGTGGACCGCAGTGTGTGCGGTCCCGTTGCCGCCTCTCCCCCCTCCACTGTCGGCTCCTCCCTGGAGTCGAACGGGGGCCGCTTCCCTCTGCTGCTTTGCTCCCCCTGGAGCAAAAACAAACGCAAAGACCGACTTTACTCTGAAGGTAAGTACTTACCTAACGTTCCTTTCCTTCAGGCTCGTAGCGGGAGCGCCTGACTCCCGATGCGCCGCTGTTGCACTGCTGGCGTTAGTGCCGCGCATGCGTGCTGAGCGGGTTCTTCACGGAATCACTCACGTGACTCCGAAGTAAAATCATCCACGACTCAACAATACGTTAGTAACTGGAATAAAAATGGAACATAACTCAAACTGAGATGTCCACACAAAACTCACAATAAAAGTCAATATACATAACCCCTATTCATTCATTTGCAACTACATTTAAATCACATAAAATATTATTGTCAAAATGGCAGTTTAATATGATTGGAATAACAACATTTTTTGGAGGGAAAAAAACACCAAATGATCTGAAATAGCCTTGTACATTTAAAATTTCTGTACTGAAATGTGTCAAAACACAGACCTGCAATTTTTTTGGATGAAGTAACCTGTCAAACCTCCATATAAAATACTAAAAATTATTATTACTTCCTAAAATTTGCCGCAAAAAAAGTGAGCAGAATATGTACAAGACATAGAGCAATACAGCACGGAAACAGGCCCTTTAGCCCACCCTGTCCATGTCAATCAAGTTGGCTTACGGGGCTAGTCCTATTTGCTTGCATTTGGCCCGTAGTAATCTACATCCTTCACATCCATATATCTGTCCAAATATCTTTTGAAAGTCATAACAATATCTGCCTCTACAGCTTCCTCTGGCATCTCACTCCAGATATGAATTACCCTATATATTAAAAAGACTCGAGATCCTCTTAAATCCTTCCTCTCACTTTAAACCTGGTTCCTCTAATTTTAGATTCTTTTTGCCCCGAGAAAAAGACTGAATATTCACTTTATCCATGGCCCTCATGATCTTGTTCAGCTCAATGAGGCCACCCCTCAATCAACTACATTCCAAAGAAGAAGTCCCAGCCTTTCCAACTTCACCTTATGTCAAGCTCACAAACAGTGGTAACATGCTGGTGAATTTACTCTGCATCCTTTCCAACTTAATGACTACGGCTAGGACTACACAGTATGGATGTTAAAGAAATACTTAAACCATCAATTTCTTCTCAGATGTGTTCAATCTTATTAAAACCTATTTGCTTCCTGTTTGTTCTCTTGTTTCTTTCCCTATTCCGAAATCTCATTGAAGTTTAGATTGCTGACCATTATTTACAAGGTCTCAGGTGGCCTTTTAAACTAACTGATAAATCCTCTCAATTAGAGCAATGGGCTTTTACTTATACTGAAAGGCAAGGGAAGAACATTTATAAATGCAATAGGATGTTTGCGCCAGCTAACTCCCAGTGTTCATTTGATTAAGATTAACAAACTGTAGAAAATTCAAAACCAATAATTTCCCATTCACCCTGCTTAGTATTCTTGGCATCAAAGTACTCCATGTAGTCACATACGTAAGCGAACACAATTAATTAATTTGATCAATAATCAGTCCTAATGCAAGGGTAAAAGTGTGCACGTCTGTCTCCACGTCTCGGTGCGCGTGTCGGTGCGTCTGTGTGTCTGGTGTGTCGGTGTGTCTGTGTGTGCGTCTGTGTGTGCGTCTGTGTCTGCGTGTGCGCGAGTGTCTGCGTGTACAGTACACCATTAATTAAAAAACAAACCTGAAGTCAAGCATTTAAGTTACATTTACCAGATTTAGCAACGTAGAAAACAGTAAGTTCACCTCAACTCACCCTTTTACAAATATAGAACATTTGGGTTCAAGGAAAGATATCCTAATTACTTTCACAGAGAATTTTTGTTTTCAAACTGCAACCAATTTCAAGACATGTCAACTGCTCTCTAATTATCTAAGAGGTTATTAATCACAATCATCCTAAATGTACCAAGCCGTCCCTATTCAACATGACCTCGGAACAAAGGGGGGGGGGGGCAGACCAACAAAAAAGGATTTTCCCCACAAATATCTTTTTACCCCTGAACAATAAAGCAGGTAAAATTATTTAAAATCCTGTAAGGTTATTCTACATGTTCCTCAGAATTTCAAAGTATTTTAAAACGTGGGCGATGCTTGCATTACTCTTTACAAAGCTGCAATATAATGAGCTCTATTGATGCCATTTAAAGCTAAACAATCTTCATACAATACCACGTTCAAGAAAACTTAATTAATGCCATGTACATAAATATTTACTGCATGTTATTTCAAAATGTAGCAAAACCGAAAGGAGTCCATTTAACATTTTGTTCCAGTAAGGTAGGTACAACATTAGAGGAATGGCTTACAGTTTAAGAGTGAGGGGGGGGGGGGGGGCAATTCTTTGCAAGCACACACAAAAAGGTTATTGTGAGATGATTGATCAACTATCATCGTTTGTTTACAACTTTGTGAATTTCCTCATCTAAATCTCTTGATGAACAAACATAAAATATTATTCAAACTCTCCAGTTATCTTGTGAAGTTTAATTGGGTGTACTAAAATAGATTTTCATCTGCCTGGAACCAAATGATGCTGCAAAGAGGAAAAAATGTTTTAAGAAATCACCCAAGACTTAAAACGAGGAGAACCAACTGGTTCTTTCCACTCGATACAAACAGTTGCAGGTTTTGATGAAAACTTCAAAATGGCTGCAAATGCCTCACTACTCAGCTTCCTCTCGCAGCAGCAAAGAACAGGCCAACTCAAAAATGTTAATGGGATTTTATTTCTTATGCGCAGGTTCCAAACAGCTATATAAAAAGGTGCTCTATGTCGACAAGTTATTGTGACAAACTGGAAACTAAGCATTGGAGAATATCCATAAAGATATACAAGATTGAATCAGCTTACCTTTACTTCTACCCAGAAATATTGAAGTTCTTACACACAAGGTGGTATCCATTTGCAACAATTCGAGAAGTGAATTATCGACCGCCAATCTACCTTGGCCTTCTCATACTTAGCTTCCTCACAAAAGGCAATCGTCAACTAATTTAGTCCACACCATTATCACATCTGCAAATGGCTGACAGCACTGGATATTGCAAAGCAATCGGACCAGGTGCAGATACTTTTGCAGCCATGATATACACTCAAAAACTAATCAGACCTCTATTCAACCTAAGCATGCAAGAAAAAGGAACTTTGTTCAAGTATGAAATAAAAACAGAAAGTCAGAGAAAACCCAGCAGATCAAAGCATTCATGGAAGGGAAAATAATTAATATTCCAAATGACAGACGCTTCAGACCCAACAGAAACAAGCAAGTCTAAGTAATAGCAAAGGTGGAAGAGGGCGATGGGTGGAACAACGGTAATTATCTGATAGGGTGGTCATGTGGCATGTAGGATGAGCTCAAACCACTTTGGCTGTGTAATTTGTTGCTAATGTGATTCTATCCTTCTGGAGAAACATTGGTAAATTCAGTATGGAGGCCAGAAGGTTACAACATGCATAGATGGACAATGAGGTGGTATTCTTCAAGTTTTCACTGTGAGAATGCACCTCAATGTTAAAACAGCATGCACCTTCTTCCTGGCTAAATAACAAATTTGCGTAACATCCTTTCTTCTTTGCCCCTCCACCTAATGTCTGGCCGACTGGGAGTCTCAAAAATGCTCAAGTCTGGGTTCTCCCAGCACCACATTATCATCAAATTCCAGAGGGAAGAATGGAATCCCAGACTCCCAGAATGTATGGAGAAAACGATGAGTTGAGTCAAATCCAATGCTAAAGACAAAGGGCTGTGGTTGTTGGAAGGCAATCACCCTAATCACAGGACATTGATCCGTGAATTCTCCAGAGCGGTCTCCATTACTAAACCACCTTAAGGTCATAAGTGATAGAATTAGGCCATTGGCCCTTCAAATCCACTTTGCCATTCAATCATGGCTGACCTATCTCTCCCTCCTAACCCCATTCTCCTGCCATCTCCCCATAACCTCTGACACCCATACTAATCAAGAATCTATCTATCCTTTGCCTTAAAAATATCCACTGACGGCCTCCACAGCCTTCTGTGGCAAAGAACTCCACATATTCACCACCCTCTCTAAAGAAATTTCTCCTCATCTCCTTCCTCAAAGAACGTATTTTAATTCTGAGGCTATGACCTCTAGTCCTAGACTCTCCCACTAGTGGAAGCATCACATCCACTCGATCCAAGCCTTTCCTTCACTATTCTGGTCATTTCAATGAGGTCCCCCATCATTCTTCTAAACTCCACTTGATAAAAGGAATTGTCAATCGTTAGGCACACGTCTCAGATCCGTGAAGTGCATATAATGAAACACGTATTGTTGTCACAAAGACCAGCATAGAGTCTCGTCCTGAAATACTTTGCAGTCACTGTTACTTGTGACACCTCCTCTCTGTTGTGAGGTAAGAAGATCTGGCAGAAATGTTTGACATGGCAGGAGTAAGGGCGTCACAATGCACAGCAGCACAGTGGTAGAGTTGCTGCCTCACAGCGCCAGATACCCGGGCTCGATCCTGACCTCGGGTGCTGTTTGTGTGCGGAGTTTGTACATTCTCCCTGTGACCGCACGTTTCCTTCGGGTGCTCCGGTTTCCTCCAACACTCCAAAGACGGACATGTTTGTAGATTAATTGTCTTTGGAAAAATTGGAAATTGTCCTTAGTGTGTGTAGGATACTGCCAGTGTACGGGATGATCGCTGGTCAGCGCGGACTCGGTGGGCCGAAGGGCCTGTTTCCAGGGTTGTATCTTTAATGTCTGGTCTAAAGCTGGTAGAGAGCTGCTGCCTCGCAATATCAGGAAGCCAGGTTCAAACCTGACCTCAGCTGCTGTCTGTGTGCGGAGTTTGCATGTTCTCCCTATGAGACCTTGTGGGTTTTCTCCGAGTGCTCTGGTTTCCTCCCACATCCTAAAGACATGTGGGTGTGTAGGTTCATTGGCCTCTGAAAATTGGTGCTAATGTGTAGGGAGTGGATGAAAAAGTGGGATAACATAGAACTAGTGTGAACAATGGTTGGGATGGACAGTGGGCCAAAGGATCTGTTTCTATGCTGCATCTCTAAAACTAAAGCAAACTAAAGCACTCAGTAAAGGACATCTGTCTTCTGCTTATCTTGTAAAGAACATTGGAATTGTTTTATTCTTACTGTAGATATGCAAAAATAATCATAATAATTTAAACAATAATAGATGTTGCAAAATTTAAATCACATTGCCAATTGTTTGCTTGAGCAATTAAACTTTAGTCCAAGCAATGTGCATGCAGAGGCAAAATATTTAAAACCTACCAATCATCCAAGATTTCTCAACAAATATTTCTACCACAGCTTGCATCTCAGCAGATTGAATGGTAGCTAAAGTATTATATGGTTGTGTTTCCTGCAGAAAGGATTGGATCGATGTAATCAGCAAGAGTGTAACTTTCACATCTTGCCCTGAAGAAATTAACCCTGTGTAGGAAGGAACGGCAGATACACCGAAGATAGACACTAAATGCTGGATATGTTTCATCGTGGACTTCCCATTTATCACACGTTCATTGATTGATTGCACAGAAACACGCCCTGTCAACCCACTATAAAGGGCCTGTCCCACTTGGTGATTTTTTCGGCGACTGCCGGCGTCATTGACTGAAGTATCAGGGTCGCCGAAAGATTTTGAACATTTCAAAATCCAGAGGCGACAAAAAAAAGTTGCGACACTTGGGGAAACACCGCGCGTCAATACGTCATCACACCGCAACTTTTTCGGTGACCTGATACGTCAGTCAAAGATGCCGGCAGTCGCCAAAAAATCGCCAAGTGGGACAGGCCCTTAAAGCTTATCTGCACCAATTCCACATACCTGCACTACACGCATATCCAAGTATCAATTCATGTGCTATTGTAATTTTATTGTACCATCATCTTTGTCTCATACCAGATAACCACTAATCTCTGTTTGAAAAACTTAACCTCAGATCTCCTTTCAATTTTTCCTGCAGCTTACAGCTGCGCCCACGACTTGTCTTCCCTGGGGAAAAAAATTGACCGCTATCCCAACAGTCGTCAATTTTATAAACCTTAAAGGTAATTACATTCCAATGAAAATAAATCCAGCCTATCCAATCTCTACTAATTCCCTACATTCCAGGCAACATCCGGGAGAATCTCTTTTACACACTCTCTACTGCTACCATTTCCTTCCAATGCTGCTGTTAACCAACATTTTGCACAGCTACAACATGACATCCTAATTCCTCTGCTCAATTCATCAGAATAAGGTATATATACAGCAATAACCAGCCAACGTTCAACCCAAAGGACCAAGTAATATCCGTGCTGTTCAAATGCAATATCCATCCCTAACAAAGGTTTAACTATCTGTTAATTTTTTAGTCTACAGTATTAACCTTGCCAAAAATCACCACCACCATTACAACATGGTCGCAGGAACTGGATAGAGGCAGACAATTCTGTGGCGTTGTAAAGTCTTTCCTGTCCACAAAACACAATACAAATCCTCATCAAAATCTAAGCTTTAATTTCCAAAGGATATAATCAACAGAGGATGCAATCAACACTACTTTCATGCTCTGTTCAAATAAAGTTATACGTAACTAACGTAGAATCCTTTAAATTGATCTCTCGAACCCAGCTATTCTAAGAGAGTAAAAACCCAAATTCTAAGAGTAAATTTGTAGATGGCACCAAAATTGGTGGCACAGCGGACGAGAGGACAATTATCCAAGTTTACAGCAGGATCTAAATCAATTGGGAAGAGACCAAGGAATGATAAATAGAATTTAACTCAGGCAAGAATGATGTGCTATACTTTACTACATTAAACTAGACAGGACTTAAACAGCAAATGGATGAACCCTGGAGAGTATTGCAGAACAGAGATCTAGTGCATGGTTCCCTACTATGGTGAAGACAACACTTTCTTGCCTTCATTGTGAAGGGTATCGAGTATAAACATTGTGATATTATAATGTCATTGGTGTGACCACATTTAGAGTACTAAATGCAGTTTGTGCCACCCAGCTGTAGGAAGGATGTCATTAAGGGTGCAGGGCGGAATTACTGCAATACCCTGAAATTCAGCACGGTGTAGGACATGAGTTAAAGGGACAGGTTGGATAGGCTGGGATTTTTTCTTTGATGTGATGGGGGGGGGGGGGGGGGGGGGGGGGGGGGGGGGGGGGAAGGGGAGGTGTGGGGTGTGCGGGAGGGAGGGGGGAGTGGGAGGAGTGGGGGGTGGGTCTGGGGAGGAGGGGTGTGTGTAGGGAGGAGGAAGGGGAGGGGGAAGGGGGAGGAACGGGGGGGGGGTGGGGGTGGAGGGACTTCATTCAGCAGCGGCAACTGGCCCGCGCCACCACACAGCACCTCCCGGCTCCCCACAGCGGCTTTCCTTGACGCCACACAGTCGGCTTCCCCGACTCCACACAGTCGACTTCCCCGACTCCACACAGTCGACTTCCCCGACTCCACACAGCCGACTTCCCCTACTCCACTCTTGCGGAATCAATCAGCGCGGCTCACGGACTCAGTCCCGCCTCCAGGGATTTATTCTCCCGCAGGTGCCGGAAGGGGTGTTACCTTCATGGTGACAGACAGGCCAGAAGACCAATCTGCTGATTTCATGATTTTTTAAACCTTCATAACTTTTGTATTATTCCACCGATCAGAACAAAACCTGGTGCGCTTGGAGAGAGGAGAACAGTGAGTAAGGTGGCGAAAGATCCTAACGATAAAGGGTACCGTTTTTGCGCAAATATTTAAAAAAGCAAACCGGAAGTGGTCAAGATGAGAGTTTTAGTTCAGATTTCCACCACCTACTGCATCTTATAGAAATATAGAAACTAGGTGCAGGAGGAGGCCATTCGGCCCTTCGAGCCAGCACCGCCATTCATTGTGATCCTGGCTGATCGTCCCCTATCAATAACCCGTGCTTGCCTTCTCCTCATATCCCTCGACTCCAATAGCCCCTAGAGCTCTATCTAACTCTCTCTTAAATCCATCCAGTGATGGCCTCCATTGCCCTCTGTGGCAGGGAATTCCATAAATTCACAACTCTCTGGGTGAAAACGTTTTTTCTCAGTCTTAAATGACCTCCCATTTATTCTAAGAAATAAAGTGATATAAACTATTTCATATTGTGATATGAAAAGTCAAATGAAATGGACATTTATCCTCCAAAGTTTAGAAGAATTAGGAGACTACATCATAATGTATAACATTCTTAACCGCATGTGCCACAAGAGATGAAAATCTGTTCTTCTTGGCAGAAAAATCCAAAACTACGAAACAATTGGAGTCATGAGGTCAGCCATTTAGGGCCTAGATGATGAGATCCTTCATCACTTGGAGCCAAACAACTTTCAAATTGTGCACTCCAAAGACTATGACTGCCTGGCCATTAAAGTACACTCCAGTCTGAATAGATAGATGTCAGCACATTAATAAAAAGGTTAACTACAAATAGGAAAGTGGAATTGAGAAATTGAATATGGGATTCAGATATTAAGTGGAACAGCAGGCCTCAAGCGGTGACCAGCCCTTTAAAATATTAAAAGATTTTTACATGACTGATATGGAGAAATTATTTTCATCGATGGAGAAATACAGAAACAAACTTAAATGGCAACAAATGGGCAAAGCTACTTCTAACAAATCTCATTCTGCAACCTGTATGATAGAGAAGACCATCAAATCATTGGCTTTCAAGAAAAGTGGTCATTCACCACGACTATTTATTTTCTGTCCCTCGACAGCTTCATTGAAAAATATGGCTCATGTCTCTTCCAATCCAAGGAGATTTAACGTTGCAAATACATTTGTCTAATGATTTTTGGAAATTCTATACACATTAGAGAACTTGAAGTTGGTTTAAAAAAATGGCCTACATAAAAATTGTGTTGCCTTTCATTTCCCAACACACGCTTTGTTTGGATACAAATGAATTTCACCAGATCATCATCTCAATGTTTTCCCACCATCAACATTGGACAGACTGAACTGTGATTGCATGGTTGATCCCTTCTTTTAAAACAAAAGGTGTACTTTTGATCAACAATCCAATTTGGGCTAGGAAAAAGAACACAGAACACAAACACCAAAATGAAGTTAAATATCGGGTAATTTGTCCAATCGTACAAGAGGCTACCTGAATGTACAAATTCATTCAAGTTTTAAAAAAACACACCAAATTCCTGATGGTGACTGGTATCTTGGTGTTCTCTACAGCCTGGTGAAACTCAATACTAATACCATCAAAAGACAGATGAAAAGAAAATTCTCAGATTGGGACGTAATAAAATGTATTTTCATATTTATTCACCAGATAACTGTTCCCCATTTTCCTGTTCAACTTAATTCACAGAGGAGATATTGCACAACTGACTTTGGCCAAGCCAGAAGGACATCTTAAATAAACAATTTCCTTTCAGACACAATAGTTGTGTAGTAATGATTTTTTTCAGTGCAAATGTCACTTCTGCATTTTACAACCATGTTATCCATTTAGTACAAAATTCCGGAAGCCAGAAATAGTCAAGCAAGATTGCATCCTTGAGCACTGGAGTTCACCAAAATAAAACTCAGTGAACCCCCTTTGAGATTTTAATTCATAAAACATTCTAATAATCTTACTTTTTCTATGTGAGCAAACTGAAATTCTCTACAACACTCAGTCAAAACTAAGATCTGAGCTGCACATAAGTCTTTCTGTTTGGGCACCTCAATGACAACAAATGACTTGCATAATATACAAAAGTTCAATCTTTTTCAGCTAGAATCCCTCTCATGATCCTGCATCAACCTCCACTACCTTAGGCAAGTCAAAGTATCCTTTATTGTCATTCAGACCTTTCGGTCTGAACGAAAGTTTGTGCCTTGCAGTCATACATATAATAAAAATAACAAAAACACACAATAAACACAAATTTAACATCCACCACAGTGAGTTCGCCAGGCACCTCCTCACTGTGATGGAAGGCAAAAGTCATAAAGTCTTTGTCTCTTCCCTCCTTGTTCTCCCTCTGCGAACCAGGCTTCCGATGTTGTGACCCTGCCGGGTGATGGTAAGTCAGTCCCGCGGCTGAATCTGAGCTCCGCGAACGGGTCGGTTCAAACTACGCAGCCCAGGGTGGTCGAAGCTGCTGCCCCCCAAACAAAGCTGTTGTTGCGGGAGCTCCGGAAAAACAGGTCACCAACCTGTGGCCTGCGAGTTCCCGGCGATTTTTGGCTGTTGAGTAGAGCAACTACTCGTGGATAAAAACTGTTTTTATGTCTGGCTGTGGCAGCTTTGACAGTCCGGAGTCGCATTCCAGAGGGAAGTGATTCAAAGAGTTTGTGAGAGTGGTCAGAGATGATCTTGCCCACTCGCTTCCTGGCGCTTGCAGTGTACAGTTCATCAATGGAGGGAAGGTTGCAGCCAATAATCTTCTCAGCTGATTGGACGATTTGCTGCAGCCTCTAGGTGTCTTGCTTCGTGGCTGAACCAAACCAGACCATGATGGAGAAGGTGAGAACAGAATCTACGATGGCTGTGTAGAATTGGACCATCATTGCCTGTGGCAGATTGTGCTTCCTCAGCTGCCGCAGGAAGTACATCCTCTGTTGTGCCTTTTTGACTGTGGAGTCGACGGTAGCCTCCCATTTAAGGTCCTTGGAGATGATGGTTCCCAGGAACTTAAAAGACTCCACAGATTTGACTGTGATGTTGTTGACGGTGAGTGGGGTGAGGGGAGGGGGAGTAACTTCAAATGTCATGCCAACATCTATGTAAACAACATCCACTGTCCTGCCCTCATCAAACACCTTTGTCACCACCTCAAAACCTCCTCCTCCTCAAAAAACTCAAATCAAGTTGGCAAAACATGACCTAACACAGTCAAAGCCATGCTGGCTGTCCCTAATTAGCACATTCTCTTACAAATACGAGTAAACGCTAACACAAAGAATACTCCCAAACAGCCCTACCACTGATGTGAGTTTCATCATTACACATTTTCCTGGATTATCCCCACCTTCCTTCTTAAACAAAGAAAAAACATTGGCTATTCTCTAGTCCTCCAGAATCTGGCCTGTGGCTAAAGATGCAAAAATCTTTGTTAATCCCTCTGCAATATCCTTTCATCTACTTAAATAACCTGGGATATCATATCAGGCCCTGGGGATTCATCTGTTATACTAATTTCCAAACACCCACCACCATCTAGCATTTTGGTATACCCCACACTGATGTCACTATTCATGTCCTCAGATGCAAAGTACTTGTTTTGTACCTCACCTACATCCCAACTTCAAGCATAAATGTCTTTATACTCGAGTGTGGTCCTATCCTCCCACTAGTTATCCTCTTGTTTCTAATGTGCATATATAAATACTTGGGAGTTTTAGTTTTAAAGATATAGCGTGGAAATACACCAACTTGACAGGATTGTGAAGACCGCCAGCAGGATTATTGGTGCTCCACTCCCTTTCTTGCTGGACATATACAGGAAGAGATGTATCAACAGAGCCATCTCCATCATCAAAGACCCCTACCACCCATCGCATCACATATTCTCCATCCTGCCATCTGGGAAGAGGTACAGGAGCATTAGCTGCAAAACCAGCAGGATGCTCCTCAGCTTCTTCCCGCAGGCTATAAGACTGATAAACGGACTTAGCCCCCTGCCAAAGTATCGCGCACCAACCACCAACCTGGACACACTGCAGCAGCTGTCGATCGGAACGCCTGTTGATGTTTAGTAGAGAGTAGAGTGTTTAATTTAATTTGTTCATGATATATGTATTTTTATTTCTATTTACTTGTTGTTATTTGTACTGCACACAGAATGGACACTGGTTGAGCAACATTTTTTTGTTTCCTCTGGGTATGTGAGTACTCAGGAAATAACAATAAAGATATACTGATACTGATACTTCTACACAGTCAAATAAAGTGTTATATGATTATGCCCAGTGTTAAATAAAGATCACCCATCCATTGGCTCTATCCTACACACTAGACAGAAGCCAATTAACCTACAAGCCGGCACATCTTTGGAATGTGGGAAGAAACCTGAGCACCCGGAGAAAGCCCACGCGCCAACAGGGAGAACATACAAACTCTCTACCATCAGCTCCCGTGGTCAGGATTGAACCCGGGGCTCTGACACTGTAAGGCAGCAACTCCACCATTGGTAAGTGTGCTGCCCTTCTTTAATCCATCTTGCCAATGACATTTCATGGCCACTTTTGGCCCTTCTAATTACCTGCTGAAATTATTTCCTCTTTCCTCCAAAGGCTCAATCTGATTTCAATTTTAACATACACATCGTTGTGCTTTGTGATCGAAATTAGAATCTCTCTGGCCATCCTAGGTTCCTTTACCTTGCGATCCTCATCCTTCTTCCTTACTAGACCATGAATTCAGATCAGCTCCTACATGTCTGATGTGTACGCACCCATTAAAATTCCCAAATTAAGCTCCAATATCTGAGACCTACCTAGTTATGTTGTAATCGGCCTTGCCACAATTTAGTACCTTCCCTCAGGCTCAGGAGACAGCTCGAGGGTTAAGGAAGGGGAGGAGACAGCAAGGGCTAGCAAAATTTGGAGAATTCAACGTTCATGCCATAAGGATGCAAGCTACCCAGGCGGAATATGAGATATGAGTTTCATGAGAATCACTTGGATACATTTAACAAATTATGCCCCGTCTAAGCCCTTCACATTAAGGAAGCTCTAGTCAATATTGAGAAAGAGTACTCTTTAATTTATGTAGTGACTTTAATATAATATAATGCACGACAACAAGGACATAATCACATAAAATGTAAGCACAAAGCCACACAAGCAACTTTCTGTCAGATACTTATGAAGAAAGTAGTCCTGTCTTAAAATGAGGAAAACACAAGGGAGAGCAGAAAACGAAAGTGCTTTGGGATAGTTTCCAGCTATCTATTGATAATGCAGAGGTTAAAATTAAGGCCAAAACATAAAGATGGTCATGTGTGAAGATTACAGGAAAAAGGAGCAGAGGCCATGGTAGAAAAACACAAACTAGGAAAAGCAAAACTTCATGGAGAACAAATGCAAGACAATGAACAAAACAGATAATTGTTAATAGTGTTCTATGTAGGTTCACAGGTATGACCAAGTAGAATCAGGTCCAGTGATACCAAGGTCTAGATAAAAGCAAGACAAGTGTAACTCAGATAATATATATCCAAAAATGCAGAAGGTCCATTTTAAACTCAGAGGGGTAGCCAATAAAAGGATTGCATTGATGTGAATTGGGCTATGGTCCAAAGGGAATGGCTTGATATTCCCGATATTCAATTGGGAACAGAGGGCTCGGCTCATTAATTGATTTCAGAAATAGAGTCGAGCGGGTTGGTGTAGAAAGGTGTTTGAAAGCACCCTTTGTTGATGTCCAAAGGAATATCCACAGGTAAAGCCATTTCCAGAAGTCACGCTAATATAATTAAAATGTAAAAAAACTCAAGTACACATACAAAGGTATATGTATCACATCAGACCTTTCATCACCAACACTTATGTACATGGGCCACATGAGAAAATTGAGCTGGCCCGCTCTCTTGATCACTCAACTATGCAATCTGGCCCCATGCCTCAAACCCTAAATTATAGAAAACAACTTGAAAATTGAAGAATTAGTAAAAAATACAGATTTGAAGAGTACTGTATTTAAAAAAAAATAAAGATTAGTATAATCTCAGCATTGTGCCCTAACAAAATAGTAGCATCAGAAGCCTTAATTTCCCACAGTAGTCAGCCCCATGGCATTGCCAAAGTTGTCCATGTAAACAAGCGTTTGCAAGTGAACAAAGTAAACTATGACAAACTTAAAGCAAGACCACCAGGTTCAAGAACAGCTTCTTCTCAATATCTATCAAATTCTTGAAAACTACACAACACTAATGTCAACAACTATGATCTTCTATGGACTATGTCTTCGGTTGCAATACAAACTTCAGTTTTTGCACAATTATGGTTATCAAGCATTACAATTATAAATTAATTATATTTTTATATATTATATTATCTTTGTTAATGCATTTATGGGTCTGTTAAGCAGCAGCAAGTAATAACTTAGTTGTTCTGTTGATGGTACATGTGACATTTAAACGTCCTTGAAAATTTCCTTCATCTTTTACATAATTTTAAAACAAATGAAACGCAAAAACATTAAAATACTTTTGGAAAATGAATAAATGTCCTATTTTGTGTGCTATGTAATTATTTTCAAGTCATTAGATATGTATCAAACTTCCCACCACAGAAAGTCTGTTCATGCACAAATAACCACATTTCTGGCATAACACCATGTTTATCTAATCTCACTTCTTTTTTGTTCATGTCCATCTCTTAGCCAGACTTTTCTTTAATTTATTCCGAATTCATTCATTATTACAAATTTAATTGGCAAACATTTTTTTCTGAAGATATAAACTACTCAGTAGTTCAATACTTCTTGTCCTACAATAAAAGACAGCTTCTTTTTAAATGCATGCTTTTCCCCATACAGTGCCCTCCATAATGTTTGGGACAAAGACCCGTCATATATTTATTTGCCTCTGTATGCGATTTGTAATAGAAAAAAAATCACATGTGGTTAAAGTGCACGTTGTCAAATTTTAATAAAGGCCATTTTTATACAGTGGAGTGGAGCACCGGAAATTGGAGGAACAGCACCTCATATTCCGTTTGGGGAGTCTGCATCCTGGGGGGCATGAACATCGAATTCTCCCAATTTTGTTAGTCTTGCTGTCTCCTCCCCTTCCTCAGTCCCCCTGCTGTCTCCTCCCATCCCCCAGCCTTCGGGCTCCTCCTCCTTTGTCCTTTCTTGTCCCCACCCCCGATCAGTCTGAAGAAGGGTTTCGGCCTGAAACGTTGCCTATTTCCTTTGCTCCATAGATGCTGCTGCACCCGCTGTGTTTCTCCAGCTTTTTTGTGTACCTGCCATTTTTATACAGTTTGGTTCACCATGTAGAAATTGCAGTTGTGTTACATCGTCCCCCTCATTTCAAAGCACAATGTTTGGGACACATGGCTTCACAGGCGTTTGTAATTGCTCAGGTGTGTTTAATTGCCTCCTTAATGCAAGTATAAGAGAGCACTCAGCACCTCATCTTTCCTTCAATCTTTCCATCACCTTTGGAAACTTTTATTGTTGTTTAAAGTCAAAGTCAAAGTCAATTTTATTCGTCACATACACCCGAAGGTGCAGTGAAATTAATTTGCCAGCAGCGGCACAATACACAATAAAATTTAACACAAATATCCACCACAGCATTCTTCGCTGTGGTGGAAGGCACAAAGTTCAGTCAGGCCTCCTCCTTGTTCACCCGTGGTGGGGCCATGAACCCTCCGTAGTCGCCACTACGGACACGAGGACCAAAGTTGTATCAATAAAAGTCAAAGAAGCCATTATGAGACTGAGAAACAAGAATAAAACTGTTAGAGACATCAGCCAAACATTAGCTTACCAAAAATCAACTGTTTGGAACATCATTAAGAAGACAGAGAGCACTGGTGAGCTTACTAATCGCAAAGGGACTGGCAGGCCAAGGAAAACCTCCACAGCTGATGACATAAGTATTCGCTAAATAATAAAGAAAAATCCCCAAACACCTGTCCAACAGATCAGAAACACCCTTCAGGGGTCAGGTGCGGATTTGTCAATGACCACTGTCCACTGAAGACTTCATGACAGAAATACAGAGCCTACACTGCAAGCTGCAAAAATAGGATGGCCAGGTTACAGTTTGCCAAGTACTTAAAAGAGCAACCACAGTTCTGGAAAAAGGACGTGGACAGACAAGATGAAGATTAACATATCAGATTGATGGAAAGAGCCAAGTATGGAGGAGAGAAGGAACTGCCCAAGATCCAAAGCATCCAATCTCATCTGTGAAACACGGTGGTGGGGGTGTTATAGCTTGGGCATGTATGACTGCTGATGGTAGTGGCTCACTTGCCTTCATTGATGATGAAACTGCTGATGGTAGAAGCATAATGAATTCTGAAGTATATGGACACATCTTATCCGCTCAAGTTCAAACAAATGCCTCAAAATCCATTGGCCGGTGGTTCTACAGCAAGACAATGATCCCAAACATACTGTTAAAGTAACAAAGGAGTTTTTCAAAGCTAAAAAATTGTCAATTATTGAGTGGCCAAGTCAATCCCCCAATCTGAACCCAATTAAACACGCTTTTTATATGCTGAAGAGAAAGCTGAAGTGGACTAGCCCCCACAAGCATAAGTTAAATATGGCTGCAATACAGGCCTGGCAGAGCATCACCAGAGGTGACACCCAGCAACTGGTGATGTCCATGAATCGCAGACTTTAAGCAGTCATTGCATGCAAAGGATATGCAACAAAATACTAAACACGACTTTCATTTACATGACATTGCTGTGTCGCAAACTCTGTGATGCCCTGAAATGGAGGGACTATGTATAAACACTGCTGTAATTTCTACATGGTGAAACCAAAATGTATACAAATGGCCTTTATTAAAATCTGACAATGTGCACTTTAACCACATGTGATTGTTTCTATCACAAATCTCAAATTGCAGAGTACAGAGGCAAATAAATAAATGATGGGTCCTTGTCCCAAACATTATGGAGGGCACTGTACCTCCAAAGAATGTCTCTGTTCCTACACAATGTTAGTGCAGCAGCTGAACTTTAACAGATTGTGCCATGAGCCAGACACAACATATCAGCAACACCACAATGCCCAAACATCTATGCAATAAATGTATCTTAAATAAGAATTTACTACTAAGAATGATAATGTAGACTCAACACAAGACGTTATACTATTCAATAGTTTAACATACAAGGCCACTTGTAACGACTTTACAGGCCGTGCTGTTAAAACACCCTTGAATAATACTACAGAAGCTCTGCATGCATGTGTACTTTCAGGGAAGAAAATAAAAGCACTCAAAAGCACAGTAACTTCAAAATCTACAATCACATAAAGAATGGTCTCTGCAGAAAGGTGTAGTGATGGGGAAGATCTGACTGGGGCTGTGGGACCCTGTTGAAGCTAGTGAAAATGTCAGAGAACATTGTGCTGAATGAAGAGGCTGGTGGGTAGTAGGCAAAGACTACTGCTGTTCTGTCTGGGGGAAGACAGAGGGGCAGAAGCAGAACAGTGGGAAAGTGGGGAGATACAGGTGAGGGAACCATGCACAACTGTGGGAGGGCGAGCGTCACCCATATTTTCCAGAGACCACTGTCGTCATGGCTCCTTGGTTTGCTTATCCCCGTCGTTACACGGACAAATTCCCATGCAACTAAAGCCGTGCAACATCTGCCCCTACAACTCCCCCCCCTTGCCTCCATTCAGTAACCTCGACAACTCTTCCAGGTGAAGCAGAAGTTTACACGCAATCTTGCAACTTCATCTATTTCATACGATACATTTGGCCTCCTTTACATCGGTGAGGCCAGGCGTGGACTAGATGACTACCTTGACAAACACGTGCACTATGTTTGTCTGGGCCAGCTGGAGCTGCCAGTTGCTTGTCACTTCAATTCCTATGCCGACCTCTCTGCCCTCAGCTTCCTACATTGGAAAAGTGAGGCACTACACAAAATGGAAGAGCAGCACCTCATATTTCACTTGGGTGGCCTGCAACCCAACAGCTCGAACACTGTATTCTCCAACGTCAAGTTTAACCCCCCCCCCTTATCATCTGCACATCTTATCCACCAACATCTTTCTTTCCACTGACCGCACCTGTACCTTACCGTACTTTTGCATATGACATTAAACTCAACTTTACCCGCTCTCTCTCATCCTGATCCTTTCCCTCTTCTCCACATCTTTCATCCAATTATCACCCATCCCACCAGGTCCCCTATCCCTCCATTCTACATTTCACGCCCCGTTTTCCTTTCTTATATTTCACCAGTTGCACCCTTTTGTCTTCTCCACTGAACACATCTAGCTTTGTTTACCATCAACACCTTTCTCTCCCCACCTGACATCTGCCACTCAGCCCTTTCTACCAGCTATCGCCAGTGTACTCCAGTGAACTAGAGACCACTAGGGGTGCTGCGTTGAAGGTGCCTCTGCCTACAGCCTGTCCGTTTTTTCCTATCTTTTTTTAATTTTAGTTTGTCTAAATAGTTTTGTTTGGGGATTCTTTCGTTTTTCTATGTGGGGGGAGGGGGGAGGATAAGGGGGAAGGGGAAAACCGCTTCCCAGTCGCTTCCTGGCGAGGATGGGACTATTTCTCCGAGTCGCGTCCTTGCCCCCCCCTTCTCGCGGCCTACCACTGGATCGGAATGGCCTTTCCCACCAGAGACCGGACCAGAACTTCGGCAACACGGCGTTGGATTCAACGCGAAGCGGGCGATACCTACCTGGATCGCCGTTTGGAGCTCCGGAAGTCGGGCCTGCTGCTCCAACATTGCAGGGCTGTGGTTCGCAGAGCTCCCAGCGCGGGCGGCGCCGACCTCAACATCGTGGAGTCCCTGAGGCCCTTTGCCGAGGGCCGCCAGCGTGAATCTCTGCCCGGTGTGACTTGGGGATGTCGGGAGCTGCGGACTCCAGTGGGAAGTAGCTGATTCGGAGGTCCAAGCCGCTGAGGTTGTCCTCCCGTTCCGACGTCGAAGTTCCAACATACCGTCGAGCCATAGCGGCAACTGCGGAGGGCTCCGGAGGCCCCGACCACGAGTGAACATCAGAGGAAGATGACCAACTTCCCTCACAGTGGGAAACTTTTGATTCTGCTGTGTGGGGATGTTTTACGTTGAATTCTATCGTGTGTTGTGTTCTTTATTTTATTGTATGGCGATCCCATTTCACTGTGCCAACTGGCACATGTGACAAATAAATGTATCTTGTATCTTGTCTAAAGAAGTGTCCCAGTCAGAAACATCGTCTGTGCATTTCCCTCTACATGTGCTGCCTCACCCGCTGGGTTCGTCCAACAGTGTTTTTCTGGTATTAATTCAACTAGTTATTTACGCAGCCCAAATGGATAGTGGTGGTTGCAAAACCTTTTCAACCGGTTTTTAAACAAGTTAATATTGTTATTCTACAGCCACTATAGGCAGCAAAACACTGCACTGGCAGACTGTAATTCAGCCAGCTATTTGCATAGTTAGATGCTCATTCCAACAAACTGAATGTTAATAGTTAATGTAAATAGATTTTACATAGGCAAATACCAGTTCTGGTCCATTCACCATAACGAAAGATTAGTTCGTTTCAATGGTTAATGACACATGAACATCCATCAAAATTGTATTTTTATCTCTGCCACAACTTATGGCAACTTCACTTTCATGCCTCAGAATTACATTTACCACCAACTGCACTCACAACAACCCCTCCCCACAACTACCCACTCCCATCCAAGAGAGGGGGAGACAACCTCCAGAATTAAGAATAGCACAGTGGAGCAGCTGCCTCATATCCAGGGACCATGGGTCGATCTGACCTGCGTCCTGTCCTGCCTGTGTGGAGTTTGCACATTCTCTCTGTGACTATGTGAATTTCCACCGGGTGCTCCGGTTTCCTCCCACAAACCAAAGACGCGTGGGTTTGTAGACTATTTGGCCTCTTGACATTGCTTTTCGTGGAAGCAAGGTAGTATGAAAGCAGAATAACATAGAACTCGTGTGAACGGGTGATCGATGGTCAGTGCGGACTCAGTGGGTCGAAGGGCCTGTTTCCATGCTGTATCTCCAAACTAAACTAAGAAACCAGATATTATAGTGTAAAATGCCCGCTTGAGCCAACTCAACTAAACATAAATCAGCTACAACAAAAATAACTTGTCATGCCAAGTTATAATTGTCACAGCACCAATTAATTGATTGCACCCATTATATAAATGTTACTTAAAAATAACTTAAAACTTAGACATCCAACCAAGTTATAATTGTCACATCTATTATATGTATCAGGAAATGTTTCTTTTTGACAAGTTATTATTTTGTTACAAAGAGAAATGCAAGGTTTATCTCCAGTAACAGTAATAAGTAGTTCCTGTCGGTACACACTGCTTTCACAATTCTACATAGTGGAACAACTGATCAGCCAAAAATCAATCCCTTGCCCGACAAGGAAAACACAAAACTTCAAACCAGATTTTATATCACAATCAACTTTGCAAAAGGGGTCACAAGAAGAACGGCAAATATGTCCCCATGTTTACTTTCAACCTACAGAAGCGATTTAGTCAAGTTGTTTGCCCAAAACAACAATCACACGTGATTACTGAAAGGTTTTTAATTCATAGTCTTGATGGTCATAACCAACCAATCTTTCCCTTATGTTTGCAGAAACGGGGCAAGCTATTGCAGAGACGAAGAAACGATATGTACAAAATCACCACCAGTTTTTCTAATGATCAGTGTAGCTCCCGACCGGACCGGCCAGTTGACTGGAGGGGTGGTCAGCTCCAGGGGCACCGAAGCTCAGCAGGCGCACCAGGACTCACCACAGAAACAAGGGCTGAGGTCGCAGGCACTTGCAGACCCTGGGGCCTGGTGCAAACAATCCTGGGCTCGGCCAGATACCCTGCACCTCCCCTCCCCTCCCATCCTAACCCCCCCACGCCGCCCAACTCCTCACCCCATCTCCCTCTCACCCCCTCAATCCCCCTACCCCCCTATCCCCCCCCTCACCTCCCCTCACACCCTCCTCTCTCCCTCCCTCCCTCGCCATGTTGGGAAACCGCGAGTTGTTTTTGCCACCGGGCCCGGGCGGCCGCAGCCCCTCACTCACCCAGCGCTCTGGAGACGCCGCCGAGGATGAGGAGGCAGGCGATGAAGGCGCAGCGCGGGAGCGGGAGCGGTGCCGGGGCCGGTGGCGGTACCGGGGCCATGGCCACAGACACTGGGCGCCTCACGCCGACCGACCGACCAACCGACCGATCGCCTCACGCTGCCGGCCGCATGACACGGCGGCTCCCATTGGCCGGCGCCCCCTCCCCGCGGCCGCCCTGACACAGCGCCTCTCATTGGTCCACAGCCCAGGGCAACGTCATTCCCCGCTCCCCTATTGGACAGTGTCGCTGGGGCTCAGTCATCCCCGTCCGCTCATTGGCCGACACCACCTGGCCACAGGCGCTAGCGATTTCATTGGATGAGCACCAGAGCGCCAGCCCGCCCCTTCACTGCCAGTGTCAACATCTGGATCCAGTGACAATGGTGCCAGTGTCAACACCTGGATCCAGTGACAATGGTGGCAGTAACCACTCAATAGTGCCAGTGTCATCATCTGGATCCAGTGACAATGGTGCCAGTGACAACACCTGGATCCAGTGACAATGGTGGCAGTAACCACTCAATAGTGCTAGTGTCATCATCTGGATCCAGTGACAATGGTGCCAGATCAATGCGTGTCAGTGTCAACACCTGGATCCAGTGACAATGGTGCCAGTGTCAGCTCAATGGTGCTAGTGTCAACATCTGGATCCAGTGACAATGGTGCCCGTGCCCGCTCAATGGTGGCAGTGTCAACATGTAGACCCAATGACAATGGTGGCAGTGTCAGCTCAACGGTGGCAGTATCAGTTCAATGGTGTCAGTGACCACTCAATGGTGCCAGTGTCAACAAATGGTGCTAGTGTCAATAGATGGGTCCAGTGCCAACTCAACGGTGCCAGTGCTGGTTTAATGGTGCCAGTCCCCGCTCAATGGCTGCAGAGCATGCTTATAACCTAATGATATAAATATTTGACATCTTGAATATTAGATAGATAACTAACCTACATACAAGCCGTCACCCTTCTCTTTCATCTCCCCCCCTGCTTCTCCCACCTCAATTTCCTATTTCCCAGTGAATCCGCAAACGTTTTCGCCTCCCCCCTCTGCCTCTCTCTTTCGCCTATATTCCTTCTTCTGATCTCACAATTTGCAACTCTTCTATCCTTATCTCACATTTTTTTGTCCTTTCATCTCTGGCCTTTCTCCAATCATCTGCCAACCAAATATTCACCTCACCCGTATCCAACTTTCACTCCTTTGTCCTGTCCCAGCTCCCACCTGGCTTTATCAGCTCCCACCCAGCGTGATCAGCCATGATCATAGTGAATGGCAGTGCTGGCTCAAAGGGCTGAATGGCCTACACCTGTACCTATAGTCTATTGTCTATGTCTATTATTATTATTATTTTAACAAAATGATGTACATTTTGAAGTATATTTAATTGAAGTTTCTTGGATACGGCCTCATTAGATTACAGCTAACTTAATGTGCCTTCCAACATGAAAAGGTTCCCCATCCCAGGTTTTAACACTGACTTGTTTAGTTTGAGTTGAAAGTTATCTCTATCCACTTATATCATGCACTACGAATGGAATCCAACTAATTTACAAAGTAAAATACAAACTATGTAATAGCATATTTATTAAACATTACCTTAGTTGTATCATCCTGAAGAACTGGGACAGCAAAAGACTATTTGGCCCCGCAGTAGTCTTCTGCCACCGAGTGTGATTGTGACTGATCTGAGAACTCCCTCAATTTTTCCTTTTAATCTTTTTAATGGTTAACAAAATTCTATCATTTCTGGGTCTTAAACAAATAATTTTCCCAGAATCAATCATTATTTGCAACAGAACAAACGTCTGCCATCCTTTGCATGTAGAAGTGTTTCCTGACGTCTTTCCTGAAAGACTTGGCTCTAATTATTTCACCTTGTCCCTAGACCTTAATATATCAGAAATAGAACAGACTGCGAAAGATACAGTTTCTCCAACTTGCATGAAATCACTCCTTGTCTGAGCACTGGTCAGGTCAGATAAGCTAAGATCTTTCACTTTCCTCGTTTGTCTTTGCTGTTTAGACATGATGATCAGATCAGTCAAATGCTCCCCCTGTGGGAGATCAGGGGAATTCCCAGTGTTCCTGGTGACTATACCTGTGGGATGTGTGCCCAGGTGTAGTTCAGGACGACCATATCAAGAGGCTGTAGCCAAAGTTGGACATGCCTGGAAGTATGTGTGTTGCTGGAGAGCATCATAGATAGGGGCTTTAGTGAAGTGGTCATTTGTGAGGTGTTCACACTGAAGCTACAGTTGTAGTTCGGTGGCCACCAGAGAAATAGAGGGGCAGACAGGGAGTGCAGGATTCCCCTGCTGTGGCCATTCTGCACAGCGATAAATACATAATTTAGGATAATATTATGGGAAAGGCCTTTCAGAAGAGAGCAGTGGTGACCAGGTTTGGTTTTAGTTTAGAGATACAGCCTGGAATCAGGTCCTTCGACCCACCAAGTCCGTGCCGACCAACCCCCCATGCACATTAGCACTATCCTTCACACACTAGGGACAATTTACCATTATACCAAGCCAATTAACCTACAAACCTGTACGTCTTTGGAGTGTGGGAGGAAACCGGACATCCCAGAGAAAACCCACGCAGGTCACGGGGTGAACGAACAAACTCTGTGCAGATACCACCCATAGTCAGGGTCGAACCCAGGTCCCTGGCGTTGTAAGGTAGCAACTCTACCGCTGCATTACTGTGCCGCCCTGCAAAACAGGTCTACAACACAACATATGAATCTAATGCACAGTGGGGGAGGGTGGAATCAAGGAGGGCAATAGTGTTAAGGAGACAGCGCCTTTACCACCTCAGTGCCTTTACCACCTCAGGCAATTGAGGAAATTCAGAGTGTCTCCAAGGATCCTCCAGTGCTTCTACTCAGTGGCTGTGGAAAGCATCTTGTCCTGAAATATTACAATCTGGTTTGGGAAATGCTCTGCCCAGGACAAGAAATCTCTGCATCTGTAGTGCGTTCGGCCGAACGCACTATGGGAACTTCACTCGCCCCCCTGCAGGAACTATACATCAGAAGGTGCAACTCCAGAGCCAATAAAATCATGGAAGACCCCTTCCACCCCTGCAACAGACTGTTCCAGCTGCTACGGTCAGGCAAACGCCTCCGTTGCCATACTGTGAGAACGGAGAGGTTGAGAAGGAGTTTCTTCCCAGAGGCCATTAGGACTGTAAACTCCTATCTCACCAGGGACTAACTTTTACTGTACCACTCTACTGCTTTTTTTTTTTTAATTGCTGTTTTTTTTCCTTTTTTCCTTCCGCCCACAATATTTAATATGTAAAATAATATGTGATTCTGTTCCATTCTGTTGTAGTTTGTTTGGTTGTTTGTTTGTTTGTCTTTTTGCACAAAGTCCGCAAGCATTGCCACTTTTCATTTCACTGCACATCTCGTATGTGTATGTGATGAATAAACTTGACTTGACTTGACTTGAGAGAGTCAGGAAATTCTGAGGCCGCAAACGAGACGTCTAGTCTGGAGTATTACCTCCTTGGTGCCAGGCTCAAGAATGTCTCCAAGCAGTTGCCGAACACTGACGGCACTGCGCCTGTAATTGCTGGAGTTTAAAAGAATGAGGGGGGAACTCATTGAAATGGACAGAATAGTGAAAGGCATGGATAGAGTGGATATGGAGAGGATGTTTCCACTAGTTGGAGAGTCTCGGACTAGAGGTCATAGCATCAAAATTAAACAACGTTCCTTTAGAAAGGAGATGAGGAATGAATCTGTGGAATTCTTTGCCACAGAAGGCTGTGGAGGCCAAGTCAGTGAATATTTTTAAAGCAGAGATAGATAAATTCTTGATTAGTACGGGTGTCAGGGGTCATGGGGAGAAGGCAGGAGCATGGGGTTGGGAAGGAGAGATACATCAGCCATGATTGAATGGCGGAGTAACTTGATGGGCCAAATGGCCTAATTCTGCTCCTATCACTTATGACCTAATGACATTTTTAAGGAAGAGGGTGAGTAGCCAGAGAACATTGTGCTCATCGGTACCAATGACATAGGTAGAAAAGGGGATGAAGTCCAACAATGTGAATATGGGGAGTTAGGCAAAAAGTTTAAAAAGCAGGACATAAAGGTATGGAATCTCTGGATTACTCCCGGTGCCACTTGGAAGTGCGGGTTGGAATAAAAGGAAAGGCCAGATGGATGTGTGGCTGAAGGGAGTAGAGAGGGAACCAGGTTTTTGGACCACTGAGATCTCTTCTGAGGTAGAGGTGATCTGCACAAGAGGAATGGATTGCACATGAACTGGAAGAGGACCAACATCCTGGCAGGATTATGTGCTGATGCTAATCTGGAAGGTTTAAACAAGTGTGGCAGGGGTTTGGAGCCAACGGCAGCAGAAGGGCAGATGAAAAGGATGAGGCCAATACAAAAGTAAAAGCAGCTGCCCAGTGGGCAGGATGTGTAGGGAAGGAACCGCAGATGCTGGTTTAAATCGAAGATAGACACAAAATGCTGGAGAGAGTTGCTGCCTGTCCTGCTGAGTTACTCCAGCATTGTGTGTCTATGTCCAATAGGCAGGACAGGTAGAAGCAGGCCAGAGAAAGTGGTAGAGGTAGGTACAATGGATCTGGCATCACAGTGGCGCAGCAGTAGTTGCGGGGGGGGGGGGGGGTTGTACGTTCTCCTTGTGACCACGTAGCTCTTCTATGGATACTCTGGTCCAGGGGTGGGGAACCTGCGGCCTTAAGGCCATTAAGTGCGGCCTTTTGAATTAATCCAAATTTTGTAGACCAAATCCTTTTATTTTTATTAATATGTTTTTGTTCGTCTTTTATTATTTTTATTTTTATCTTAAAATGAACGTATTTAAAATACCAAAGAGTAAAAGAAGATTCAACTAAATAATCCTCCCCCACTGACGGCCACAATTAAAACATTAGTAAGTCATGAGGGCTATGTTAACACCTGTTATGCTTATGGTTTAGTTCTAATGCGACCCTCGACTCTAGAAAGCAGTCACAACAAAGTCATTAAAAAGTTGGATGATCAGCCATGATCATATTGAATGGCGGTGCAGGCTCAAAGGGCCGAATGGCCTACTCCTGCACCTAATTTCTATGTTTCTATGTTTCTATGTTAGTTAACTTTAGAATTAACAAACTTTTTTCATATTTATTAAAGTTAGTACATAGTAGGTAGATTTTTACAAAATAATGTACATTTTGAAGTATATCTAATTGAAGTTTCTTGGATGCGGCCTTATTAATTTACAGCTAACTTAATGCGGCATTTCAACATGAAAAGCTTCCCCACACCTGCTCTGGTCCCTTCCCACGTTCCAAGTGTGTGCAAGTTCGTAGGTTAATTGGCTTCTGTAAATTGCCTTAGTGTGTAGAATGCAAAAATCAGATAACGGAACATATGGTGCAGGTGATCAATGGTCGGCATGGGCTGAAGGACCTGTTTCCGTGCTGCATCTCTGAACAAAACTCAAAAAATGTAGGATTTAAAACCCATTTTCACAGGAAAAGTTTAAAAGGATATGGGCCAAATGGAGACAAATGGAGACAAATAGAGGAAGCTCAAGAAGGCACTCTAGTTGACATGAACAAATGGGTAGATGGGCCTATTTGCATGCTATATAGATCCATGATCCTACTATTACAACAACCCTGTTTTGTATACTCTGTCCCAAAAATGTAAAGCCTACTCCCAAACATCATTAAGATAAATCTGTTTCATTCCCTCTGAAACTAATACATTCTATCTAAGATCTTAAAGTCTTTCATTGCTTGAGGGCTTTGTTTCACTGTACAATAACTTCTATATCCTTGTGTTCCAGTCTTGTCGATATTATGTCTAATATCCCAGAAGCTATTTGAATTATTTTCCATACATTCGTGTAGAAGGACCCTCAAATCCACTTTCTTACCATTCATTTAACAGTCCAAAATAGATGGCATCATATTTTCCTATCTAAAATCTATTTTTCTTGATTTTACACATACATCCAATGTATGAGCACTTCCTCATGATTTAATCCTTCCATTCAAACTGCTTATAATGCCTTTGTTGATGTCACGTGTGCATTTATCTTGAACTAATTATTTTGGCAGAGAAAATAGTTTTTTAGTCCATCGAGTCCATGTCTTTTGCAGTGAATAGTTGCAACTTCCCGACATATCTTTATGCAATGCCTCTGGTCACATTCTGTCCATTCGGGCGGAATGGTGGCGTAGCAGTAGAGCTACTGCCTTACAGCGCCAGAGACCAGGGTTCGATCCTGACTACGGGTGCCCTTTGGACGGAGTTTGTACATTCTCTCAGTGACCTGCGTGGGTTTTGTCCGAGATCTTTGGTTTCCTCCGACACTCCAAAGACGTATAGGTTTTCAGATTAAATGGCCTGGTATAAAAGTAAAATTATCCCTTGTGTGTGCAGAGTAGTGTTAATA
The DNA here is from genome assembly GCF_028641065.1 of Leucoraja erinaceus. Lineage (NCBI taxonomy): Eukaryota > Metazoa > Chordata > Chondrichthyes > Rajiformes > Rajidae > Leucoraja > Leucoraja erinaceus. Next base: position 80,099,055 of record NC_073380.1, on the reverse strand, counting down.
TGTGCGGATCGCTGATTGGGGCAGACTCGGTGTGCCGAAGAGCCTGTTACCGCACTGTATCTCTAAACTAAACTAAACCAAGTTCAGTCTGAAGAAGGGTCTCGACCCAGAACGTCTCCCATTCCTTCTCTCCAGACATGCTGCTTGTCCTGCTGAGTTACTCCAGCATTTTGTGTCTATCTTCGATTGACTTTAAACCAGCATCTGCAATTACTTCCTAAACTAGACTAAATACTGTACATAATCCCTGCTCTCTGACTCTTGTTGATTAATCAATATTTCATTTTTCCTTTCAACATGGAAGAAGGACATTTGGCCCATTTAGTGTTTGCCAGCTCTCAGAGCATTCCCATCAGTCCCACTCGCCCATTTATTTCCCTGTAGCCAATTCTCACATGTTAATAAACTCCTCCCTCACGACCTTGCCACTCTTCTACACCAGGGATCATTTGCATTAGCCAGTCAAACTATCAGCCCACCTTTGGGACATAGGTCGAAACCAAAGCACCAGGGGGGAAATAATGTGGTCACAGAGATACATGAATTTCCACATGGCCAACACAAAGAACAGGAGCAAAGTCACATTTGTACGAAACTCCAAGGAAATGGTGATAACTTACCTTAAATTTGATACGCCTTCAACAGTCTCTAGTATAAAGCATTTTATCAAATTCCATGGAATTCCATATGAAAAAGACATTATTCTGTCCATTACCTTTGGCATGTCTTCAGAGAATCCGATCTGGTTTCTGCTGATCCATTATACATGTTATTAGACTCCCGTTTTTCCTGCTTTCTCCTCCACTCCATCGGTATGAAGAATGGTCTTGGCCTGAAATGTCATTTGTCCATTCCCTCCACAGATGCTACCTGACCCGCTAACCTTCTCCAGTGCTTTGTGTTTTACTCACAGTTCCAGCATCTTCAGTTTCTTCTGTCTCCATTGCAAGAAAAATGTTTTGTTGTGCATTGCATCTTATAATTTGGTATCAGCAGGGATTGTATTTAGGAGACACAAGTAACTGCAGATGCTGACATCAAAATGCTGGAGGAACTCCATGCTGTATGTCTCCAAGACTCTAACTCAGCAGGTCAGATACCATCTGTGGAGATAAAAGGGCAGACGACATTTTGGTGGGGAACCTTCTTTAGATTGAATGAGTTGGGGGAAGATAGCTGGAGAGAGACGTGAGGGGAGGGGGTGGGCAAAGAAGAGATTCAGGTGAGGAGGGATCAATTGGCAAATGAGTCAGGTGGGGGATAGCTGGGTGGTGATAGTTACCGATGCTGGAGGAGATAAGTGGAGAAGACAAAAGCGTGTGGATAGTGAAAAATCTAGGCAGTGCATCTGAACTTTTGTTGTATGCATTCACAATGACAATAAAGTGTATTATTATTATTATTATTATTATTATTATTAAATAAGAGATGGTCAGTAGAAAGGAATGTGTGTGAAGGGAGCGGGGCATGGGATGGTGTTGGCAGAAAAAGAATGGGTGACCTGGTGTAGGGAGGGGTGGGAGATGAGTGGATGGGGAACTTTATTCTCGGGAGCGCAAAAGGCTGATGGGTGATCTTGTAGAAGTGTATAGAATCACGAGGGCAATAGATGAAGGGTGAATGCACACCATCTTTTACCCAGAGTAGGGGAATGAAGAACCAGAGGACAGAGGTTAAGGTGAGAGGGGAGAAGGTTAATAGGAACCTGAGGGGCAACTATTTACTCAGAGGGTGGTAGGTATATGGTGGGTATATGAGCAATCAGAGGAGAGTCAGGAACCGAAGGGCGTAGGTTTAAGGTGAGAGGGGAAAGTCTTCATTGAAATCTGAGTGGCACTTTTTTCACACAGAGAATGGTGAATATATGGAATGAACTGCCAGAGGAAGCAGATGAGGCATGTATAATAGCAACATTTAAAAGAGTAACGGTTAGGAAAGGTTTAGAGGGATATGGGCCAAATGCAGGTAAATGGGACCTGTATTGATGGGATATCATGTTAGACATGGATGATTTGGGCCGAAGGTCCCGTTTCTATGCTGCATGACTCTATTTCTCGAGACTGAGACTGAGTGCATCTGGTGTCGCATCTCAGCAAGACCTGGAAATGCTGGCAGGATTCCTTTACAAAAGGACATGAGTGAACTGTATGGGTTTTTACCACAGCAGATTTATATTTATTTCCAAATTAATAACTGAATTCAAATTCTACAGCTCTTAAGTTTGAATGAATGAAAATTATGGCCAAGTATTCACATACAAGGAATTTGCCTTGGTGCTACCCCCCCCAAGTGACGACATGACATACAGTGACAGTTAGGAATGACAGATAAAACATTAAACATTAATAATAAAACATTATCAATTAAACATGTGAATTACATAAAATACCAGAGCAAAATGAGGCTACAGATTTTTGGTTATTGAGTAGAGCTACTGCTCGTGGAAAATAAGCTGTTTTTATGTCTGGCTGTGGCAGCTTTGACAGTCCGGAGTCGCCTTCCAGCGGGAAGTGATACAAAGAGTTTGTGGCCAGGGTGAGAGGGGTCAGAGATGATCTTACCCGCTCACTTCCTGGCCCTTGCAGTGTACAGTTCGTCAATGGAGGGAAGGTTGCAGCCAATAACCTTCTCTGCTGATGCGCTGCCGCCTCCGAATGTCATGCTTGGTGGCTGAGTCAAACCAGACCATGATGGAGAAGGTGAGGACAGACTCTACTATGGCCGTATGGAATTGGTCCATCATTGCCAGTGGCAGATTGTGCTTCCTCAGCTGCCGCAGGAAGTACATACTCTGTTGTGCCTTTTTGACTGTGGAGTCAACTTTTTGACTGTGGTTTGCTAGCATTGGCCTCTAGGTAGGTTTATGTCCACACAAATCATTTTTAGCTGACCAGTCGTGTGTCAAAGAGATCAATGCCGAGTCTCTGGTTATTCACAATATACAGCAATCATTTAATTTGATTGAGTGTACAGTTAAGGGTCTAAGAAAGAGAACTAGTTGATGATTATAGTTAACAGGAAACATTAATAACAATAAACAATTTCTGCCTTAAACCTATTTCTATTTTGCCCTAAATTAGAACTCCCCGTTGGATTGCAACCTTGTCGTGGTCGGGGAGCTTGTGTGTCTCAGTGACCCCTAGAACTATGCCAGCGGGAGATTTGTCTCCTGTTAGGGTCTCCCATGCTGGACAGGTCGAAGGGTAGAGGTGAGACAAAGAGTCAAGTCAAGTCAAGTCAAGTTAAGTTTATTTGTCACATACACATACGAGATGTGCAGTGAAATGAAAGTGGCAATGCTCGCGGACTTTTGTGCAAAAGACAAACAACAAAACAACCAAACAAATTATAAACACAATCATAACACACATATTTTTTTACATAATAAATAGGGGAGAGAAGGGGGGAGGGGAGGAGCAGGAGTGTAGACAGTTTTAAGAAGTATAATAAAGTTAGTGGGCATTTTACCTTCCGGTGGGTCTTCTACATTGTGAAACTCCAATGAGCCAATCAAAATGGCCGGTCAGCGAAGGAGAATGCCCTCGGCTGCCTTCGACTGCCTGTAAGTAAATAGCGACCCCACTTCACTGCCCTTCGACCAAACGGCAACCTATTTTTAGTCGAGGCCGGTTTTAATCATGATTTAAAAAAGCAGCAACCTGGATGAAGCCTCGATCACACGGAAACCACTTTCGACCATTAGGGAGAGTGAAAAAAACCTCCTGTGACCTCGTGGCGACCATGGGTGGCGGGCAAGGTCACCAGAGATTGCTGTGGAGGTCTCCTAAGTGAGACAGGCCCTCCAGTCGCCGGTACCTGTTGCCGCTTGACGTAACTTACGTAGGTAGTCGCCAATGGAATTCACCAAAGTCAGCACCGGCGACACCATACGTCATCCTGGCGACAACCTACGACAGCACTTACGTCAGGAGAAGTCAAGCTACGCTCATTGGCGTCAAGCCGAAAGTCGCCGAAAGGTTTTGAACATTTCAAAATTCAGCGGCGACCAGAAAATCGCTACGATTCTTTGGGCGACTGAGAAGACGACTCACGACCATACAGGCGACTCCCCGGCAACATGTGGCAACTGAGAAGACGACTCACGGCCATACAGGCGACTACCCAGCGACCTGTAATCGCCTGTAAAAATCCCCTAAGTGGGACAGGGGTATTATTCTCTCTTGAACACATCCAGTGAATTGGCCTCCACTGCCTTCTGTGGCAGAGCATTTCACAGATTCACAACTCTCTGGGTGAACATACGCAACATATGCAAACTCTAAACAGAAACATTGATAAAGAGACGGTAGATGAATCTCAATATCAAACAGGAATTAACGGTTGTTGGAGCGACAATGAGAGTGAAATACGTTTCCCTGAGATCTTCTTCTTGCATATGGCGTGCACATCCTAAAGCTGTAGGTCAACTTGTTCTATTTGATCTTGTTTGTGCTCATCGGGTTGATTGCTTTAGTTGAACTTCAGAGAAATACCACAGGAGAACTTTGTCTCAAAGTCACGCTTGGGACAATAGGAGGGAATATCCCAAGGGATCATCCATCCAGTGGTCTGTCAATCAGCTGTCCATCATTGCCACTGTGTCAAAGGTGTAAATAATACCATACATTATGAATCTCTAGGAAATTCTCATTAGAATTACATGAGAATGGAAAATAAATAAAAGAATGGGGATGCTGAAAACCTGTCACAAAATCAGAAAATGGAAATCCTCAGCAGGCCAGACAGTAGGCCCAGGCAGGTCACAGGAAGAACGTACAAACTCCGTACAGACAGCACCCGTAATCGGGATCGAACCCTGGTCTCCGGCACTGCAAGAGCTGTAAGGCAGCAACTCTACCGCTGTGCCACCGTGACCACCCAGAGACAAGCTGACTGCTTGTATCTTCCTTCATGCAGACACTAAATATTTGCTTAATTTATTTGATATTTACTTATTTCCCAGTATTGTTTTTCTCAGATTATATAGGGTCCACATTAATTTAAACAAGTCTGTTCCTGTATATATACAAATAGAAGTTTTTACAGTCTCTTTCTTACTAGATTACTCTTATATTTTACTTTGCTTTTCCTTATCAATTCCTTGGTTCTCTGCTGACTTCTAAATTGTTTCCCATTCCTAGGCACACTGCATTTTGACCATACTGTAAGTATTTTCCTTTGATCATTAATAATGTTTGTTTATGGATTAAAGAGAGATATATTTGTGTGGGAAAGAATTGCAGATGCTGGTTTAAACAAAAGGAATAGGTAATGGCATGTTGGCCTTCATAACAAGAGGAGTTGAGTATAAGAGCAAAGAGGTCCTTCTGCAGTTGTACAGGGCCCTAGTGAGATCACAACTGGAGTATTGTGTGCAGTTTTGGTATCCAAATTTGAGGAAGGACATTCTTGCTATTGAGGGAGTGCAGCGTAGGTTCACGAGGTTAATTCCTGGGATGGCGGGACTGTCATATGTTGAAAGAATGGAGCGACTGGGCTTGTATACACTGGAATTTAGAAGGATGGGAAGGGATCTTATTGAAACATATACAGTAAGACTATGAAGGGATTGGACACGCTAGAGCAGGAAACATGTTCCCGATGTTGTGGGAGTCCAGAAGCAGGGGCCACAGCACAGTTTAAGAACAAGGGGTAGGCCATTTAGAACAGAGATGAGGAAAAACTTTTTCACTCAGAGAGTTGTGAATGTGGAATTCTCTGCCTCAGAAGGCAGTGGAGGCCAATTCTCTGGATGCTTTCAAGAGAGAGTTAGATAGAGCTCTTAAAGATAGCGACATCAAGGGATATGGGAAGAAGGCAGGAACGGGGTACTGATTGTGGATGAGCCATGGTGATCAACCATGATCGCAGTGAATGGTGGTGCTGGTTTGAAGGGCCGAATGTCCTACTCTTGCACCTATTGCCTATTGTCTATTGTAATGTTTCAGGTCGAGACCCTTCTTCAGACTTCAGATATATATTTGTTATGGAACAATGAACTAATTCTTTAGATATTTGCATTTCCTGTCATATCTGTTGATCCTGTTGCCCAATCTGACAAAGCCAGTTCTTGTCTCATACGTTTGCAGCTTGAGCCCTTAGGTTTAAGAGCATGGTTTGAGATTGAAATAAATCATTTTAATTTTTCATACAATGTTCTAACATGTTATGGCCACTTTCCCCTGCAGTCCCTTCACTACCAAGGTACTAATTTACACTTTCTCAATTCAAAATGCCTTTTTTTTCATTAAGCAAAAATCGAAATGCTGGAGGAACTCAGTGGGCCAAGTAGCATCTGCGGTGGAAATGGACAGTTAATGTTTTAGATGGGACCCTTCTTCAGACTGATGGAGTATAGGGGGTAGAGAAGCCTGCTAAATGATGGGTGAGGTCAGGGGGGGGGGGGGGGGGGGGGGTGGTCAGGTGGGGGGGGAGGGGGAAGGTTTGCAGATGGGTGGAGTAAGTGACAATGGCTTGAGGTGAAAATAAGACAATTTGTCGGATAATGAAAGAAGAGGAGTGATAAAATGTAAAGTTAGAGGGAGGGATATGGGTGGGGGGGGGGGGGGGGGGGCTGAGGGGCTGGGCGGGGGGGGGAGGGGCAGGGGGGGGGAGGGAAAGATGGGGTAAAGAGCTATAAAAGGCAAAAATAGAACTTGGGGGTGGGAGATTAGGATGGTGGGATATAGAGGAAGATACTTAATTTGCCCATGCTTGCTTCTCTCCAGCAGAGATTACCAATGACTTCAGTTCCAGCCTGTAAGGAACTGAAGGTATAAAGTAGATATTCAAATGACTGTGGCATTTGTAGTGTGACTGCACTCGGGATATTAGTGGATGTTGCCATGGAGAAGCAGTGATTCCTCGCCAGATCCGCTCAGTTCTTCCTGTAGTCTCTTCTATTGCCCTTTTCTTCATTCATAGAAACATACAAAATAGGTGCAGGAGTAGGCCATTTGGCCTTCGATATGATCATGGCTGATCATCCAAAATCAGTACCCCGTTCCTGCTTTCTCCCCCATGTCCCTCGATTCTGTTAGCCCTAAGAGATAAATATATCTCCCTCTTGAATACATCCAGTGAATTGGCCTCCACTGCCCTCTGTGGCAAAGAATTCCACAAATTCACAACTCTCTGGGTGAAAAAGTTTTTCCTCATCTCAGTCCTAAATGTGACCCCTGGTTCTGGACTCCCCCCAACATCGGGAATTTTTTTTCTGCATCTAGCCTGTCCAACCTTTTAAGAATTGTTTATGTTTCTATAAGATGCCCTCTCATCCTTCTGAATTCCAGTGAATTTGTTCCTCATCGCAATGATATAGAAAATTCAGATTTTAAGATAATTGTACCTCCGTTGTCCTTTTGGGCAGAAACTTCTAAAGATTCACTACGCTATGGGAGAAGATTATATATTTTTACTAGACTAAGTGGGACCCGTTGGGTCCCAGCATCACATGGGAGAGCTGGTCCACCAACACAATATTCCACCTCTCCACCAATTCCAATATTGATATAGATAGATATGCCATTTATTGTCACTATACATGTACAATGAAATTAAAAGCTGCTCGTTTGGTGGCCAGTGGGGGGGGGGGCTTTCTGGAGCGCTAGTATGGGTGTTGTGGGCTGATGGGACTGGTTTCCAATGGACATTGTGGGCCGAATAGATTCTTAGGCTGGCCACCAAATTCAAGTGCAGTTTCATACCATTTCAAGCAGGGTGCAAGACCACTAAAGACAGCGAGTCGTGACCTCTCCCTCCTCCATCTTGCAGAGACTGAGCCACGCCCACACTTCTGGGTTTTATTGTCCCCCCCCCCCCCCCCCCCCCCACCAGAAGGGGCGTGGCCTTCATGGCATGATTGACAGGAGAGAGAATCTCAACATTTTTTAAACACTTACAACTCCTTCATTTTTCATCGATGGGAAAAATCCTCTTTTCCTGTGCAGCGGAGGGGAACTCTGTGTAAGATGGCCAAAAATCACAGCCATAAGTGGCAGCGTTTTTTCTAAAATCAATATACAGAACAACAGGAAGTGGTCAATATCAGACATTTAGTAATATAGATATTTCTTGTCCCTTGTTTTGAGACTGTGTCTACTGTTTCTAGATATCACAGCCATGGCCGTATCTTTCCTGCATCCATTCTATCATGCACAGTGAGAATTTGGAATGTGTCTCATCTTCGTCCAGTGGGTGCAGGCCTGATTTGCTTTGGCTGTGTATTGGATAATCCCCCTACCCCAGGTGTTTCCCCACCCCAATGTGACAAAGCAGCAATAATTGGAGGGGCTTCTGCCTCCCCAAGGCAACACTCAGAGATATCACACAACAAATGCCACAGTCACAAGCTGAAGATCTATGCCCCAGGGCTCCTTACCGACTGGAGCTAAAGTCATTGGTAAACTCTGGTGGAGAGAAGCAGCAGGAGTGCATGGTGTTCTGCCAAGATGTTGCCCAATAGTGCAGAGAGCAGAGAGACAAACACAATACTTCTGAATTCCCCACAAATGTCATGAAGTGTGTGGGAAATGAAAAGGATGCCACTCCCTTAACACCATCACATCTGTAACCCGTACCATTGTAAGTACCTGTACCTGACTTTTGAGAAACAACCATAGCTTCTTTATACCCCATTATGGTTTTTGCACCGTTTTTCAGCCACTCCGTCAAGCCAAATGGCATGGTTGAAACATCCACTCAGTACCTTGGTCTTCACACCTTTATACTGGTTACACAAGAGGGAAAACTCAAAACAATGTGATCCAATACTGAGGCCAGTGGCATCGGTCAAAGCCCTTAAGTAAAATATTTGCTGGTTGAAACATGTGTATAGACCTTCTGGACTTGGGGATGGGAGTTGAGCCTTTTGTATCCCACAAATGCTGGTAATGATGGGACTCAACCTGTGACTACCTGGGGAATGAGGTGATTGAGCCAAAGAAGCGAGGAAAGAGGAGGACCCCCCTCCCCCCAGTCAGTCAGAGACCCTATGATGTTGCACTTTCAGTGAAAAGAAGCTTGAGTCCAATTGTTAGTGTCCCCTTTGGAAGAACACCTCAACGACATTTCTGGATGTGTTGATTAGTGGCAAGTAATATTTGTGCCACAGTATATCAAAGTAACAACCAACTCCAAAATTAGCCCAACCGCCTCTCCTTTACATTAAATTTGATACCTTGGCTGAATTACATGCAATGATTGTGGTGAAGAGAGTAATTGTAATTGTAATTGTAAATCTTTATTGTCATTTCCTGAGTATTCGCATACCCAGAGGAAACAAAAAAACGTTGCTCAACCAGTGTCCATTCAGTTTGCATTAAAAAATAAATAGGAATTAAAATTAAAAAATACATGTCATGAACAAATTTAACACTCTACTAAAGTTGCAGCCGTTACGAGCGCCAGCGGCACAACGGTGGCGATGCTGCACCACAGGTGTTTGTGCGCGATATTGGCAGGGGGCAAAGTCCATTTAACAGTCGTATAGCCTGTGGGAAGAAGGTTTATCCTGCTGGGTTTTGCGCTAATTCCTGTCCCACATTCCAATGGAGGATGGTACAATGTTTGTATGGGTTGATTGGTCTTTGATGATAGATTCTGGCTCTGTTGATAAAATGTATATGTCCAGCCCTAGTGTGTGAGCACCAATAGTGGTTGCGGTGCGGGGATCTGTCTGGTCATTGGTTCTACGCCTTGCAGCTCCCGACCAGGAAGGGCCGTGTTTGTGCGCTGACAGTCCCCTCTAAAGTTAGTCCGTATCATGTATTGCAGAGGCCTGCAATAGGCCTCAGCCGGTGAAATGAATTGACTCTCTTGACCAGCTGACCCTGTTGACGTGGATTCAGGTCTCCTCCTAAGAACTCGAGCTGCAAACCATCTACAAAAAGCTCCGCATGTGCAGATCCCCTATCACTTATTACCCCGCCAGCATTTGTCAACCACCATCTTATTATTTTTACCAAGATAACACAAAAGGTTGTGGGATTTGCACCAACCTTTTTGCTCCACCTCCATCTGTACGGTTTATCATCCTTCCTGATGAGACCCACACTGTGTTGTTCTTCCGAATGGTTGATGAAGTTGTTAACAAAGTAGATGGGACAAATCCAGCAGACTAAACCAAGGGGTCTTATTTCCAAGTCATGGGCTAGCCTGCTCACGGCTATTGAAATCATATTGACTGTACTTGATCTTCAATGTTCAAATCCAGGACCTTCTAAATGTTCAAATCCAGGAACTTACTTCCCAACAGTACCATGTGAATATCATCACCACAAAGCTGCAGTCTATTAAGAGGTGCCATAGGTATTTTTTACCAGATGGACAATTGTGGATGGTGATTCCTCTACTCGGTTCTCCACAAATAGTGGGTCCAACAGGTAGACCATGATGTCCATAAACATATTCGCTCAATTCCTTCATTACATGGGTGTTAGGGCTACTGGTCTTAGTCATTATGGCAGGCTGGTTCTGTTTCTTCGGGAAGGGACTCTGGTTGACTCTTATATCTGACTAAATACAAGATCAAAAAATGTCTGTGAAGACATCTTTCAGTTGCTGCACAGTCTCTTAGAACGCATCCAAAAATTGACCCAAGCTTTGCGTGGAGTACGCTTAGGCTTTTTCACTCTGGCTGCGGACAGCTCTGAGCGAGTCACTGGGGATGGGTGACGTTTCTGGGTGGGTTTGAAGAACCGTGCGTAGAACTCCAACCTTTATCTGGTAGGGAGGGTAACTCCAGCACCTTGGGTCTATCTTCTGAAATTTCACAACGTGTGTCTTTGTCATTTATGGCTATGAGTTTAAGTACTCCATCATCAGAAAAGAAAAATCACCACATAAAAACATAACCAATCATCCCTTTGCAATCTCCGTGTGTCCATTGATCACATTGCTTCTACTAACCTGAAGTTGAAGAGTTTGTACGTTACCCGTGACCTGCGTGGGTTGATTCTCGATCTCAGCTCAGGTCCCACATTCCAAAGACCTACAAGTTTGTAGGTTGATTGGCTTGATATAATTGTAAAATAATTGCCCCTAGTGTGTGCATAGGATAGTGGTTGCGTGCGGGGATCACTGGTCATCGGACTCGGTGGGCAGAAGGGCTTGATTTTGCGCTGTAACTCTAAAGTTAGCAGCATCATTATTGCAGAAACAATAGGCCTCAGCCGGTCAATGAATTGACGCACCATCCATGACCCTGGACATTCACTCTCCTCCACTCGAGCAAACCATCTAAAAAAGCCCTGCATGAATCCCCTATGCCTTATTTCACTGGCATTTGTCAAACTACCCTGTGTACCAAAGATAGTTCCAAACGCTGGAGTCACTCCAACTCTCTGCGTGAAAAAAAGTTCTTCTCATCTCAGTTTAAAGGATTTCCCAATTTATCCTTAACTTATGTGACCCTTGTCCTGGACTTCCCTAACATATTGGATGTGAAAACAATCTTCCTGCATCCAGACTTCCAAGTCCTTCTCATTTGAAATCATATTGACGTACTTGATCTTCAATGTTCAAATCCAGGACCTTCTAAATGTTCAAATCCAGGAACTTACTTCCCAACAGTACCGTGTGAATATCATCACCACAAGGCTGCAGTGGCTTAACAAGGTGCCATTTTTACCAAAGGAAATTGTGGATGGTGATTAAATACTAGCTTCCCAGAAATAACTCCAACCCATGAGTCCATAAACATATTTTCTATTCCACTCCATTTCCTATCTTACCTTTCCTCTTCTGCTGAATAACCTCTGCTTGATTATATCTGATAAATACAAGATCAAAAACAAACTGCAGATGCTGGTTCATACCAAAAATAGACACAAAGTGCTGGAGTAACTTAGCGGGTCAGGCAGTATCTCTGGAGAAAAAGGATGGGTGACGTTTCACGTCGGGTCTGAAGAAGGGTCACCCAACCTTTATCTCCAGAGTAACTCCAGCACCTTGTGTCTATCTTCAAAATTTCAAAATGTGTTTATGGATAATTAAGTATTCCATCATCGCAAAAGAAAAAGCACATAAAAACATAACCAATCATCCCTTTGCAATCTCCGTGTGTCCATGGATCACATTGCTTCTACTGACCTGAAGTTGAAGAGGCTACAGGTAGACCTGAAGGATGACCTCGAACAGCTCAGGTCCTTGACACCCTAGCTATTGAGCACTATGTGGCAGCAGTCCAGGCTAGGCTGCCTGACAGCAACCATTCCTGCTTTAGCTGGGGCATTGCCTCAACAATTCGACTACAAATCTGTTGGAAGACAGATTGCTGGGCTGCCAAGAAGCATGCAAAGGTCCTTTGAACACTGGTGGACAAGGCCATGAAGGTATCAATCTGAGATCACAGTGCAAATATCTAAACCTCAGCTGCAGCATCTATATGTACCTCAACATTAAACACCGGATGGTTGAAGCTGAAAAGATTCAAAAGAGTTCATTGCCAACGTCATTATAAAAATAATTGTTCCAGTCTCTTTACCAAGCAGTTTGCAGGTTGGATCTGAATGCTGCCTTGTTCCTAAACCATAGATGCATGCTTTCAGGCAGGCCTGCCAATGCGTTGCATTTCATTGTGCATGGCCATCATCCTTCATTATGAAGGTCCTCATCTTTACAGAACTCATATATCACCTCACCTTCAGGGAATTGGCATCTAAACTCTCTTACCTTAGCTCTTGTCATCCATGCATAGTGATTCACAGCTCCGCGATGCAGTATCTGAAACGCCCATATCTGACCTGTTGGTTGTGAGAGCCATATTAAACCAAGAGGTGGGTTCTTCATCACTCTATAATGGCAACATAGTGTAGTTTAGTTTAGTTCATTTATTATTGTCATGTGCACTGAGGTACAAGGAAAAGTAAAAAGAGGGAGTGGCCAGAGTGCGACTCGTCCTTGATTGTGCGGCTGGCCTTGCCGAGGCTGCGTGAGGTATAAATGGAGTCAATAGAAGGGGAACGTAGACACAAAATGCTGGAGAAACTCAGAGGGTGAGGCAGCATCTATGGAGAGAAGGAATTGGCGACGTTTCGGGTCGAGCCTTCTTCAGACTGATGAAACTTCGCCAATTCCTTCTCTCCATAGATGCTGCTTCACCCACTGATTTTATCCAGCATTTTGTGTCTACCTTCGATTTTACCAGCATCTGCAGTTCTTTCTTAAACATCAATAGAAGGGGACGTTGGTTTGTGTGATGGTCTGGGCTGCGCCCACAATTCGTTGCAATTTCTTGCGGTCTTGGATGGAGCTGTTCCCAAACTAAGCTGTGATGCATCCCGATAAAATGTTTTCTAGGCATTCTAATGTAGTTCTAGTGTAGCTTTCTTGTGTTGGAAGCACTGCACATTAAATAAATTGTTGGAGTGGGGTGGGTAGAGCAAGATTGATTACAATCTTCTAAGTGTGAAATCATTCATTTTTATTAAACAGTGGCTCACTAAGAGTAGTGTAAAGGTCCAGACACTAACAGCTGTACACATAGATACAGGTACCAATAGTAATTAAACAAAAATGGATTGTTGGTCATTGACTGCGGATTTGTCCAATAGGTTTACAGAGCTTCCAATACATTTCAGAAGCTAATTCACCAGTATATGAAAACCTTCCATTCATTTTCCCTGTGTTTAACCTCTTCTATAAACCCACTTAATTCTTTGTTGATGTGGTTTGACATTTGGTTGCCTCCTACATGATAATATAATGTCATGATCTCATCAGATATAACGTGGAGGTCTGAAGTGAATCCTGCGTAGATTACGTACAGAAAGCTTTAAGACATGGGATTGAACTGCAGGTTAAAAGACAGAATAAATTTATCAGGCAATGATCAGGTGCCCAGCAGTCATGTCTGAAACTGCAGCTGATGTTATCAATATGCCAAGAACATTCAAAAATAAAATGAAATCTGCTAATAAAGACCATAACTTAACTAATTTCCTTCTGCTCCAGTCTGAGAATATTAGAATAGTTTTGCTCGGCATGTGAATGATGCATGTCTTTCAATGCAATCATATAGAGCATCATTGAGTACTTGTGACATGGTGCAGTTTCCCTGCTTGAGATGGTGTGCGGTAGAGTTGCTGCCTTACAGCGCCAGAGACCCGGGTTCAATTCTGACTACAGTTGCTGTCTACGGTATACGGAGTTTGTACTTTCTCCCCGTGACCTGCGTGGGTTTCCCCCGAGACCTTTGGTTTCTTCCCAAACTCCAAAGATGTACAGTTTTGTAGGTTAATTGTCTTGGTATAATTATAAAATTGTCCCTAGTGTGTGTAAGATGGTGTTAATGTGTGGGGACCGCTGGAAGGTGCGGACTCGATGGGCCGAAGGGCCTGTTGCCACGCTGTATCTCTAAATGAAACTAAACTAAAGTTGCATAGAGCTGAAGATGGTTGCTCCCGTAGCAGTTCCTGAAGATTTATTGTATTGTGTCTTGGGACGGGGATGATTGTCCTTCAACAACTATAACCATTGTCCTATGTTTGAGTAGGAAGGAACTGCAGATGCTGGTCTATGCCGAAGATAGACACAAAATGCTGGAGTAACTCAGCAGGTCAGACAGCATTTCAGACCAAAACGTCACCTATTCCCTTTTCTCCAGAATGCTGCCTGACCCGTTGTTTCTTCAGCACTTTGAATCCATCTCCAGAATGCTGCCTGACCCGCTGATTTACTGCAGCATTTTGTGTTTATCTCCAGAATGCTGCCTGACCCGCTGATTTACTGCAGCATTTTGTGTTTATCTCCAGAATGCTGCCTGACCCGCTGATTTACTGCAGCATTTTGTGTTTATCTCCAGAATGCTGCCTGATCCGCTGATTTACTGCAGCATTTTGTGTTTATCTCCAGAATGCTGCCTGACCCGCTGAGTTACTGCAGCATTTTGTGCCTAACCTTTGTACGAGGTAAGGCTCAGACTATTAGAGTGTTTTCCCTTTGATGCACATTGATTGATTTTACCAGGCTACGCACAGCCAAATAATTACAGAGAAGGAGAAAGATGAGACAATGAAGGAATTTGTAAATAAGGATGAGAATTATGATACCGCTGAATTGGAGTTCATTGCATGGATGATCCAAGATGAGACACAAGAAACTGCAGATGCTGGTTTACAAAAAACAATCCAAATTGCTGAGTAACTCAACGGGTCAGGCACCAACTCTGAAGGACATGGTGACATTTCAGGTTAGGGCCCTTCTTCAGACTGATTGCGGTGGGGGGGGGGGGGGGCTAGTGTGAAGAAAGCTGGAAGAGAGATGGAGGCAGAACAATGACTGGCAAGTGAGAGGTGGACACAGGTTGGGGTGTGTGTGTATGGGGGTATGGGGGGGGGGGGGGGG
Organism: Leucoraja erinaceus; assembly: GCF_028641065.1. Lineage (NCBI taxonomy): Eukaryota > Metazoa > Chordata > Chondrichthyes > Rajiformes > Rajidae > Leucoraja > Leucoraja erinaceus. The sequence goes on along the minus strand of NC_073380.1, from coordinate 80,083,710 downwards.
GGGGGGGATTTAATAGGTAGATGGTTGGAAAATCGCCAGAAATGAATGAATAAGTTTATTGGTCAAGTATTCACATACAAGGAATTTGCCTTGGTGCTCCGCCCACAATGACATACAGCGACAGTTAAGAATGATATATAAAACATTAAACATTAATAATAAAACATTATTGACTAAACATGTTAATTAAATAAAATACCAGTGCAAAATGAGTCTACAGATTTTTGGTTATTGAGTAGAGCTACTACTCATGGAAAAAAGCTGTTTTTATGTCTGAATGTAGCAGCTTTGACAGTCCAGTGTCGCCTTCCAGAGGGAAGTGATTCAAAATGAAGAGACAAAAAGCGTTAGATAATAATAGAAGAGGCGTGCCCAGTGAAGCCAGTGGAAGGAATATAGGTGGAATGGGACGGGGGTGCAAATTCAGATGGGGCACTGGGAAGAGGGGGGGGGGGGGGGGGGGGGGGGGGGGGGGGGGGGGGGGGGGGGGGGGGGGGGGGGGGGGGGGGGGGGTTGGTTAGTTTCCTAAAATTGGACAATTCAATATTCATATGGTAAGGTTGTACACTACCCAATCGGAATATGAGGTGCTGTTCCTCCAGTTTGTGTACGGCCTCACTCTGGCAATGGAGGGGGCCCATGACAGAATGGTCAGTGTGGGAATGGGAAGGGGAGTTAAAATGGTGAGCAACTGGGAGATCTAACAGGCCCGAGTGCGAGTGTTTGGCAAAACAGTTGCCTAGTCTACAGTTGGTCTTGCCAATGTGAAGAAGGCCACATTGGGAACACCAAATTAGTTTGAATTAAGGCATTAGCAACAGAGTCTAGGATTATTTCAAGTTAATGGAGAATGGACTGTGGGATGACACCAAGGAATGAATGAAATCAGCCCAGAGGCAACAGGAATGAACAAGAGCTTCCACAATGGAAGGGGTGAGGTAGGGTGGTGATCTTGTTAAACTAAACAGCAGGTCTCAATGCTAACGGAGATATGAAACCCAAACAACAACTTGGGGTCTAAAGGGGCTGTCCCACTTACGTGTCCTTGGCATGCAAATTACGTGACCTCGTGGTCGCATTGTGGCGTACGGACATCGTATGGCCGCGCAGGGCTGGTCCCACGGAGGGGTATGTAGTTGTGCGCGACATCGCGCGGGGCTCCGAAATTGGTGTAGTGAATGAACTGACGGCCAAAGTGGGACAGGCCCAAGACCCTGGCGCGACGCAACGTCTCACCTTCAACAGCAGCAGAAGCAGGCAAACGATCGCCGAACTCGGCCTGGGGCTCACGGCCGTTGCGGTCCGGATCCGGCCCCACTCCTACTCCCAGAGCGGGGCCAAGAAAATTGAAGATAGACACAAAATGCAGGAGTAACTCAGCGGGGCCGGCAGCATCTCTGGAGAGAAGCATTGGGTGACGTTTCGGGTCAAGACCCTTCTTTTCAGACTGAAGAAGAGTCTCGACACGAAACATCACCCATTACTTCTCTCCAGAGATGCTGCCAGTCCCTCTGAGTTACTCCAGCTTTGTGTCCATCTTCAAATGACGTCATGCGCTCCAGACGGCTGTGCGTACCATGTGGACACGCAAGTGGGACAGGCCCTCAACATGACACCAAGCTCGCTCATAGTCTAATCCAGTTCCAAGATTTGGCATGGAGAATGGTGGAGCAGTAGCAAACAAAGAGAATTTGTAATAAAAGATACATTTATTGAATACTAGATAATAATAATAATAATAATAATACATTTTACTTATGGGCGCCTTTCAAGAGTCTCAAGGACAGCAATGTAGAGGCAATAAAGAAGTCAAGCGTGATAGTAAAAAGCTGGCAAGTGAATGTACATTAAGCTCACTAGGATATTTTATAAAGGAAAATATTGGATGCATTCCCATCTTGCCGCCTGGTTTCCTGAAAGGTCTGGAATGGTTGTCTGGTTTTAAGTCTCAGCTCCCAGCTTGGACTGCACAAAGTGCCAACAATATTTGATGTTAGTCATACAGTGGAGAAGGAGCTCTCTATTCACAGAGCTCCATGAAGATGGTTACTTTGGAAAAGGCAACATCACTTCCATTACCTTTCACCCCTCACCATCAGTTTGCTGTCCCAGATCAGCAGTTCTAATTCTTTGTTGCAAATATTAATCATTATTTTGGTGATTATAAAAATTGTACTATTGGTTTTCGGCATTCACATGTCTGGTTATCAAAGTACAAATGATAAAAATTACCCAGGTCGGCAATGTTATAATGTGATTTTATATGACCCCAGATCACATCACTGAGGATGCATCACAGCGCATCTAGAAGATGTACATTTTTCACACTGAAGTCTGGCTCAGCCAGTCGCACCTCGGAATAGACTGGGTGATAATCAAGAATAGTTTGGTGACTACTGGAGAGACAGTTGACGGCATGGATAGGCAGCACCCGGGACAGGCTGGGTTAGCAGCCCAGTCTGTGTCTTTCGTTAGGAAGACACCCAATAAATATATGGAAAGGCCTAATAATGAAATGCTTGGAGAAGGAGAAAGAGGTGCAGCGCACTGGCCTTGAACCTGGTGAAACGCAGGAGGAGCCCGGCCAGGACTCACCCCACAGAGCCCAGCAGGGCAGGCCTTACGCCAATTGGACCGATTGCTCCCAATTGGACCCACGCCTAAGGGGGCCCCGCGCTAGAGTAATCAAAAGACCCTAGAGCTCCGCAACTGTTCCCCCACAACGCTGCGAGAGGCAGAACTGAACCAGCGTTGCTTTTGTCCGTCTGTCCGCACGTTCGCTCGCTCTTGGTGCCGGCGCTTCTCCCCTCAGACTCCGCCAAAAACACACACACACACACACACACACACAGCATGTCCGGCAGATCTGTGCGGGCCAAGACCAGGAGCAGCTTTGAGGAGCAGGGCGAAGGATGACATCAAACGGGTCGTGGCAGCTATCGAAAAAGTACGGAAATGGTAAGGGGGAAATAAAAGAAAAACAAAAAATTTCCTGAAAACTTGAAGGATTTTTCCGAAGGAAAAAAAACCCGATGGTTACCAGTCGGCAGGCACGTCACCTTGGACCTTGGAAATGAGAGGTTGAAGATATCCACAGAAACTCCAGCCAGTTGCTCCGTGTGGATTTTGTGCTTGAGACAATTTACTGTGTTATCAAAGCTAATTAACCTGCACACCTGTACGTATTGGAGTGTGGGAGGAAACTGGAGCACCCTGAAAAAACCCACATGGTCACAGGGAGAATGTACAACCTCTGTACATACAGCACCCATAGTCAGGATCGAACCTGGGCCTCTGGCGCTGTGAGGCAGCAACTCTACTGCTGTGCCACTGTGCCACCTAATAAGAGGAAGATTCCAAGGTGTTTCATAAGTTGAAATCCAAAAGATGTCAATATGTGCAATTGAGTGGTTTTCTAGTATTCCATGACTCTGACTATTCCAATTATTAAGAAAACCTATCATCACCTCGATTTCCTTAGTAGATTGTGGAGATTCAGTGTGTTGTCATATATTCTCTTGAAGTCTGCAGGTGTACAGTAGAGAGCACACAGACTGGTTGCACCATGACCTAGTTGGCAATTCTAATGCCCAGGAATGAAGGAGATTAAAAAGGAGTGTGGACATCGCCCGATCTACCACAGATGAAATGAAAAAAAAATGATTCAATTTATTGTCATTGTCAGTGTACAGTACAGAGACAACGAAATGCATTTTTAGCATCTCCCTTGAAAGGGAGACACAGGGCGTCGCGGTGTGCCCGCGCCTGCCGCCGTAACATTCCATTACAGGCAAAGGTGGGTGAAGTGTCTTGCCCAAGGACACAACGACAGTATGCACTCCAAGCGGGATTTGAACCGGCTACCTTCCGGTCGCCAGTCGAACTCTTAGCCCATTGTGCTATCTGTCGTCACAACAGATACTGGTCTCCCCACCATCGATGGGTTCTGTAGGAGGCACTGCCTCAAAAAGGCAGCCAACATCATCAAAGATCCACACCATCGGTCACATCCTGATCACCAGGTTGAAGAATAGTCTCTTCACAGGAACCATCAGGCTCTTGAAAACTACACAATAGTAACGCCAACTCTGAACTTCTTTAAGGACCTGTCCCACTTGCCGATTTTTTCGGCGTCATTGACTGACATATCAGGGTTGCTGAAATATTTTGAACATTTCAAAATCCAGCGGCGACAAAAATAATGTTGCGACACTTGAGGAGACACCACGCGTCAATACGCCATCATGCCGCGTCATGCCATGTCACGCCACATCACACCACGACGTTTTCGGTGACCTGATACGACAGTCAATGATGCCGACAGTTGCCGAAAAAATCACCAAGTGGGACAGGCCCTTTAGACTGTCTTTGGTTTCACTAAGAACGGGCTTTTTTGCACAAGTATTGGGGTTATTCATTTATTGATTTTTGTTTATTATATGTTACATATGAGTAATGTCTTTAAAGGCCCATTATGCTGCTGCAAGTATGAATTTTGTTATTCTGTTGTTGGTACGCATGATGCACACAAACACTCTTTAAAAAGCCATTCAAAACATTGGTTGCAAATATTAATACATTCAGTAAATATCTCCTGAAAACTGGTAGTTTGTATTAAAAAAATACACTGCCACAGACAGATGTATGGGTTTCTGCTACATATCATATTGCGCATGGAACATCCCAGACTGACACTTGGCACTTCGAATCAGTCAGTAAACATTTATTGTGTCTCAAAAGAAATTACTCAAATCTGGAAGATTTTCACATTGTGCAATGTCAGCATCTGGGGATTAAACATGAAGCAAATGGTGAATCATTATTTAAGGATTGTGATCAAGATACATAAGTGTTACTTTCTTAAGCAAAGAGACTAAAACTGCACGGTACTGCGGCTGTAGTTTCATCAACATCCTATCATTGATGATGAATATTCAAATAGTACTAAGATAGATAGGTTTAAAGAAACGTTTTAAAGGTGAAGACAGGGAGTGAACAGGGGGTGTTTCAAGGAGGGAATTCTGGGGCTCAAGATCTAGGCAGGTGAAGGCAGATTGCTAATATTGGAGCAATTATTGCTGTAGATTCCCAGCAGGTTAGCTGGGAGGAATGAAGAATGAGGAATGCATGTTTTAAACATTGTCATATTGGGAGCCAAGGTAGGCTAATGTGTACGTGTTAAAAAAATGGTACATAATGGTATCTGATGTGCCGTTATTGCTGTTGAGCAAAGGTGACTACAGAGGCATGAGGGAGGAGAGGCAGATGGAATACAGCGTGTCAAAGTGTGGAGCCATGCATTTTGGTAGTAGTAATAAAGGCACAGAGTATTTTCTAAATGGGGAAAGAATTCAGAAATCGGAGGTGCAAAGGGACTTGGGAGTACTGGTGCAGGATTCCCAAAAAGTTAATTTGCAAGTTAGGAAGGTAAATGCAATGCTGCCATTTATTTCGAGAGGATTAGAATATAAACACAGGCATGTAATGCTGTGGCTTTATAAGACACTGGTCAGAAGAACGTATTTGGAGTATTGGGCCCCAAATCTGAGGAAGGAGTGCTGACGTTGGAGCGGGTCCAGAGGATGTTTATGAGAATGATTCCAGGAATGAGTGGGGTTAGCATATGATGAGCATTTGATAACGCTGGGCCTGTACTCGTTGGAGTTTAGAAGGATGAGGGTGTGGTGTTATGGGAATAATAGTGTAAGGAATGCGGTGGCCGGATGTGACGTGGCAACCCCGGGGATGTGGCAGTTAGGGAGTTGCCCGGGCATGCACACGAGCAGGCGGCTGCTGTACAGAGTTGCTAAATAAAGATATACTCCGTTTACGTCGTCGTACGAGCCTTATTATACAAATAGCTCGACATGGTGTCGGAAGTGGGAGCCTTGTAAGCAAAAAAAAAGAGGAAGGGGTATCGTTTTGGCGCGAAATGGGAGAGGAGCTGGCAGATATGGCGCAACCCACACCAACTGCTACGTTCACAATACAACCTCCAGAGCCATTCGATTTTACCAAGCCTCAAGAATGGGAGCGTTGGATCAGGAGATTCGACCGCTTTCGGCTTGCAAGCAACTTAAACTACGACGTCGGCAGAAAACCAGGTGAACACGTTAGTGTATTGCATGGGCGATGAAGCAGAAGATGTGCTAATGGGGCTAACGCTAACTGCAGATGAGAGGAGGGAGTACACGGATGTCAAGGCGGGCTTTGATGCATTTTTTGTACCTAAAAAGAATGTAATCTATGAAAGAGCCAAGTTCAATCAGCGTGTGCAACTGCCAGGAGAAACGGTGGATTCCTTCATCACTGCTCTATACAGATTAGCTGAACACTGCAACTATGGACAGTTACAGAACGAGCTGATCCGCGACAGGTTAGTGGTCGGGCTGAGAAAGGTCTCATTGTCAGAAACGCTACAGCTAGACAGAGACCTAACCCTTGGAACTGCTATAACAAAAACAAGGCAGTCTGAAGAAGTTAGACGACAGCGGTCTGACTTAAGAGGAGTAAATAGCGGTGCTAGCAAGTGCTCTAATGTTGATGCTGTGCATGCTAAAAGCTACAGAAAACCCAAATTTCCCTCAAAGCCACAGCCACAAGCACAAACACCAAGCAAAAATAAACTTAATACACAGCCACAGCTGTTCAAAGGCCTGTTATAGATGTGGAAAAATGCCCTCGCATGGGAAAATGGAATGCTCTGCTAAAGATGCTGTGTGTCACAACTATGGCAAAAAGGGACATTATGGCAAAGTGTGCAGAAACAGTGCCAAATCTCTCAATGCTGTCACTACAGAGGAAGAAGAGAGCTTTTTCCTGGGAGCCGTGGATGCTGGAAAAGACCCGTGGATGGTGCAGCTACAAGTGAAACAAAAAAAAGTGTGCTTTAAAATAGACATGGTGCTGATGTCACTGCCATGCCAGCCGAGGTGTACCATGACATTACAGGGGGGCATGATGTGAAGCGCCTGGCAGTGTCGACACGCCCATTGTTTGGGCCAGGGGGCAATGCACTCTCTGTCCTGGGTGCAGCCAGAGAAACACTACGCAGAGGCAAAAAGACAGCCATAGAGAACATTTATGTACTAGAAGACCTGCACACTGCACTGTTGGGAAGGCCTGCCATAGAAAGGCTTCAGCTTGTGTGCAGGGTTGACGGCATCACCTTGGAATCTGTGAGACAACAATATCCGAAGCTGTGTAGCGGCTTGGGTCTTGTTCGGAGGCCATACTCAATTAAATTGAAGCCAGAGGCTGTGCCCTTCTCTCTCCACACGCCACGCAGAGTCCCTCTGCCGCTTATGGGAAAAGTGAAGGAGGAGATAGACCGTATGGAGAAGATGGGCGTAATCACCAAGATTGAGGAGCCGACTGATTGGTGTGCCGGGATGGTGGTGGTGCCGAAAAAAGCAGGTGATGTTCGCATTTGTGTGGACTTCACAATGATGAATGGATCAGTATGCAGAGAAAAGTTTATCCTGCCTTCTGTCGAGCACACTCTGGGCATGCTAGCTGGCGCAACAGTATTCAGCAAATTAGATGCCAACATGGGCTTTTGGCAAGTACCATTGACAAAAGAGTCTGCCAAATACACCACCTTCATCACGCCTTTTGGGCGCTACTATTTTAACCGTCTACCCTTTGGCATAGCATCAGCCCCCGAGCACTTTCAAAGGATGATGATGACAGAAGTGACCGGTGGCCTGGAGGGGGTACTGTGTCATATGGATGACATCCTGGTCTGGGGACAGACGCAGGAGGAGCATGATGTGCGGCTACATGCGGTGCTAGAGAAGGCACATAAGGCCGGCATTACGCTCAACATGGACAAATGTGAGCTCACACGCCACACAGTCAGATTCCTGGGTCATGTGATTTCAGCAGATGGAGTGAAGCCAGATCCAGAGAAGACGAGAGCAGTACAAGAGATGGATGCACCCAAAAATGTCAGCGAACTCAGGAGTTTTCTGGGCATGGTCAATCAGCTGGGCCGCTTCTTGCCTAACCTGGCTGAAAAAGACAAAGTGCTACGAGACCTGCTGTCCAAGAAGAACCACTGGTACTGGGGGACAGAGCAGCAGGCCGCCTTTGATCAGTTCAAAACAGAGCTGTCATCCACACCAGTGCTCACATTATACAACCCAAACAGTGCTCTAAAGATATCTGCTGATGCCTCTTCCTTTGGCCTAGGGGCAGTCCTGCTGCAGAAGAGCGATGCCATGTGGTCACCTGTGGCATATGCGTCCAGGTCAATGACACCAACAGAGCAGCGCTATGCTCAAGTAGAGAAGGAGGCATTGGCTGGGACGTGGGCATGTGAAAGGTTCAGCTGTTTCATCCTGGGAAGACCATTCGAGCTGGAAACTGACCATAAGCCGTTGGTGAGTCTGCTGGGAGGGAAAGCTTTGGATGACCTCCCACCAAGAGTCCAAAGATTTAGGATGAGACTCATGAGGTACAACTATACAGTCGATCATGTCCCTGGCAAAAGCCTGTGGACAGCCGACACCTTATCTCGTGCTCCTCTGAGAGCCGCAAGAACACACACAGACACAAGCCTATTAGAGGACACCAACATCTATGTAGACTCTGTCATCAGCAACATTCCTGTCAGTGGAGATTATCTGAGCAGCCTACGTGAGCACCTGCAGGCAGACAGCACATGCTCTGCACTGATGGAGTACTGCACAGACGGCTGGCCCGACAAAAGCCAACTGCAGGGAGTGCTGAGACATTACTGGGCTGATAGAGCAGTGCTGACTGTGCACGATGGGCTGCTGCTGCGGGGCACGAGGCTCGTCATCCCATCAGCCTTACAAGGTGATGTGCTGCAGAGACTACATGAGGGACACCTGGGGGTGACAAAGTGCAGGGGCCGGGCCAAACAGACGGTATGGTGGCCAGGACTCAGCAGCCAGCTGAATGACATGGTGCTGAAATGTAGAACCTGCATCCAAGAGAGAAGGAACGTCAAAGAGCCGCTGATGCCAACGGAGATGCCAGACAGGCCTTGGCAAACCTTGGGAGCTGACCTATTCACGCTGAAAGACAAGACTTATCTACTAGTAGTAGATTATTTCTCAAGGTATGTGGAAGTTGCGCTGCTGTCACCCACAAGGTCCACAGATGTGGTGGTGCACCTGAAATCCATGTTTGCTCGTCATGGAATTTGTGAATTTCTTAAAAGTGACAATGGGCCTCAGTTCTCAGGTAGCCACTTTAAAGCCTTTGCCGCAGAGTATGGCTTTATGCACATCACGAGCAGCCCCAGGTTTCCTCAGAGCAACGGGGAGGCGGAACGCGCTGTACAAACCGTGAAAAACCTGCTAACAAAGGCGTCAGACCCATATCTTGCATTGCTGGCCTACAGAGCAACCCCTCTACAGAACGGCTATAGCCCGGCCGAGCTGTTGATGGGGCGCCGCCTCCGCACTACAGTTCCTGCCCTTCCAGCCCTGCTGAATCCAGTTTTGCCTGACTACAACACGCTGGGGGCCAATGAAAGGGAGAAGAGGAGGAACGACGCAAGATCCTTCGACAAGAGGCACGGAGCGAGAAATCTGGAGCCACTAGTACCTGGGGAGGATGTGTGGATCACCGATGCACGTGTCCAGGGCACAGTGTTATCTACACACAATACCCCTCGCTCTTATATCGTCCAGGTGCCTCATGGCACACTGAGGAGGAACCGGCAGCACTTGGTGCCGCTGCAGACCAACAGTGAGGTAGTCAACGCGGATGAGCCAACGGTGGGGGAAGATTCAGCTCCACCAGAGCCAGCTCCACCAGAGCCAGCTCCACCAGAGCTAGCTCCACCAGTGACAACATCACCCAGCGGAGAGGGCCCCACCACAGAGACTGTGCGGACCAGGTGTGGGAGAGAGGTTAGAAAGCCGAAGAGACTTGATTTGTGATTTATTGATCTGTTTTCTACAGTAAAGAAAAAGAGAGTGAAATGTGATGTGAAATTGTTCTGTAAACCTGGTACATTTACCTGAAACCTGGTACATTTACCTGAAACCTGAGAGTTTAAGTTTTGAAGAACACAGCATGCTAAAGTAATAGTTCACAGTATGGTAACGCGTAAGTTATTTTATTTCTATTTTGCATGCTTGAATCAGGGACAGATCTTCCAGAAAAAGGGCAGAATAAACCCCTTAAGACCTGCGGAGACAAAGGTAGTCCACCCTTTGTTCTCAAAGAAAGGGAGATGTGGTATTATGGGAATAATAGTGTAAGGAATGCGGTGGCCGGATGTGACGTGGGAACCCGGGGGTGTGGTGGTTGAGGAGTTGCCTGGGCATGCACACGAGCCTGCGGCTGCTGTACAGAGTTGCTAAATAAAGATATACTCCGTTTACGTCGTCGTACGAGCCTTATTAAACAAATAATTCGACAGAGGGGAAGGGTCTCATTACTACATACCGAAGTGAAAGGCCTGGATAGAGTGGATGCGGAGAGGATGTTTACGTCAGTGGGAGAGTCTAGGAACAGAGGCCATTGCCTCAGAATAAAAGGATGTACCTTTAGAATGGAGATGAGGAAGAATTTTGATATAGTCAGGGGTTGGTGAATTGTTTGCCACAGAAGGCTGTGGAGGCCAAGTCAATGGATATCTTTAAGGCAGAGATTGACAGATCCTTGATTAATAAAGGCATCAGTGGTTATAGGGAGAAGGCAGGAGAATGGGGTTGAGAAGAAAAGATAAATCAGCCATGATTGTATGGTGGAGTAGGCTTGATGGGCCGAATGGCCTAATTCTGCTCCTTATGAACATTCTCTTGGAGATCGCCCCAGTAGAATCTCCCATCGCAAGTACCTTGAGTTTTTATATTTTTTTAAACAAAGCCAACAATAAATGATTAACTATACACTCAACGGCTGTCATTTCCAACTTAGTTAAGGGAGTGGGAGGGGAGACTTGTAGATGAGAATAGGAGGAAACCTGGGACAGGTATTTAGTGGGTTTAGAGGACATGAAAAATAATTGTATGAGAATGAGAATAACATGCACTGTAGGTTATTTTCTGGAAGGAATTTGAGTGATGTGGACCGGAGTGGTATGAAGAAAGGTGTGAGCCAGGGAAAAAGGAGTAATGTACGCTCTTGAGTAGTTGCAGCTTACAGGTATTACGGTCTTTCACAGCCAAGAATTATTCACACTGGAGATTACACATTCAGCTGCAGCCAAGGCTGTTGATAGTCCACCGTGCAATTGCTGCTGAGTTATTTATACTGTGTAATTTCTTTGCAACTGAGTTATTTATATTGTGCCAAGGTACAGCTGAGGTATTTAACCAAACAGTTTTCTAGTCTATTAGACAGCTTTTATCACAGTCCTAAACATCATCCGGTGTTGTCCCCAACCCGGGTAAACTATTTCTCTTCATCCTTCAAAAATTGTCAGAGGTAACCGTTTACCATATCATCCTTCCCCAATGTCCATTGACGATGTCATCCTTTCGCAATACCCATGGATTATGGTGTCCTTCCCCAATACTCATGACAACAGCATCCTTCCCCAGTGCCCATTGAATGCATCATTCTTTCCCAATGCCTATTGACCATGACACCGTTCCCGAATGTCCATTGATCATGTAATCTTTCCCCAATACTCATGACCACAGTGTCCCACCCTCCTCAATATGCATTGACCACAGTGTCCCACCCTCCCCAATATCCATTGACCACATTATCCCACCTTCCCCAATGTGCATTGACCACAGTGTCCCACCTTCCCCAATATCCATTGACCACAGTGTCCCACCTTCCCCAATATCCATTGACCACATCACGCTTCCACAATGTCCACTGACCACGTCATCATTCCCTACTGCTTCGCCTCCTTTGGCAGACTGGATGAGTAGATTCAGTGGCTACTTCCATTCTTATCCACCTTATTACCTGTAAACCTTTGATAACCACCTTCACTATCTGAGATATCGCTCATTTTACTAAAATGAACTAATGATGCCTTGTACATTTTCATGCAAACCATGGATATAAATCACAAACAGTAACAGGCCCAGCACTAATCCCTGAGGCACTCCACTAGTGACAGGCCTCCAGTCCAAAGCCAACCTTCCACCATCACCCTGTGTTTCCTTCTTTGAAGCCAATTCTCCATCCAGTCAGCTAACTCACCCTGGATGCCATGCGATCTAACCTTCCAGAACACCTTGCTGTGCGGAATCGTATCAAATGCCTCGCTGATGTCCCTATAGAAAATGTCTATGGCTTTGGCTTTGTTAACCTTTTTGATTACTTCAAAAAAACTCAATCAGATGGTAAGACACGATCTTCCCATGTATAAAACCATGCTGACTATCCCTAATCAGCCCCCGTATATCCAAATGCATGTATATCTTACCTCTCAGAATCCTCTCCAGTAAAATGCCTACAACATATGTTAGGCTCACTGCTCTATTGTTTCCAGGCTTTTACTTGCAGGCCTTCTTAACTACAGGCACATAAGCCACTCGTCAGTCTTCCAGCACCACACCCATGTCTAATGATGTGTCATATCTCTCAGTCAGGGTTCATTTAATTTCTTCTCTTGCTTCCCACAATGTCCTCAATATATCTGATCTGGCCCAGGAGATCTATTTACCTTCAGAAGCTTGAGGATGTCCAGCACCTCCTCAACTGTAATATAGACTGCCTATGATACATCTCCATTAGTTCTCCCAAGTTCCCCAGTCTTCATGCCTTTCTCCACTGTATAAATAGACAGGAAATACTCATTATGGACCTTGCCGTTCTCTTCATCCTCACAGAGATGGCTGCTTTGTTTTCTAAATGGCCCTATTTTCTCTCTAGTTACTCTCTTTCCCTTTAATGCACATTAAATCTCTTAGGCTTTTCCTTAATTTTGTCTAACCTCTTTTTGAATTCCTGATTTATTTCTTAAGTGTGCTCTTCAGTTCCTGAATCTCGTCCATGGGTACACTTGATCCTAGTGTCCATGGGTACACTTGATCCTAGCTGCACATACCTGCCCCATGCCTCCTCCTTCTTGACCAGAGCTTCATTTTCTCTTCTCATCCAAGCTTCCTTATTCCCACCTGCCTTGCCCTTCATCCCAAACTGCATACATGCCCTGAACTCTCATCTTCACGCTTTTAAGAGCATTCAACTCTCCGGATGTTCCTTTGCCCGCAAACAAACTACTCCAATCAAAGTTCCTGACTAATACTATCAAAGTTGGCATTGACCCAGTTCAGAATTTTAACTGGTGGGCCTGCATTGAATTTATCCATAACTATATTAAAGTTAGTAGAACATTGATCGCTAAAGGCTTGCCCGCCGACACTTCAGTCACTTGCCTTTCCCAATTTCCTAATAGATCAAGTTTGCCCTCTCCATGTAGGGTCCTCTACATATTGCCAGAGAAAACTTTCCTGTAGATTGCTGACTGCCATGTCACGGTGGCGCAGTGGTAGAGTTGCTGCCTTACAGCGAACGCAGCATCAGAGACCCGGGTTCAACCCCGATTACGGGTGCTGTCTGTATGGAGTTTGTACATTCCCACCCATGACCTGCATAGGTTTTCTCTGCGATCTTCAGTTTCCTCCCACACTCCAAAGATGTACAGGTTTGTATGTTAATTGGCTTGGTAAATGTAAATTGTCCCTAGTGGGTGTAGGATAGTGTTAATGTGCGGGGATCGCTGGTCAGCACGGACCCGGTGGGCCGAAGGGCCTGTTTCCATGCTGTATCTCTAAACTAAACTAAACTAAACCTTCAAAGTCACATAGAACACTAATAATGAATGTTGAGCAGGATCTAAGAAGGATGACTCCAAATTTATTCCCACTCCAATAGTGGCCAACAATCTCTGCAATAAGTTGGTGATTCAACAAGCCTGGAATAATCCCCTAACAGTTATGTCTTGTTGGGGTCCATTGCACGTCAGGGAGAGCAAGGCCTGGAGGTGCAGGAGATTCAGAGAGAGGGCCGGCTGGTGCCACATGGCGATCAGTGTGGAACTCAGAACTCAGAAGGAGAAATATTGTGAGAAGCAGTGGATTGACTGTCGGCAATTGAAATCCGGGCTAAGTCCAAACGAGGAGGTCTGGAACTGGAGTTGGAATCCACCAGGCGCAAGGTGGAGGTGCAGGCAAGCGTGAGGAGGCGCTCGCAGCTGTGGTAGCGAGTCCCGGTTAAAACATGGTTACGGAGCCTTCGAGCAGCAGGAATCACAGAGGAGGATCAGTGAGAGAGGGTCTTGCAGAGCTCCCGTTGGAGAGAGGAGGAGAACTTCTTCAAAGTAGGCAAACTTGAGGAGATTTAGCAGTGGAGCAGAGGAAACATAGCAAAAAGGAACTGTAGATGCTGGTATATACCAAACATCGACACAAAATGCTGGACCAGCTTAGCGAGTAATGCAGCATCACCGGAGAAAATGGAATAAGTTAGGTCTTTATTCTCTGGAGCGCAGAAGGTTAAGGGGGGACTTGATAGAGGTCTTTAAAATGATGAGAGGGATAGACAGAGTTGATGTGGACAAGCTTTTCCCTTTGAGAATAGGGAAGATTCAAACAAGAGGACATGACTTCAGAATTAAGGGACAGAAGTTTAGGGGTAATATGAGGGGGAACTTCTTTACGCAGAGAGTGGTGGCGGTGTGTAATGAGCTCCCAGTGGAAGTGGTGGAGGCAGGTTCATTGGTATCATTTAAAAATAAATTGGATAGGCATATGGATGAGAAGGGAATGGAGGGTTATGGTATGAGTGCAGGCAGGTGGGACTAAGGGGAAAAAAAAAAGTTGTTCGGCACGGACTTGTAGGGCCGAGATGGCCTGTTTCCGTGCTGTAATTGTTATATGGTTATATGGTTATATGGATGGGTGACATTTTGGGCCGTGACCCTCTTCAGACTGAGCATAGCGATGGGGAACTGGAAACAAGAATGGTCTGTTCTCGACTGGGCCCTTACCTTTGTGCCCGTCCACTCCTACCTCAATGTATTCTGGGCTCACCATCACATAGAGCTTTTCTTCCGGTGCCTCCATCTCCGGGCCTTTTGCTACGGGAAGGTGTCCTCACTGCCTGGTGATGACCCATTCTCCCATCTCCACCATTCTTTCTCCTCTTGGTCTCCCTTGGCCAGCCTTCCACCCTCTTTTTATTTCTAACTGCTGCCGTGATTTCAACTGAACTGTACCACACCTTCTCATACCTGCCCCTTGGCCATGACCCCACCGATCAATACCCGATCATGATTTCCTACACACTCTCCGATTCCAACATCTCTGGCAATCTGCCCTTCAATAGCCTCCAATCTCATCGTTCCCCAGCCCCACACGCCTCACTTCCACCTCCTCCACAAAATCCGCAAACAGAACTGCCCTGGCAGACCCATTGACTCTGCCTCCTCCTTCCCCACCATCTCCACACACCTCGACTCCATCCTATCCCTCTTTGTCCAGTCCCTTCCCACCTACGTCCAAGACACCACACACGCCCTTCAACTCTGTAATAACTTTGTTTTCAGGCCCCCGTTCACTCATCTTGACCATGGATGTCCTCTCCCTCTACACCTTCATCCCCCACAAGGAAGGTCTCAAGGCACTCCATTGCTTCCTTGAACAAAGACCCAACACATTTTCCCTCTACATTTCTCATCTGCCCAGTGGAATTGGCCCTCACTTTCAACAACAACTCACTTTCCCTGAGTTAAAGGTGTTGCCATGTACACTCGTATGGGCTACAGCTAAGTGTGCATTTTTACTGATTACATCAAACAATAATCAACCTGAAACATCCTTGTTCCACGTCGACACTGGCCCCATTTCCCAAACCTTTCTCCACTGCATTGATAACTGCATCGGGGCTACCTCCAGCACCCATCCAGTACTCATGGATCTCATTAACATCATCACTAACTTCCACCCTTCCTCCTTCCAGATGAGACAGAGGTTCACATGTACCTCCTCTAACCTCGTGTACTGTATCCGCTGTTCCCGGTGTGAGCTCCTGTACATCGGCAAGACAAAGCGTAGATTAGGCGCCCATTTCGCTGAACACTTACATTCGGTCTGCCAAGGCCTAATGGATCTCCCGGTTGCTAACCACTTTAACTCCCCTTCCCATTCTCATACTGACCTTTCTGTCCTGGGCCTACTCCATTGTCACAGTGAGGCAACACGCAAATTGGAGGGTCAGCATCTCATAATTTGCATGGATAGTTTACAATCCTTGCTCCCCTCACTCTGTCCCATTCCCCCACCTCCTCCACTAAAAGTCTGTTATCCATTTTCTCTATAGATACCGCCTGACCCACTGAGTTACTCCAGCATTTTTACATTGGTTATCTTTAATTGTTTGATGTGTTTATCTTCACTCAGAGTTCCGGTCTGACTTTATGTTACACTAAATGCTGTAGCCGTTATTGTTTATCTGTACACTGTGGACGGCTTGATTGTAATCATGAATAGTTTGTTTTCTTTGACTGACTAACACGCAACAAAAAGCTTTTCACTTGACCTTGTACACGTCACAATAATAAACTAAACTAAACAGTTGGTATGACTCACAAGCTGAGAGATATACACAAAGGTTTGCAGCATGCGCAGATCAGTGAGCCATATTATTTTGACTGGTGATCTTGTTTGACGCAGGCTGTTGGCAGATGAGTTGTGCAGACGTGAATCATTGCACTCAGGGCTTGTCGGTAACATAATTCATTTGAAAGTGAAGTCACAGATCGCAGTCATGTAAGTGAGATCTTTGTGTTCAAAGGAATTGCAGATGCTGGTTTAAACCGAAGACAGAGATAAAATGGTGGAGTGACTCAGCGGGACAGGCAGCATCGCTGGAGAGAAGGAATGGTGAGGTTTTGAGTCGAGACCCTTCTTCAGATCAATGATCTTCCTGCAGCATACCTCAGGGCTGGACTTCTGCCCACAAATTCCCCCATCACACCTGGAGTGTTGTGTGCAGTTCTGGTGCCTTAATTTGAGGAAGGACATTCTTGCTATTGAGGGCGTGCAACGTAGGTTCACAAGGTTAATTCCCGGGATGGCGGGACTGTCATATGCTGAGAGAATGGAGCGGCTGGACTTGTACACTCTGGAGTGTAGAAGGATGAGAGGGTATCTTATTGAAACATATAAGATTATTAAGGGTTTGGACACGCTAGAGGCAGGAAACATGTTCCCGATGTTGGGGGAGTCCAGAACCATAGAAACATAGAAATTAGGTGCAGGAGTAGGCCATTCGGCCCTTCGAGCCTGCACCGCCATTAATATGATCATGGCTGATCATCCAACTCAGTATCCCGTACCTGCCTTCTCTCCATACCCTCTGATCCCCTTGGCCACAAGGGCCACATCTAACTCCCTCTTAAATATAGCCAATGAACTGGCCTCAACTACCCTCTGTGGCAGAGAGTTCCAGAGATTCACCACTCTCTGTGTGAAAAAAGTTCTCCTCATCTCGGTTTTAAAGGATTTCCCCCTTATCCTTAAGCTGTGACCCCTTGTCCTGGACTTCCCCAACATCGGGAACAATCTTCCTGCATCTAGCCTGTCCAACCCCTTAAGAATTTTGTAAGTTTCTATAAGATCCCCTCTCAATCTCCTAAATTCTAGAGAGTATAAACCAAGTCTATCCAGTCTTTCTTCATAAGACAGTCCTGACATCCCAGGAACCAGGGGCCACAGTTTAAGAATAAGGAGTAAGCCATTTGGAACGGAGATAGAAACATAGAAACATAGAAATTAGGTGCAGGAGTAGGCCATTCGGCCCTTCGAGCCTGCACCGCCATTCAATAAGATCATGGCTGATCATCCAACTCAGTATCCCGAACCTGCCTTCTCTCCATACCCCCTGATCCCCTTAGCCACAAGGGCCACATCTAACTCCCTCTTAAATATAGCCAATGAACTGGCCTCAACTACCCTCTGTGGCAGAGAGTTCCAGAGATTCACCACTCTCTGTGTGAAAAAAGTTCTTCTCATCTCGGTTTTAAAGGATTTCCCCCTTATCCTTAAGCTGTGACCCCTTGTCCTGGACTTCCCTAACATCGGGAACAATCTTCCTTCATCTAGCCTGTCCAACCCCTTAAGAATTTTGTAAGTTTCTATAAGATCCCCTCTCAATCTTCTAAATTCTAGAGAGTATAAACCAAGTCTATCCAGTCTTTCTTCATAAGACAGTCCTGACATCCCAGGAATCAGTCTGGTGAACCGTCTCTGCACTCCCTCTATGGCAATAATGTCCTTCCCCAGATTTGGAGACCAAAACTGTACGCAATACTCCAGGTGTGGTCTCACCAAGACCCTGTACAACTGCAGTAGAACCTCTCTGCTCCTATACTCAAATCCTTTTGCAATGAAAGCTAACATACCATTCGCTTTCTTTACTGCCTGCTGCACCTGCATGCCTACCTTCAATGACTGGTGTACCATGACACCCAGGTCTCGCTGCATCTCCCCCTTTCCCAATCGGCCACCATTTAAATAATAGTCTGCTTTCCTGTTTTTGCCACCAAAATGGATAACTTCACATTTATCCACATTATACTGCATCTGCCAAACATTTGCCCACTCACCCAGCCTATCCAAGTCACCCTGCAGTCTCCTAGCATCCTCCTCACAGCTAACACTGCCCCCCAGCTTAGTGTCATCCGCAAACTTGGAGATATTGCCTTCAATTCCCTCATCCAGATCATTAATATATATTGTAAATAGCTGGGGTCCCAGTACTGAGCCTTGGGGTACCCCACTAGTCACTGCCTGCCATTGTGAAAAGGACCCGTTTACTCCTACTCTTTGCTTCCTGTTTGCCAGCCAGTTCTCTATCCACATCAATACAGAACCCCCAATGCCTTGTGCTTTAAGTTTGTATACTAATTTTTTATGTGGGACCTGGTCGAAAGCCTTCTGGAAGTCCAGATACACCACATCCACTGGTTCTCCCCTATCCACGCTACTAGTTACATCCTCGAAAAATTCTATAAGATTCGTCAGACATGATTTACCTTTCGTAAATCCATGCTGACTTTGTCCAATGATTTCACCACTTTCCAAATGTGCTGCTATCCCATCTTTAATAACTGACTCTAGCAGTTTCCCCACTACCGATGTTAGACTAACTGGTCTGTAATTCCCCATTTTTCTCTCTCCCTCCCTTCTTAAAAAGTGGGGTTATGGTTGCTACCCGCCAATCTTCAGGAACTACTCCAGAATCTAAAGAGTTTTGAAAGATTATTACTAATGCATCCATTATTTCTGGAGCTACTTCCTTAAGTACTCTGGGATGCAGCCTATCTGGCCCTGGGGATTTATCGGCCTTTAATCCATTCAATTTACCCAACACCACTTCCCGGCTAACCTGGATTTCACTCAATTCCTCCAACTCCTACCCGCGGTCCCCTGCAATTTCCGGCAAATTATTTATGTCTTCCTTAGTGAAGACGGAACCAAAGTAGTTATTCAATTGGTCCGCCATATCCTTGTTCCCCATGATCAACTCCCCTGTTTCTGACTGCAAGGGACCTACATTTGTTTTAACTAATCTCTTTCTTTTCACATATCTATAAAAACTTTTGCAGTCAGTTTTTATGTTCCCTGCCAGTTTTCTTTCATAATCTATTTTTTCTTTCCTAATTAAGCCCTTTGTCCTCCTCTGCTGGTCTTTGAATTTCTCCCAGTCCTCCGGTATGCTGCTTTTTCTGGCTAATTTGTACGCATCATCCTTCGCTTTGATACTATCCCTGATTTCCCTTGTTATCCATGGATGTACTACCTTCCCTGATTTATTCTTTTGCCAAACTGGGATGAACAATTTTTGTAGTTCATCCATGCAGTCTTTAAATGTCTTCCATTGCATATCCACCGTCAACCCTTTTAGAATTAATTGCCAGTCAATCTTGGCCAATTCACATCTCATACCCTCAAAGTTACCTTTCTTTAAGTTCAGAACCATTGTTTCTGAATTAACAATGTCACTCTCCATCCTAATGAAGAACTCAACCATATTATGGTCACTCTTGCCCAAGGGGGCACGTACAACAAGATTGCTAACTAACCCTTCCTCATTACTCAATACCCAGTCTAAAATAGCCTGCTCTCTCGTTGGTTCCTCTACATGTTGATTTAGATAACTATCCCGCATACATTCCAAGAAATCCTCTTCCTCAGCACCCCTGCCAATTTGATTCACCCAATCTATATGTAGATTGAAGTCACCCATTATAACCGTTTTGCCTTTGTCGCACGCATTTCTAATTTCCTGTTTGATACCATCTCCAACTTCACTACTACTGTTAGGTGGCCTGTACACAACACCCACCAGCGTTTTCTGCCCCTTAGTGTTTCGCAGCTCTACCCATACCGATTCCACATCCTCCAAACTAATGTCCTTCCTTTCCATTGCATTAATCCCCTCTCTAATCAGTAACGCTACCCCACCTCCTTTTCCTTTCTGTCTATCCCTCCTGAATATTGAATATCCCTGGATGTTCAGCTCCCAGCCTTGGTCACCCTGGAGCCATGTCTCCGTGATCCCAACTATATCATAGTCATTAATAGCTATCTGCACATTCAACTCATCCACCTTATTACGAATGCTCCATGCATTGAGACACAAAGCCTTCAGGCTTGTTTTTACAACACTCTTACCCCTTACACAATTATGTTGAAAAGTGGCCCTTTTTGATTTTTGCCCTGGTTTTGTCTGCCTGCCACTTTTACTTTTCACCTTGCTACCTATTTCTTCTACCCTCATTTTACACCCTTCGGTCTCTACGCTCACACATTTAAGAAACCCTTTCCCTTTAACTCCATCCTCCACTGTCCCATTCAACACCCCACCCCCCTTATTCAGTTTAAAGCCACCCGTGTAGCAGTGGCAAACCTGCCTGCCAGAATGCTGGTCCCATACCTGTTAAGATGCAATCCGTCCCTTTTGTACAGTTCCCCCTTACCCCAAAACAGATCCCAGTGATCTAAGAATCTAAATCCCTGCCCCGTGCACCAGATCCTCAGCCACACGTTCAGGTCCCGTATCTCCCTGTTCCTGCTCTCGCCAGCACGGGGAACTGGAAGCAAACCGGAGATAACAACCCTGGAGGTCCTGCTTTTCAACATTTTTCCGAGCTCTCTAAAGTCACGTTGCAGAATATTCATCCCCTTCTTTCCGACATCGTTTGTGCCGACATGCACTATCACTTCCGGATGTTCACCTTCGCCCTTGAGGATTTTCTGCACTCTGTCCGTGACATCCTGGATCCTGGCACCGGGAAGGCAGCACACCATCCTCTCATCCCGTCTGTTGCCGCTGAAACCCCTGTCCGTACCTCTGACGATGGAGTCTCCCACTACAATGGCCTTGCCTGCCTTAGGCCTTTTTGGTTTTGGCTCAACAGCCCTATTCGCATCACAGGCCAGTCCACCGCTCACGTCTTCTGTCCCAACAGCTTCTAAGCGGATGAGGAAACACTTTTTCTTACAGAGAGTGGTGAGTCCGTGGAATTCTCTGCCTCAGAAGGCGGTGGAGGCAGGTTCTCTGGATGCTTTCAAGATAGAGCTTGATAGGGCTCTTAAAGATAGCGAAGTGAGGGGATATGGGGAGAAGGCAGGAATGGGGTACTGATTGGGAATGATCAGCCATGCTCACATTGAATGGCGCTGCTGGCTCAAAGGGCCGAATGGCCTACTCCTGCACCTATTGTCTATTGCTTTGTCTGTGGAGGATTTCCTACCCTCTGCAAGATGATGAAACACATCTTTGCTTCTCTCCACCTCACCCACCAAAGTTGTCAGTTGTGTGTCAATAAACTGGTATTTTCTCTCTATTAGTTTAGTTTAGAGATACAGCGCGGAAACAGGTCCTTCAGCCCACCGGGTTCATGCCGACCAACGATCCCTGCACATTAACACTATCCTACACACGCAACACACTAGGCATAATTTTTACATTTACACCAAGCCAATTAACCTACAGACCTGTACGCGGGAGGAAACCGAAGATCTCGGAGAAAACCCACGCAGGTCACGGAGAAAACGTACAAACTCCGTACAGACAGCACCTGTAGTCAGGATCGAACTGGGTCTCCAGCGCTGCAGTCGCTGTAAGGCAGCAACTCTACCACTGCGCCACCGTGCTGCCCCATTGTTCAGTTCCCTTCTTGAATATCTCACTCACCTAAATGAGTGTCAGAGTACATGTGTCAGATACACACTTTGATGGAGGAGTCTGCAGAAAATGTGTCATCAACAAGTACAATTAAATGCCTGAAACATTGGCTCAACATGCAGCAAACCTTTGACTGGAGAATGAGGAGATCAGAATCAACATCATTCGAACGCACACTAGGTTTACAGCATGGGGACATGGTGGACACTTCCAGTAATACGTTTGCTGCATCAAAGCTTCAACATGCATTGCTGCACTTGAAGATGTCACCCAACATCTGAGAGCTCCACTGCAGTTTCATGCAGTCATAGAATTGGACTGCATGTAAAAAGAAACTGCAGATGCTGGTTTAAACCGATGATAGACACAAAAAGCTGGGGTAACTCAGCGGGACAGGCAGCATCTCTGGAGAGAAGGAATGGGTGACGTTTCGGGTCGAGACCCTTCTTCTACTGGTTAGGGATAAGGAACCCTGGGGATCCCCTTCCATACTCCTTTTGAAGTCCAAGAGAGTATTCCTCGACATACCAAGTCTCCTCAATCTTCTCAGAAAGAAGAGGCATTGATGGGATTTGTTTGTGATTGATCAATGTGCTTGGCCAATGATCGATCTTCAGAGATGTGCTTGCACAGGAACTTGAAGTTCTTGACTCTCTCCAACGTCAATCAATCGATAAAGACAGGTTTGTGGGTCCTCAGCTCTCCGCTTATTAAGCCAACAATCAGATCCTTGGTTTTGTTGATGTTGAGAGCAAGGTTGTTGTTCTGGTACCATCTGATGCTTCATCTCCCTCCTATGGGATATTGGCTCTATGTCAGGCCACATGGCAATGGGGATTGAGTGAGCAGAGCTTCTTTCGTTCTGGCTCGAACCACACTGTTGATCAACCACAGTTCTGTTCATTGTATTTTTCACAGTCTTTATAATGCAGTCCTTTCCCCGTTTTAAGATTGTGCTTATTTTCGCATAAATAACAAATCTCTGCCAGGACATCTTAAATGTAGATCACTCACGTGCTTTTCTGCACTGAAGTTCAGACAAGGCAATTGTTCACCTGAGCACCATGGGCAGGTATAGTCACCTGCTCAGACCACTTCTCTCCTCTTCCTTTCTCTTCAGTTACAGTGTGCTTCTCCTGTTCTATGTGTCCTCCGCACATCATCACATCATCCCAAGGTAACTTACTTCTTGGCCATGGGTGGAAATTGCTTTTAAAACATGGGGGGGGGGGGGGATACAATGAGGCCTAACATCTAGGCAGGGGTCGGCAACCACTTTGTTTTCGCAAGCTGGGAACTGCAGCCAGTCCTGGGGGGGGGGGGGGGGGGATGGGTGGGACACAATGAGGCCTAACATCTAGGCAGGGGTCGGCAACCAATTCGTTTTCACAAGCTGGGAACTGCAGCCAGTCCTGGGGGGGGGGGGGAACCAGCCCCCCGCCTCCCCCTGGATTGTGAAAATGAAAACTGGATGCAACTTCTTCCTCAGATGCCATAGTGGAAGTTATTTAGTATCCACTGGCCTAAACCCTGGGTGCCATGGAATCAAATGTTTTGGCCTGTGCATTTTAATAATAATTTTTCAATCTACATGCCCACCACATCCCCAATCCATTCTGTCCAACAAAACCTCCAGAGGAGACATATTGTTGCAGTTAAGACAAGGCATGATACAAAAGAGCAAAGAAAATCAGGGAGACAGATTTAAAATGTACAAGAAAAATCATTTTTGTCCCTGATGCCAATGTCTGAGGCAACGCCTGTGGATTGGAGGGCAGCAAATGTTATCCCACTTTTCAAGAAAGGAGCGAGAGAGAAAACGGGGAATTATAGACCTGTTAGCCTGACATCGGTGGTGGGAAAGATGCTGGAGTCAATTATTAAAGAAGTAATAACAGCGCATTTGGATTGTAGTAAAAGGATTGGTCCAAGTCAGCATGGATTTATGAAGGGGAATTCCTGCTTGACTAATCTTCTGGAATTGTTTGAGGATATGACAAGTAAAATGGATGAAGGGGTGCCAATAGATGCAGTGTATCTGGACTTTCAGAAAGCTTTTGATAAAGACCCACACAGGAGATTGGTGGGCAAAATTAGAGCACATGGTATTGGGAGTAGGGTATTGACATGGATAGAGAATTGATTGGCAGACAGGAAACAAAGAGTAGGAATAAACGGGTCCCTGTCAGAATGGCAGGCAGTGGCGAGTGGAGTGCCGCAAGTCTTGTTGCAGTGGCCACAACTATTTACAATATATATTAATGATTTAGATTATGGAATTAAAAGTAGCACTAGCAAATTTGCAGATGACACAAAGCTGGGTGGCAGTGTGAACTACGAAGAGGATGCTAGGAGGTTGCAGGGTGACTTGGACATGTTGGGTGAGTGGGCAGATGCCAGGTTGGGCAGTGCGCACACCGGCACTCGCAGTAGAGTGAGCTCCCATGATATATTCTATTTTCCACAAGGGAGCGCTGTCCCATGCCGTCAGCGCACAGGTGCGTTACTACTGTCCTGCTCTCGAGGGAAGGAGGCGTGATGATCTCAGGCTTCCCCCTGCAGGTCGCCCTTGCCTCAAGATGAGGTGCTGGCGGTCTCAGGTTTATCCTGGCAGCTCAGCTTTGGGGCTTGAAGAGGTGGCGCTGGCAGTCTCGGGCCTATCCCGGCGGTTCTATCTTTGTGCGGCCACAGTCCCTCACTATCTACGGGCAGGAAGAGGCACTGCCATCTCAGGCTTGCTCCGGCAGCTCACTCAGACGCTGGCTGTCTACAGCTTCCTCCCGGCAGCTGAGTTTTTACTGCACAGTGACGCTGATGGTCTCAGGTTTGTCCCAGTGACTCAACCTTCCTCAAACCTGTGACAAGGGAATACAGCTAACAGGGACCACCCCCCCCCCTCCCCCCCCCCCCCCCCCCCCCCCCCCCCTCCCCCCCCCCCCCCCCCCTTCACCCCCCCTCCCCTTCTCCCCCCTCCCCTCCCCCCCCTCTGAGAGAGATCACTCTCAAAGACCTAGAATGCTGGTAGAAGCTCTAATTGCATATATTTGGCAGTATTTTACACAAAGTGGTAGGAACCTTAATACTCTCTATTTGTTAAATTAATAGCATGGAAAAAGTATACATGAATATTACAAATACTTCAATAGAACTGATTTGATATATTCATTTATACAAAGACAAGTACATCCATTGATAATGTAATAAGTATCTCCAGTTGCACTGTGGAAAACACTGTATATTTAACTACACTTCTGTTACGAGTATCAAATAAATATTGTGGTTGTTAATTAATTTACACTTGGGAGCATTTATCTTGTTATATTTTGAAAAGCATATCCATTTTGTGTCTGGTGTATCAGCAGCTTGCTGGTTGATATATTTGGTTGCAAGATAAATCCATGAATATTTTATGTGAATACATTTTATTCAATGGTGCCCACATTGATCTATTCTGGAATAATTATAGCCATTAATATTGCAGTGTGTATGTTAATTTATTCTATTATGGTGCATCCGGTTAAATTGTAGCTGGTCATTTTCACTGTACTTCGGACATCCAGTTATCCTTTGTGATGCCTTTGCAGTAATTCTGTTGTAGTTATCCAGTTATAACTCTACTGCAACTAAATGATTATATGGTGGTGTGGATATTGATTTACACTGGGGCATATATCTGGTGCAACTTACCAGAAATGTTCAAGGTTTCCTCTGACATCCTGTAGCGTTCTGGAAGCTTTTTGTTTTTGTGTTTAGAGGCACAGCACAGAAACAAGCCTTTCAGCCCACATTCAGACCGTAAATCACCCATTCACTCTGCTATCCCACCACCTCTCATCCACTTCCTACTCACCAGGGGCAGTTTTCCAGGGGCTAATTAATCTACAACCCGTATCTTTTTGGAAGGAAACTGGAGCACCTGGAAGAAACTCACAGAGCGAAACTGACAGAGCGAACATGCAAACTCCACACAGAGAGCACCCAAGGTCAGGATTGAACTCTGGCACTGTGAGGCAGCAGCTCTACCAGCTGCGACACTGTGCTAAATCCTCACATTCCTGTAGCTGGACAGACTATACCAGAGGTGGGAACTACACCTAGTGCCCTTTGTGTAAAATGTTGTCAGCGTGTGAATGAAATTCCAGCCAAGGATACATGGAACGGACTTTGGCCCCCAAACTATCCACTGAGCAATCAATCTGCCAACACCTGACCTCTGCTCCCTTGGATCCTAATGACCTTTTGTTTCTCTTTTGAACTCTGCTTCTTCCTTATTTTCCCTACCAATTTCAATGGAAAACTCCCTGATATTCTGGTAATTTACCTCCTCTGAAACCAAGCTAGTGTTATCCGAACATATCCAATCTGCAGAGGAAGTTTAGTTTAGAAATACATTGCGGAAACAGGCCCTTCGGCCCACCAAGCCCACACCGACCAACGACCCCCGATCAACATACCAGAGACAATTTTACAATTTTACTGAAGCCAATTAATCTACAAATCTGTACGTCTTTGGAATGTGGGATGAAATCGGAGCACCTGGAGAAAACACACGTGGTCACAGGGAGAACATACAAACTATGTACAGGCAGCGCCCATAGTCAGGATTGAACCTGGGACTCTGACGCTGTGAGCCAGCAACTCTACCGCTGCGCCACCGTGTCTCCACAAGTAAGACATGATGGCACGGTAAAGCAACGGTAGAGATCTTCGGTATCCTCCCACACTCCAAAGACGTACAGGTTTATAGGTTAATTAGCATGTAATGTTACTGTGCGAGGATCAGTGGGCAGAGGGACCTGTTTCCGCGCTGTATCTCTAAACTAAACTAAAGTCAGAAAACTCTGGAAGACCAAAATCAATGCATTCATAATCTCTTGGAGAATTCCTTGATTAGGGCCTTCAGATTCGGTAGATGCATTAGGTTGTATTGTTTATTTGTCTGGGTCTACTAATGTACGCATTCTGCATCTAAATTACCCACTCTCACCATTCTCCCATTTCCTACCATGAAGCCGGGTCAAAAATAGCTTCGTTATTTCCATATTCCCAATTTTTAATTCTCTTCTCTGACCCTGTAAGTGACCCAGGCTTGCATTAATCTCTTCCTTTTATTACACTCAGAAGTACTGACAATATTTATATTTCTTGCCAGTTTGTTCACATTGTACTTTGTCTCTATAAATTCCTTAGTCAAATCCTAAAATTCTTCCATTCCTCAGGCTCACTGTCAAATTATCTGCTTCAGTTGGTCAATGTAATTATGTTTTTCACATTCCAACCACTCTCTGGCAAAGGTATTTCTCATGAATTCCCCATTGTATTTATTAGAGCTGTTCCTTTATTAATAGCCCTTAGTTCTGGTTGCCCATAAATAGAAGCATCGCCACGAAACACTAACAAAATCTAATAGCTTTTTACTTGATCACTTTCAATCTATCAATTATTGGAGAAAAGTTTGTCTTGCTGTTTCGTCTTTGCTATTATGAAAGATCTCGTGCCACCTGCATTCCTGGGCTGCAACACTTGTCCTTTCATCTCTTCCCTTCCCACCATCCATGGACTCACATTTTCTTTCGAGGT
The DNA here is from genome assembly GCF_028641065.1 of Leucoraja erinaceus. Lineage (NCBI taxonomy): Eukaryota > Metazoa > Chordata > Chondrichthyes > Rajiformes > Rajidae > Leucoraja > Leucoraja erinaceus. The sequence continues at coordinate 80,055,984 of NC_073380.1, read as the reverse complement.
GAAGCAATGAATCATTTGCTGTACACTCTGCATTCAGTGTTCACAACATGATCTGCTCAACTCTGGAGAGACCAGATTTACTTTGCCAAGCACCTGCATCCTATCCGCAGAATTGACCCTCAGCTCCCAATTGCCCACCACTTGAATCCGCCATCCCACTCCCCTTTCCATCTGTAACCTCCAGCACTGATACAAGGCAGCCCAGCCCAAGGTTGAACAGCACCTCTATCTGGGAATGTTGTAGCAGTCCAAACTCAATATTGAATTTTCCAATTTTAAGGAACTAACTTTCTCTAACTTTCTCAGGCCTCTTCATCAGTGATATTAGGAGGTAGCTCTAGAAATCATGGACGCATTGGTGATCATTTTCCAATGTTCTATAGATTCAGGATCAGTTCCTGTGGATTGGAGGGTAGCTAATGTTATCCCACTTTTTAAGAAAGGCAGAAGAGAGAAAATAGAAAGATTAAACGAGGACTTATCGTTTGAAGTTTGATCTTTATTTTATGAGAAGTTGAAGTGAGGGAATACGTGAAGACCCCGCCAGCCCGCATGCGCGTCAATCTTCAGAGCAGCTGTATGAAACCACAGACTAGTTGCTGAACTTAAGCTATAAAAAGATTAACAACCTTAGAATTACCAAATTATCTTTATGAGAATAGGGTTGGGAGGGGAGAGCACGTATTCCCTCACTTCAACTTCGCATAAAATAAAGATCAAACTTCAAACGGTAAGTTCTCGTTTAATCTTTCTATTTTATATCAAAGTCACATGAGTGACTACGTGAAGCCTTCAAAGCTTTGTGGTTTCATGCAGTAACCCAATCTGTGTGTGAAACACGTAAACTGATAAACCATTAATGGTAGAAAAACATGGGTTATCAATACCATGATGCTAACTTTCATACATGGCCATTGTTCTCAACCGGACCATAATCCCAATTGACTTTGAGTTAGACAATAACTCATGCAACACTATGCAGAATTCTATATGCAAACATCCAGACATATTCAACCAAATTTTATAACTTACTAGACTAAGTGGGACCCGTTGGGTCCCAGCATCACACAGGAGGGTTGGTCATCCAACGCAATATTCCAACCTCTCCACCAATTCTAATATTGGTGGCCAGTTGGGGGGGGGGGGGGGGGGGGGGGGAGCACTAGCAGGGGTGTTGTGGGCTGGGGGGGGGGGGGGGATTTCTGGAGCGCTAGCATGGGTGTTGTGGGCTGAAGGGACTGGTTTCCAGAGGGCTAGTATGCAAATTGTGCGGCAAATGGATTCTTGGGCTGGCGTGCTGGCAACTCACTCACTCACGGCTGGTGGGCTGATAGTTGACTCACGGCTAATCCTTGAAATTCTATTTCAAGCAGGGTATAAGGCCACCAAATTCAAGTGCAGTTTCTTACCACTTCTAGCAGGGTGCAAGGCCACCAAATTCAAGTGCAGTTTCATACCATTTGAAGTAGGGTGCAAAGCCACTAAAGACAGCGAGTCGTGACCTCTCCCTCCTCCATCTTGCAGAGATTGAGCCACACCCACATTTCCGGGTTTTAGAGTGGTCATATAAAAGACACCCTGCATAACGTTAGTGAACAGAGGGTGAATAACAAAGCATTTATTGTCCCACCTATGGTACAATAGAGAATGACAAGGCAGCACAAGCAGTGTCAATTGTGCTATCACATAAACGCTTCTCTAGGCCCAAACTGAAAGCCACAAACCTCTGTTACTTCCGTTTAAAAGTAACTCACGTATTTTGTTCACAAACTTCCCATACAATCGTGCAGAGCTAGCTGCCCGAGAAGACAGGCTGCCTCAGCCATCACTCGTGACTGAGTAAATAGGAGTTGCTTCAGCCGCCTTACCATGGCCTGAATGAATAGGCAAAGTTGGCACTATTAAATTTCATGTTGTCTCATCCTTAATATCGCAAGAAGTATCTACTGATAAACCCCTACGTTTTATCAGCTGCAAATTTTGCATATTATCTAAAACTCGATGACACAATGCCCTTTGAGCTGAGTAGGGCAGCATTAGCTTCCACCACTAGCTTTGTTATCAAAACACCAGATAATCTGTGCCTCATGTGTATAGATATGGCAAAGTATGCATCTTGAAGATCGATTCTCTGAATCGGTTAAATTGCAGAAAGCCAATCATCCATCTTAAACTGGGTAACTAAACACATGATCAGATTAGCCAAATCCTAACCTGATTCGGCATGCTCCATGTTTCTGTGATTTTGAGAAGTATCAGAAATATACCCCTCGTGTTCTTGGGCAGACCACTCATCCGCCGTGAGATGTCACCGATTCCACTTGGAACCATCGTTTCCTCTATTGACCGTAGGGACGGAATATTTTTGGCTTCTCTTGCAGCGGAAGATGCATTATCTAGTTATTCATACATTTCGCTGATAACAAATAATCAGAACCTTATGACTAGAAAACACAGTCTCCCCTTGATGTGGGAATACGAGTTCCCTGTCAACTCTTGACTAAAAGAGTCCCACAAATTCTCAGCGTTCTTCCTCAGAGTGGAATTTAGCATAATGCAAGCCTGAATCAGGAATTGCTTCACAGTCCTCTGACTGAAACCACTTATCTGAGTCACCAGAGTGCGCAACACAATCTCTTCGACCCGCCACTCAATCAGGAATACCGGTATTGAGAGCCAACGGATTATTATAAATAAATTATTGATTCACAACATGAACTTGCAGGTCAGATAAAAATATTACATGCCAGACCATCTTCCTGCTGGTAGGTACCTATCCCAGAGAGGATGGCAACGATGTTTTCAATGAACTGGCAAATCTACTAACTGAGCAGAAATTTAAACATGTGTTGAGGGAGACATCAACTACTTAATTCTACTGAGCAGCCTGATAACCTCAACCACAGATGTTGAGGCAGTGGTCTGGTCAATGTGACCCATATGGCCAGCCAGTTCCATGATGGTGTACCCTGAACCAGGGTAACCAAGCTGTTCCTACTTGGAACTTACAGAGGTTACTATGCAAGGCATCCTGCCAATGACTCTGCATCAACCTGATCTTCTCCAGAGACAGTGAAAAGATACTAGACAGCCCGTAGTAAACCCAAACCTGGGCCGACAGACTGCTCCATTTCGGAACTTTACGGAGGTTAATAAAGAGACCTTACCTGCCAGCACCTCTGAACCCAGGCCGATTTGCTTGTTAGAGCTTCAGCGAAGTTCCATTTGCAGACCCTGTCTGCCATGCTTGCCATTCCTTCAGCTGGTGTGATGTTAGATAGCTGATGCTGCTGGCCAACTCCGCTTGTAGTGGCTTGCCCGTCCCCGAGGGAACAGTAAATTTAGAGGCAAGAGCAGGCAGCTCTTCCTCATGCGACTCTCGTACATCATGCATTAAAGCATGGGTTTCAGGCACATACTCATGTTCAGTGTCAGCTCCATGATCTCTGACACTCCCCTAAAGTGGGCGGAATAGTGCAACCCTGAACCAGGCGTTGCCACAGGCATATGACTCGAACTGGCTGTACATGCCTCCGTAACACAGAGCATATTTTGTGCCACCATCTGATTCATCAGATGTTCCAATTGAGACAAACGGCCAATCACATCTGCCATAGATGTGGGGACAGAATCCCCTTGACCCGAATCGTCCGACAGGACTTGTCTCACAGACGTGGCTTTGACTTTGCCCCAACTCGGGGTTGCCAAGCTGCTCCCTCTAGGAGCCGAATCGGGACTAGCTGTGCAGATTGGTGCTGCCAGCGACTCCGAAGTGGCTTTCCGCACTGTGCTGTCGGTATAACTCATCATTATTTATTGTACTTACCAGACAGGTTGCACCTGCTAGTGACTCTGAGTCCTTGCTCCCTTCTGGAGCCTCAACGGAGTATTTTAGGGAGGAGATAGAGCGCAACCCTGCACCAGGTGTTGCTTCCTCAGGCCTCTGGCCCCCATATGACCTGGATGAGCCGGCATTATAATCGGAGTCACCTCTTTCCGATACTCCCCTAGACAGAGTGGGAGAAATACTGCAACCCTGCCAGGTGTTGTCACAGGCTACTTGCTGGAGCCGTCTGTAATGCCTCCGGTACACGGAATATAGTTTGTTCATATGATTAAAAAGAAACAGAGCCCTATTAGATCAAAGATTCGACTGCTTTATCGATATCCACATGGTTGGAGTCTCTTATGAAAGAATCTCCAACAGTCCCCTCTACTGAGCGGAAATTATCATGACGCAACCCTGAACCAGGTATTGCTCCACAGGTGTCTAATAGACACAGCTGAAAAGAGGCTTCCCAAGCCAGGAGCTCCTTTCTGGAGCCTCAATGGAGTTCTTAGGGGAGGAAATAGAACGCAACCCTGAACCAGGCGTTGCCTACACAGGCCTATGGCTGACTCCCTTTCGGAGCATTACTCCAAACAGCCCCCTGCTCCAGTGGAGCCCCATTCTGTGCCGCAATGGCAAGTCAAAATTTACAACACCATTTGATGTATGTGATAATAAACGTCCCTTGTATCCTATCTGCTGCGATAGTCACAAACGTGACTGAACAGCAACCGCTATTAAAAACTGCCAGCTCTATTTATAATTGCCCTATAAATAGTGCACACACTATATGCTGGTCTACAGCGTATGCTGCCTCAGCCGGCAGCATCTATGTTTAAAATTGGTAGGCGCTACGGCAGCTGAGCTTACCTCGCTGCCCAGGCCGCGGCTATTTTTCGAAAGCACCGGCTGCTGCTAATCTTTAGCAGCGATCGCTAACCAAGCTGCGGCTATATTTAAACTACTGGCTGCTGCTAATCTTTAGCAGCGATCACTAGCCTAGCCGTGCCGGCAGCCCCAACTCCTAATGGAGCTTCCACGGCGGCCTCCAAATCCGCCGCCCCTGTCAGCTACTCCGGGCCCGCTGTACCGCAGCGGCCCGCTGAAGCCAAAATGAACTTACCTGCCAGAGCAGTTTCGAACTGCTCCAACTTCCGCGCCGTGTGTCGATGTATTGACGCACATGCAGGCTGGCGGGCTCTTCACGTAGTTGCTCACGTGACTTCGATATAAAACAGGGAATTATAGACCAGTTAGCCTGACATCGGTGGTGGGGAAGTTGCTGGAGTCAATTATAAAAGATGAGATAGCCCAACATTTGGATAGCAGTAACAGGATCTGTCCGAGTCAGCATGGATTTACGAACGGGAAATCATGCTTGACTAATCTTCTGAAATTTTTTGAGGATGTAACCAGGAAAATGGACAAGGGAGAGCCGGTGGATGTGGTGTATCTGGACTTTCGGAAAGCATTTGATAAGGTCCCACATAGGAGATTAGTGGGCAAAATTAGAGCACATGGTATTGGGGGTAGAGTGCTGACATGGATAGAAAATTGGTTGACAGACAGGAAACAAAGATTAGGGATTAACGGGTCCCTTTCAAATAGTGGGGTACCGCAAGGCTCGGTGCTGGGAAAGCAGCTATTTACAATACACATCAATGATTTAGATGAAGGGATTCAAAGTAACATTAGCACATTTGCAGATGACACAAAGTTGGGTGGCAGTGTGAACTGTGAAGAGGGTGCTATGAGAATGCAGGGTGACTTGGACAGGTTGGGTGGGTGGGCAGATGCATGGCAGATGCAGTTTAATGTGGATAAATGTGAGGTTATCCACGTTGGTAGCAAATACAGGAAGGCAGATTATTATCTAAATGGGGTCAAGTTGGGAAAAGGGGAAGTACAGCGGGATCTGGGGGGGTCCTTGTTCATCAGTCAATGAAAGTAAGCATGCAGGTACAGCAGGCAGTGAAGAAAGCGAATGGCATGTTGGCCTTCATAACAAGAGTAGTTGAGTATTTGGAGCAAAGAGATCCTTCTGCAGTTGCACAGGGCCCTAGTTAGACCACACCTGGAGTATTGTGTACAGTTTTGGTCCCCTAATTTGAGTAAGGAAATTCTTGCTATAGAGGGAGTGCAGCGTAGGTTTACAAGGTTAATTCCCGGGATGGGGGGACTGTCATATGCTGAGAGAATGGAGCGGCTGAGCTTGTATACTCTGGAATTTGGAAGGATGAGAGGGTATCTTATTGGAACATGTAAGATTATTAAAGGTTTGGACACGCTAGAGGCAGGAAACTTGTTCCCAATGTTGGGGGAGTCCAGAACCAGGGGTTTAAGAATAAGGGGTAAGCCATTTAGAACAGAGATGAGGAAACACTTTTAAACACAGAGAGTTGTGAGTCTGTGGAATTCTCTGCCTCAGGGAGCAGTGGAGGCTGGTTCTCTGGATACTTTCGAGAGAGAGCTAATTAGGGCATTTAAAGATAGCGGAGTCAGGTGATATGGGGAGAAGGCAGGAACGGGGTACTGATTGTCAGCCATGATCGCATTGAATGGCGATGCTGGCTCGAAGGGCCGAATGGCCTACTCCTGCATCTATTATCAATTGTTTTTTGATGGTGTATTTGTACAGCCTAACCTGGTGAATATGAGTCAGTGCCCCGCTATTAGTAACTGTGTGGGCATATGCCCTTTTCTGTAAATATAGACATTGATGGCAGCATGGGCTTTTAGGAATGTTGCAGCCAACTTTATTTAGTTAATTGATATATTTCAAGATGTGCACTGAGCATCATGTGATCATGAAATGATGCCTATATATTTCATGTTCACATATTCTGTTGTGCTGCAGCAAGTAAGAATTTCATTGTCCCGTCCGGAACATATGACAATAAAACACTCTCTCCTTCACTCTCTCTCATGTCATCTGGATCAAATTATTAAGGGCCCTTCAGAATTGGTTGCTTCATAGGGTTTATGTTCATAAATTATTGGAGCAGAATTAGGCCATTCAGCCCATCAAGTCAACTCCGCCATTCAATTATGGCTGATCTATCTATCCCTCTCAACCCCATTTTTCTGTCTTCACCCCATAACCCCGGACACCCTGACTAATCACGAATCTGTCAATCTCTGCCTTAAAAATATCCATTGACGGCCTCCTCAGCCGTCTGTGGTAATGAATTCCACAAATTCACCACCCTCTGACTAAAGAAATTCCTCCTCATCTCCTTCCTAAAGGAACGTCCTTTTACTCTGAATTTATAACCTCTGGTCCGAGACGCTCTCGCACAAGTGGAAACATCTCCACATTTACTCCATCCAGGCCTTTCACAGTAATTTTCAACAAGGTCCCTTCATTGAATGGCCTAATTCTACTCCCATCACTTATAATCTTATGCGCTCATCCTTCTAAACTCCAGCGAGTACAGATCCGGTGCTTTCAAACGCTCATCATACGTTAACCCATTCATTCTTGGAATCATTCTCATAAACCTCCTCTGGACCCACTCCAACGCCAACATATCCTTCTTCAGATATGGGGCCTAAAACACCTCACAATATTCTAAATGCAGTCTGACCAGTGCCTTATAGAGCTTCAGCATTACATTCCCCTTTTTATATTTTAGACATCTCAAAATAAATGCTAGCATCGCATATGCCTTCCTTACTATCGATTTGCCTAGAAAATTAACTTTTTGGGAATCCTGTATCGGCACTCCCAAGTCCCTTTGCACTTTTGATTCCTTGAATTCTCTCCCCATTTAGAAAATAGTCTATGCCTTTATTCCTACTACCAAAATGCATGACTCCAATCTTTGCTACACTCTGCCACTTCTCTGCCCACTCTCCCTATCTGTCCAAGTCCTTCTGCAGAGTCCCTGCTTTCTCTACACTACCTGCCCCTCCACCCTATCTTCGTATCATCTGCAAACTTGGCCACAAAGCCTTCAATTTCCTCATCCAAATCATTGATATACAACGTGAAGAGTAGCGGCCCCAGCACCGACCCCTGCAGAACTCTGCTAGACACTGCCAGCAAAGCAGAAAAAGCCCCATTTATTGCAATTCTTTGTCTTCTGCCATCCAGCCAACCTGATATCTATGCTGGTATCTTCCGTCTGATGTCATGGGCTCCCATTTCCTTTAGCAGCTTCATGTGGGGCACCTTATCACTGGCCTTCTGAAAATCCAGGTGATCATCCATTGACTCACCTTTGTCTATCCTGCTATTTACTTCCTTAGCCAACAGGTTCATCAGGCAAGATCTCCCCTTCACAAAACCATGCTAACGTCGGCCTATTTTATCGCAAACTTCTAAGTACTCAGAAACCTCATTCTTTATCACGGACTCTAAAATCTTACCAACCACTGAAGTGAGAGTAACCGGCCTATAATCCACACTAATCTGTTTTGATCCCTTCTTGAACTATTGACAAATTTCCAATCGTCTGGAACCAAGCCCTGTCTCTAGTGATTCTTGAAATATCACTATTAATGCCTCCACAATCTCTAAAGCCCCCTCTTTCAGAACCCTGGGGTGCAGTCCATCCCAGGTGACTTATCCACCTTCAGACCTTTCAGCTTCCAAAGCTCCTTCTCCTTAGTAATAGCCACTCCACTAACTTCCACCCCCCGACTCTCTTGAATTTCCGGCACGTTGCTGGTGTCTTCCACTGTGAAGATTGATGCAAAAAACGTATTGAATTCATCTGCCATTTCTTTATTCCCCATTATCACGTCTCCAGCATAATCTTCGCAGCCCAACGTCCACACTTGCCTGTTTCTTACTCTTTATATATCTGAAGAAACTTGCTCTTTTATATTACTGGATAGTTTACTTTCATATTTCATCTTTTCTCCTGTATTGTCTTTTTCTGTTGTTTTTCAAAAGCTTCCCAATCCTCCAGCTTCCCACTAATCTTTGCAATTTTATATGCCTTCTCTTTTATGCTTATGCTGTCTTTGATTTCCCTTGTCAGCCGCTGTCGCCATTCTCCCGTTAGAATTGTGCTTTATCTTCAAATGAAAAGATCCTGCATCTTCCGAATTGTTCCTAGAAATTCCCGGCATTGCTGTTCCACTGTCGGTCCTGCTGGGGTCCCTTACCAATCAACTTTAGCCAGCTCTTCCCTCATGCCCCTGTAGTCCTCTTTGCTCAAGAGGAATACGGACATGTCCAATTTCATCCTCTCCCTCTCAAATTGCAGGTTGAATTTTATCATATTATGGTCACTACCTCCTAGTGGTTCCTTTACCTTAAGCTCCCTAATCAAACCTGGTTCATTACACAATACCAAATCCAGAATTGCCTTTTCCCTGGTAGGCTCAACTACAAGCTGCTCTAAGAAACCATCTCGGAGGCACTCCACAAATTCCTTCTCTTGGGGTCCACGACCAACCTGATTTTTCCAGTCTACCTGCAGATTGAAATCCTTCATGACCACCATAACATTGCCTTTCTTACATGCCGATTGTATCGCCTGCTGTAATTTGAACCCTACTTCCTGGCTACTGTTTGGGGGCTTGTAAATAGCTCTCATCAAGGTATTTTTACCGTTGCAATTTCTCAGCTCTACCCACAAGGGTTCTACATCTTCTGATCCTATGTCACCCATTGCTAAGGACCCAATACTCCAGAAGTGGCGGCGCTGTGAAACGGCTGCGGCTCGCCTGCAGTCTGTCTGTTTTTACTTTTTTGTGTTGTTTTTTTTTGTCTTTTGGTTATTAGGTTGTGTCATGTGTGTGTGTGTGTGTGGGGGGGGGGGGGGGGGGGCTGAAACAGGGCTTTCTGTCTCTCCCTTCGAGGGAATGCGGCTTTCTTGCCGTATCCCCCTTCTCTTCCCCCGTCTGAGCTGAGGCCTAATGGCGGAGCTGGCGGCCTCCAACCTGCGACCGACCTCGAGGATCCGGAGGTAGAGCCAGCCAGGACTTACCAACGCGAGGCTGGCCGTCTTCGAGCTGCGGCGGCGTTCGGGCAGCGGCTCGACTCAGCGCGCCGGTGAGGGTGGACGGCGCGGCCCGGCTCCTGGCTGGAAGGCGCTCCCATGTGGGCGGCCCGGTGCGGGGCTGAGACGCTCCCGTGAGGGCGGCCCGGTGCGGGGCTGCAAGGCACTCCGGTGTGGGCGGCCCGGCTCCCGGCTGGAAGGCGCTCCCGTGTGGGCGGCCCGGTACGGGGCTGGAAGGCACTCCGGTGTGGGCGGCCCGGCTCCTGGCTGGAAGGCGTTCCCGTGGGGGTGGCCTGGTGTGGGGCTGAGATGCTCCCGTGGGGGCGGCCCGGTTCGGGGCGGAGACGGTGCTCCGGCGGCTGAGGCGGCGTTCTGGCGGCGGCGACCTGAATCCGGGGCTCGGCCGCGGGCCAGTGGATGACATCGTCGGGAGCTCGCAGGTCACAGGTTGATGCCTGTTTTCCGGAGCTCCTGTGGCAACAACTGTGTCCGCTGGACTGGAGGGCGGCAGCTTCGACCACCCCTGGGCCGCGGAGCTTGAACCGCCCGGTGGGGTATCGCCTCAGTGCAGAGGGAGAAGAGGAGGGAAGAGACAGCAACCCTAAGACTTTTGCCTCCATCACAGTGAGGAGGTGCTTGGTGAACTCACTGTGGTGGATGTTAATTTGTGTTTATTGTGTGTTTTGTTATTATTACAAGTATGGCTGCAGGCAACAACATTTTGTTCAGACTGAAAGGCCTGAATGACAAATAAAGGATTAAATTCAATTAAATTCAATTTCATTCCTTACCAGCAGAACTACCCCTCTGCCCACCTGACTGTCTTTTCCGTAGGATGTGTAACCCTGGATATTCAGCTCCCTGCTCCAATCCTCTTTTAGCCACATCTCCGTGATGCCCACAACCTTGTACCTAACCATTTTACACGGTGCTACAAGCCTATCCACTTTTATCTGTGTACGACGTGCATTCAAATATAACACATATCCACATAAGAGATTAGTATACAAACTTAAAGCACACGGTATTGAGGGTTCAGTATTGATGTGGATAGAGAACTGGCTGGCAGACAGGAAGCAAAGAGTAGGAGTAAACGGGTCCTTTTCACAATGGCAGGCAGTGACTAGTGGGGTACCGCAAGGCTCAGTGCTCGGACCCCAGCTATTTACGATATATATTAATGATTTGGACGAGGGAATTGAATGCAACATCTCCAAATTTGCGGATGACACAAAGCTGGGGGGCAGTGTTAGCTGTGTGGAGGATGCTAGGAGGCTGCAAGGTGACTTGGATAGGCTGGGTGAGTGGGCAAATGCATGGCAAATGCAGTATAATGTGGATAAATGTGAGGTTATCCACTTTTGTGGCAAAAACAGGAAAGTAGACTATTATCTGAATGGTGGCCGATTAGGAAAGGGGGAGATGCAGCGAGACCTAGGTGTCATGGTACACCAGTCATTAAAAGTAGGCATGCAGGTGCAGCAGGCAGTGAAGAAGGCGAATGGTATGTTAGCATTCATTGCAAAAGGATTTGAGTATAGGAGCAGAGAGGTTCTACTGCAGTTGTACAGGGTCTTGGTGAGACCACACCTGGAGTATTGCATACAGTTTTGGTCTCCTAATCTGAGGAAGGACATTCTTGCCATTGAGGGAGTACAGAGAAGGTTCACCAGACTGATTCCTGGGATGTCAGGACTTTCATTTGAAGAAAGACTGGATAGACTCGGTTTGTACTCACTAGAATTTAGAAGATTGAGGGGGGATCTTATAGAAACATACAACATTCTTAAGGGGTTGGACAGGCTAGATGCGGGGAGATTGTTCCAGATGTTGGGGAAGTCCAGAACAAGGGGTCACAGTTTAAGGATAAGGGGGAAATCTTTTAGGACCGAGATGAGGAAAACATTTTTCACACAGAGAATGGTGAATCTGTGGAATTCTCTGCCACAGAAGGTAGTTGAGGCCAGTTCATTGGCTATATTTAAGAGGAGTTAGATGTGGCCCTTGTGGCTAAAGGGATCAGCGGGTATGGAGAGAAGGCAGGTACAGGATACTGTGTTGGATGATCAGCCATGATCATATTGAATGGCGGTGCAGGCTCGAAGGGCCGAATGGCCTACTCCTGCACCTAATTTCTATGTTTCTATGTAACACCTTTCTTTCGGTGTTCACCACCCCTTCTCGCATTGGTCACAATTTTACCAGGTCTTAGTCTCTTATTCCTATTACTTCGGAGACTTCAGTAACCTCTCCTGCATTCTCCTTCCCTTGAACTTCATCCATACATTTCCAATTTGTTGACCCCCCCCCCACACACTATTTAGTTAAAAGCCCTCTCTACAGCCCTGGTTGTGAGGTTCATCCAGCCAGCTGGAATTGTACTGATCCTAAATATCCATCAGGCTACATTCTTGTTGGGGTTCAATAGTGGGACGGACATCTGATAAATACCTGGAAGGCTGCTAACTGGGAGAGCCACTTCTCATCAGGTTCCTTGAATGTAGATGACATCAATCCAAGAACAAGATGTGTTATACATGAAGATGAAAATGACTGGATCTTTGATCTCGTAGCATTCAAAGGTGTGGAAACAGAGCACTGTGATCACTGCGAAACACCAAGTAAAGAGTTCTCAGAAGATAGACACGAAATGCTGGGGTAACTCAATGGGACAGGCAGCATCTCTGGAAAGAAGGAATGGCTGGCGTTTTGGGTTAAGACCCGTCTTCAGACCCTGCACGCCTTCTCAGTGCTTCTGTGCACTTCTGTATGCGATAGAGTACTTTGGAGCACTTTGCCCTGCTCCTTTAATGCAAATATCTGCCGATTTCTTTCCAACCGTTAATTCAATGAACATTTGCAGTTGATAATGTACCTGTAATTGTACTCACAGCCTGCATAGTTTGGTTCAGTATAGTTTATTGTCACGTGCACCAAGGTACAGTACAAAACTTTTGTTGCGTGCTATCCAGTCAGCGGAAAGACATGATTACAATTGAGCCATTACGGCATATAGATGTATGATAAGAGAATAACGTATAATGCAAGGTAAAGCTAGTAAAGTCTGAACAAGGATAGTCTGAGGATCACCAATGAGGTAGATAGTAGTTCAGCACTGCTCTCAGAATGAGGTAGGATGATTTAGTTGCCTGATAACAGCTGGAAAGAAACGGTCCCTGAATCAGGAGGTGCTCCCCATAATTCTAACACATGTTAATACCTTAAATGAAGCAGTAAATCCGTGAGTAAGATATGAATGAGTGTCAACCTTGATGTTTGAGACTCCAATAAAATCTTACATGGCATATGTACAGTGCATTCAGAAAGTATTCACACCCCACATTTTGTTACGTTGCAGCCTTATTCTAAAATGGATTAAATTCATTTTTTAAATCATCAATCTACACACAATACCCCATAATAAAAAAGCGAAAACAGGTGTTTAGAATTTTTTGCAAAGTAATTAAAAAGAAATAACTAAAATATCACATTTACATAAGTATTCAGATCCTTTGCTATGACACTAAAATATGAGCTTAGGCGCATCCTGTTTACATTGATTATCTATGAGATGTTTCTACAATTTGATTGGAGTCCACCAGTGGTAAAGTAAATTGATTGGACATGACTTGGAAAGGCACACACCTGTCTATATAAGGTCCCACAGTTGACGGTGCATGTCAGAGCAAATACCAAGCCATGAGGACGAAGGAATTGTCCGTAGACCTCCGAGGCAGGATTGTGTCGAGACACAGATCTGGGGACAGGTATAAAACAATTTCTGCAGCATTACACGTCCCGAAGAGCACAGTGGCCTCTGTCATTCTTAAATGGAAGAACTTTGAAACCACCAGGACTCTTCATAGAGCTGGCCACCCGGCCAAACTGAGCAATCGGGGGAGAAGGTACTTGGTCAGGGAGGTGATCAAGAACCCAATGGTCACCCTGACAGAGCTCCAGAGTTCCTCTGTGTATATAGGAGAAACTTAGAGAAGGACAACTATATCTGCAGCACTCCACCAATCAGGCCATTATGGTAGAGTGGCCAGACGGAAGCCACTCCTCAGTAAAAGGCACATGACAGCCCACTTGGAGTTTGCCAAAAGGCACCTAAACAAGATTCTCTGGTCTGAAGAAACCAAGATTGAACTCTTTGGCCTGAATGCCAAGCGTCACGTCTGGACATCCGTAGTAAAGGTGAGGGAGTGGGGGCCTGGAAAACGGGTCATTGAGTGGAAGATGAGCTTGTGAGGTGCCTTGGACATAGGGAGGGAGCGATGGGACCGGGAGGGGGAGGGATGGGATGGAGTCGAGGTATGTGGAAATTAATTTGATGGGGCATGACCAAGCAGAAATAATGGGTCTACCAGGCCAGTTCTGTTTGTGGATTTTGGGGAGAAGATAAAATCGGGCCATGCAGGGCTGGGGAACGATAAGGTTGGAGGCTTTACGGGGCAGAGATCCGGAAGTGATGGTCAGCAATGGTGCTTGAATTTAAGGTCTGGTGCTCGTCTGTGGGGTCATGCTCCAAGGGTGAGTAAGAGGAGGTTTCTGAGAGATCTCCTGGTGGCTCAGTACTTCAACCCCCTTCCATTCCCACACTCAGGTCAATTTTATTTGTATAGCACATTTAAAAACAACTCTCGTTGGCCAAAGTGCTTTACATCAGTGCAGGTACTAACGTGCTACATACAATGTTACACAGATCTACTAGACATACATACGGCGCTCCCTCAAAGGCCCTCAAGAAACGCTTGTGAGTAGAAATAGGTTTTAAGTCTAGACTTAAAGGAGTCGATGGACGGGGCAGTTCTGATTAGAAGAGGGATGCTGTTCCACAGTCTAGGAGCAGCAACCGCAAAAGCGCAGTCGCCCCTGAGCTTAAACCTAGACCGCGGGATGGTCAGTTGCCCCCAAGTCGGCCGACCTGAGGGACCTGGAGGTAGAATGGTGGGTTAGCAGATTTTTTATGTAGGTGGGGGAATCTGTATACATAAAGGAGGAGCTTGAAATTAATCTGAACCGCACTGGGAGCCAGTGGAGAGAGGCCAGAATTGGGGTGATGTGGACTCTTTTCCGGCTACCCGTCAGAAGTCTCGCTGCGGCGTTTTGGACCAATTGCAGGCGGGACAAGGATGATTGGCTAATGCCAGTGTATAGGGAGTTGCAGTAATAAAACGGGAGGAGATAAATGCGTGGATGAGTTTTTCAAGGCTATCGAAGTGGAGGAATGGTTTGATTTTAGCTACCGTGCGAAGCTGGACGAAGCTAGCTTTTACCACCACATTGACTTGTTTGTCAATGCTGTGGTAAACACTGTCCTTTCTGTCCTGGGCCTCCTCCATTGTCAGAGTGAGGCCCAGCGCAAATTGGAGGAACAGCAGCTCATATTTCACATGGGTAGTTTACACCCCAGCGGTATGAACATTGACTTCTCTAACTTCAAATAGCCCTTGCTTTCCCTCTCTATCCCTTCCCCCTTCCCAGTTCTCCCACTAGTCTTACTGTCTCTGCCTACATTCTATCTTTGTCCTGCCCCCTCCTCTGACATCAGTCTGGAGAAGGGTCTCGACCCGAAACATCACCCTGGAGAAGGGCCTCGACCCGAAACATCACCCATTCTTTCTCTCCAGAGATGCTGCCTGACCCGCTGAGATACTCCAGCATTTTCGATTTTATCAGCATCTGCAGTTCTTTCTTACACAAGACTGTTTGGACACTTTGTGAGAACATGTCTGTGACGATGTCAATAAACATAGTGTGCACAGTAAGCAGGCAGCATGCAAAGTGCTTTAGACCAGCCTGGCAAAAGAAAAAGCGTGAGCAGCCCTTTACTGTTGTGTTCCACAGGACATGGTTAGAATGCAACAAAGACTTTTCACTGTACACGTGACAATAAACTAAACTACACTGGAAACAATATTTGTAAAACCGGAAGATAAACACAAAATGCTGGAATAACTTAGAGGGACAGGCAGCATCTCTGGAGAGAAGGAATGGGTGACGTTTTGGGTCGAGACCCGAACGCCACCCATTCCTCCTATCCGGAGATGCTGCTTGTCCCACTGAGTTACTGCAGCATTTTGTGTCTATCTTTGGATTAAACCAGCATCTGCGGTTCCTTCCTATAATAAAGGAAACAGGCCTCGTTGTTAGCTGTGGACTCGGTGAGAACAGCTGATCAGTCTGTGGTCTGAGTAAACAAATAAGTAACAGCATTGTACTATTGTTAATACACTATGCATATTTAAAATTGGAACAGCTATTTACATATGTAATGAAAATTCCCACAGAAAGTCAGGCGGGTCACACTACACACCCGGGCCTGAGCAGAAATGCCTGCAATTTTATTCAACTCCTGGGGAAACATATTGTTATCTGCTGTGTTGTGGGCAGGACTGTTGTTAGAACTCAGTGGGCTTGCTCTGATTCTGGCGACAGGAAGGATATACTCACCCCAGTTGGCTGAGTTCATCAAAGCCTGCGCATACCGGCAGCTTTGAAGTCAAGTCTTTGAAATTGTGATTATTTATTTTCTTGTGGCTGCAACACTGTGATCAGTGAAACCACTGTGTCACTGTCAACTCCAGCCCTGTTTTCCCAAACTCTGCAAAGCTACTCCAACAAATCTTTATCACATTGACTGAATGACTTGCCTGCATTCTACATTCCCGATCTATTCTTAGAAATGAGGAGCACAGATGCAATATCCGACCTGAAGCATCATAATCCATATTATCATATTATAACAATGAGGAACTGCAGATGCTGGCTCGTACTAAAGAACGACACACAATGCTGGAGTCACTCAGTGGGTCCGGCAGCATCTCTGGACAACATGGATAGGTGATGTTTCGGTTTGGGATCCTTCGTCCCGCCCATATTACTTGTGCTTTGGTGAATGACTCACATTACTGGATGAAGATCACCACATCATCCATTTGTTAATGGTCATACTGTCATTTAAAATGCTCTGACATTTAATTTAATTGGAGAATGTGGAAAGTGAGATCCCTGTCCTCTTTCTTTACTTTGCATTGCAATGCAAGAGAGTTCTGCCAGAGATGAAGATGGTTTTGTTGAGGGCCAAAGAAGGGTATTTGGTGAAGAGGTTGAGAGTTGTCATCTGTTTAGTTTAGAGATCAGCTTGGAAAAGGCTCTTTGGCCTTCTAAGTCAAAGCTGACCATCGATCACCTATTCCCACTAGTTCAATGTTATCTCACTTTCTCATCCACTCTTTGCCCACTGGGGGAAGTTTACGGAGGCCAATTAACCTATAAACCCACACGTTGTTAGGAATCCTAACTTAGGATGCGGGAGGAAATCCGAGCACCCGGAGGAAACCCACACCATCAAAGATAGAACGTGCAAACTTCACAGGGACAGCGCCCACGATCAGGATCGAACAGAGGTCTCTGGCACTGTGAGGATCTGTTCTCCAGCATAAATACATTTGATGGAACTTGGACAGGTCAGTGCTATCATGGCCTTTATTGAGGGTCTGTGGACAATTTGTAACGGCTAGGTGGCGCACTTACTAGCTGTTAAAATCATGACTTTCACTTACACTGCCTTTTTAGTGACCACAGATCACCCAAAGCACTTTACAGCCAATTGACAAGATTATAAATAATATCACATTTATAATGTGGCAAACATGATACAGCAAATTCCCACAAAATAATTCCCAGCTGTTTTGTTTAGGCGATATTGTTTGAGGGATAAAATTGACATACTTGTTCTGTAGAATATTTGTACAGATCTTTTGCAACCAGCTGACAGACACAATCTCTCACACTACAGCACACAGCAGTCAATGAGAAGCTGTGAGCCCGAGACAGTTCAGCAGCTTCTGCAGGTAAATACATCAGCTTTCGACTGGAAGCAAGTGTACATAGCACATCATAGAACAGGTGGCCGCTTTATAGTCTATTGTAGCTAGGAAACATATTCCGCACAAGGCAAATAACGCCATACTGAGAGAAACATTGAAGTAGTCCAAAGCAGACATGCTGCATTACTTGGAGGCTGCTCCCCGCCTCTCCTCACTCACTCCCATACAAACAAGCCTCACATCCCATGCCACATCAAGCAGTTTATCATTGCAGCATTTTGAGGTTTTAGTTTAGGTTAGAGATACAGCGGGGAAACAGGCCCTCCGAATCCACAACAACCAGCGATCCCCGCACATCGACACCATCCTACCCACACTTGGGACAATTTACATTTATACCAAGCCAATTAACCTACAAAATTTGTGGGGAAACCGAAGATCTGGGAGAAAACGCAGGCAGGTCACGAAGAGAATGTACAAACTGTGTAGACAGCACCCATAGTCAGGATCGAACCCGGTCTCTGGCATTGCAACTGCTATAAGGCAGCAACTCTACAGTTGCGCCATTGTGCCTCTCTTAAATTTCCGAGCAACAACTAAGATGCAGCAGAGGCAAGGATGCCCACGTGTCTGTGCATGTGGTTGAAATGAATCCGTTTTTTTTTTCCATTTTGTTCTCTGTTGTCCCATTGCTGCGCTTGAATGAAAGGCTGATTTGCCCTCCAACCTCAAAACAAATTGCAAGTTTGTCATCAACTCCTTCGTTAGTAGAACGAGGGACAGAAATGCCCCTCCTGTATAGGAGACACCGAGTGTTCCGTCAGCAACTGAAAAACAATTTTGGAAAGCAGTCTCTGTGGTGAAAATCTAACAAGCTTCTGCGGTTATCAGAGGAATAAAATGAACAGGAGAGCCATTTTACTGAGAGCACTGAACAGATTTCAATCCTCTCAGAAGGGCGAGTTTGACATGCGATTAATATAGAATTCAAAATGACGTTGAACGGTTGTGCATGAACTGAACAGCAGAGATAAACCAGACAATTACAAACCACTAATTCTATCATCAACAGTAGGGACGTTATCGGCAGTATTTCTGAGGGAAATTATTAATTTATATATAAAGACAAATTCATTAAAGATAAGCTAATCAAAGATAACATGGCTTTTTTAATGGGGAGATTTTGTCTGAATAACTCTATTGAATTTGATTGAAGCATATTGATAAGGGCTGTGCAGTCGATGTACTCTGCAAGGACTTCAGTAAGGTTTTTGAAAATTTTCCACAATAGAGACTGGTCCAAATGGATGGAGCCTTGATCTATGGCAAATTGGATCCAAGATTGTATCGGTAATAGGAGTATGAGGGCAACAGTTCAGGGTTTGTTTTGGTGATTAAAGGCTGTGGCCACAAGGAACTATGGTATATGCATTAACGATCTGGATAGGGATTAGGAAGTACGGCTAGCAAATTCAGATCGCTTTAAGATTTGTAGGGTTCACAATGTGAAGGGTAGTCTCAGGCAAAAGGACATTAATGATGAGTTGGTAAAAACGGCAGAACAGTAGATAGAATGTAATCCTGGTTGTGTGAAGCAATGCGGAGGACTAATAAGGCTAGGTCACACACAATTAATAGTGGGATCCAAGGGGATACAAAGGAACAGGGGGATCTTAATGCGCACATTCAAGGACACGGATGAAGGTAGCACAGGTAGATAAGGTTGGTGAAGAAAGCATATGGAATATTGCCATAATTCGCTGAGGCTTAAAATGTATAAAGCTGGAAATTTAAAGCATAACTTTAATAAATATTGATTAGGCAACAGCTGTACTATGTGCAGTTCTGGTCACCACATTATAGGAGGCATGTGATTGCATTGGAAAGATGCAGAGGCGATTCACCAGGATGTTGCCCAAGATGCAGTGTTTCAGTTATGAGAAGAGACTGAGGCTTGGTTTGTTTTCCTTGTGGTAATGAGGCACCTGATTAACATATAGAAGGTAGAATTTAAGCACCTCCCCCTCCCCCCCCCCCCACCCCCCCCCCCCCCCAGAGGCAAAGACAAATTTAATGAGTCCCTAAATGAGCATTTGAATCACCAAGGCAGATGTCTACAAACCAGGTAACGGTGCATGGTGGTATTATATTTGGGTATATGATCAACAGGCACGTGCTGGGCTGAATGCTTCACTTCCTTTTGAAGGCACTGACAATTGCCACAGTAAATGTGACTTTCAAAAAATGTAAGTGTTAATTTATCCATTTTAAATCATTCCCTGTCCTATGAAGACATTACCAAGACTCATTTTTCTGTTAGATTTAGTTGGTACAGCTAGAATGCCAACTATTCATAACCAACTACGGCAGGCTTTCTGGTCAAAGCCAAACACTGCTCCTGTAGAAATGTCATCCAGAACCACCAAGAGAACCTCTCTGAATTTTTTCATCTACTTTGGAGGATAGGTGGGGCTTTCGTTTAACATCTGTTCCAACAGTCAGGAATTGATGATCGGCTCAGGCCTCAACAGTGCAAGTCGAATTCATGATCCCTTGACTCTGAAGCAACGATGCCAACACCTAGTCAAATAGTTCCGAGGAAGATTTACTTATGGTGCCCCTTTCCTTCAATCTGCACCAGTCCTTTAAATCCATACGAGTGAATGGAGATGCGGTCCGTCACTAACATCGACCTTACTATTCATTGGGTCAGATTCAATTAAAATAACTGATGGCTTAGTCAGGACATCGGTAGATGCTAATATGCATAAGTCAATTCTCCAATGGAGCATTAGTTAAATGTTTATAATTGGTCGATAATTAAGGATTAGGCAGCACTCACTCTTCTGATCGAAGTGAACCTTCCTCATACTAAGTACACATGGTGCCAGGTATGATCAGACTTGGATCTGATGTCTCAGATGGGCAATTCCAGAATTCAACTTTTGAGCCACATGACTGAACTAATGGGCCACTACTGTCCTTGTAATCACGTCCTCCCTCTCTATTTGATGTTGAGATGGCTGTTGCTGGCAAAAACCACATTTATGGCCCAACCCTAATGCAATTTGAGATGGCGGTAAGCTCCTGCAGTAAGGTGAAGGTACTTCCACAATACCATTCAGTTGGGAGCTCTTAGATTTTGACCTACTGATAAAAAGAGAACAGTGAAATATTTCCACGTTAGGATAATGAGCCACATTGAAAGGAAAATCTGAAGGGATTGCATTCACTTTATTCTTGGTGGTGAACTTTTAGGATTTGATGCAACATTAAAAAAAAAAAACCCAAACTGCTGCTCACTGGAGCCAGGATGCAGATAGTTAACAGGTGCCAACTTAAGCAAGTTTTTGTCCTACTAGTTGTTCACTCGATACTCATCTAGGCAAGTGGACAGTCTGGTTTGTAGAAGGTGGAACTCTCTTGGGAAATCTAAAAGGACAGGCAGCTACTGCAGACTATCCAACACCAGACCAACTCCTATAGCCACAATATTGTTTGATTGGTCAATGTTTCTCTAGATGACATTTCGCTGGATGATGGAGCACCTTTCATCTCTTTACACAGCAGTCTTTTAAGTGAAACTATGCCCAAAAAATAGAAATTTGATTGATTATTTGGAATCCTTCACAAGGCAAACTATGCTGGTTAATAACATACAAGTAATCTAATGTTTGCTCCAGGGAACAAATTACATTTTATCCAATGTAAATAATAGCTTTGAAATTGTACATCTCACAGTATTGCAGAATGGCTTTTAATGATGTCACCCTTTATACATTTATTATTCCAAAATGTGCTCTTCCAGCATCCTGTTGATAAATGAATGCTGAATAATGTAAGCAAAGACATCAATGTATAACACACAGGACATTTTTATTAATGATTTCCGAGTTAAATGAAAAAACTTTTGAGATTGGTGTATTTTTAAAATAGCAAAAAATTGCACCAGTCCTAGGAATTAAGGCTTAAATAATGTTTCTATGCGTGAACACTGAAACTTGAACTGTAGTTGTTGCATCTTATAATGCAGCACTAAATAAATGTGACATAGTAGTAAATATTGCTCATAATTGTTTTGTTTAGAAGTTACTTTTTAAATGGAAACTGTAGGCAACCAGATTACAAAGCATAGTGTGAGACGTTAATTTAGGCTGCAGCTATGGATGATGCTTTGTGCGCAGAATTGCAGGAATATTCGGTTTTAAAATGCAATTATTGCTTTTTGAAAACAAACACACTTTAGTGGTAATATTACAGTGCAATAATGATATTTGTTGCACAATTCACCAAATGGTAAAGCACCTCAAATGTCCCAAATGAAATGAACCTATATCCTAATGCAAATGCTTTAACATAAAATAACCCAGTAAGCCCTTTCTTTCAAACTACATATACGTTGAGTGCTTTGTGAGTCATTGCACAAATTAAGATACATAATAACAAAAAGGCAACACAGCAGGCTGCATACATTTACATTAAAAACCATATTAGTGTTCTATTACTGTATTTTTCCTTGAAGTAACTGCGGCCATTTTCCTGATCTTCCAACACTATATAAGGAAGCAATGTTTGAAGATTTTAGACCTTTCCTGTACAATATCCTTATTAGTGTTTGTCACTTTGCACCAGAAGGAAATTAATAATTTCCTTTACTTGACATGGTCATTTGTATTCCAGGAAGACTAGTTACAGGAGTGTTTTGACCATGATTAAGTTAAATAATTTGAGCACTTAACAAAGATGAATCATAATCTTCTCAATGTAGTTAATGAGAAAATCAGAGGCCTATCAAGTCTCTGTATGTTACTAGATAAAAGAAAGAAATAGAACAAATTCTAAACTGTAATTCAAAAGACAATGTTACTTCCTATGATGAAAATATAAAAAATAATCTTACATTTTGGATACAGCACCAAAGGCAAACCATACAATCTGCATAAACATTAGTTTTAAAATGATACACATTCCACTGTGGAAAGTATTCTGTAGCTCATCTGTGTAACTTAACCTTAAAGAACTATCTCTAGTGTCAAGGCACCACCACAATTCACTGGTGTATATGTCTTCCTGTCACATTAAAACATAAGGGCCACTGTAGTTTTACATTATAATAACCATTAAATGGTTCATGTATTCCTGTAACAAAGCCATCATGTCTTGCCTATTCATAATGAAAACCTGCATGCTATTTTACAGACTGAATATAAATACACAGGCCAGGGCTATTGCAGCCTACTTGATAATTGTACAGCAATGCAAAAAAAAAATTAGTGCAAATAAAATCCCCTTCCAAATAGAATTCAAGTTAGAGTGTGGCCAGTGAATATGCGACCACTCTGACTTTTATTTGCATCAAGAGGAACAGCCATGGTTGAGTGATTGGTCTGGTTAAAGACAATGATTCATCTGCCATAAAACCATGGTGCCCTTGCTGACACCGATACTGCCATATGTTTAACTGTAAAAACAGAATAACGGACAGTTTGAGATCTGCTTTTCATCCTAGCTAGTAGATCTCGTACATTTGGTGACAATGATAAATATCGATTCTCAACCTCCTATCAGCAGTCCATTTTCACTTTCTCTAACGAATTGCTTATTTTCCCTAAAGTCTTTTTGATACGTAATGCAGTGAGCCGCGCCGAAGGATTTTGGTACCAACATTCTTTCATCAGCTTGGCTAGAGCAGACAAGGTCTGAAAGAGAAATGAGTAATGTTATAATGCAGACAGGTTTTTAGTTCAAATTCAGTCTCCCTATTCTGCACGTCAGAACAGCAATGTTCTTGTGAAGGTTGAAAAGACACTCGTGTCCCAGTTGTTCTGGCCATCTTAATTTACATTTCCAGGTCATCTCAACTCCACAAAAGCAATCAATGTCAGTGTGTGAACTGGCACAAGCTTCAATACTTGGAAGAAGGCAGGAGAGTTGATTAAGGCAAGTGGAACTCCTGAAAAGCTACGAAGATAGGAATAACACGCCCGTTTCTTCTTTCCATTCCAATGTTAAAAGAATTTATGACTTCTATTTTTAGCCCAGTTCAGCAGTGGTGATCATTATTTTGGCAAAGATTAGGTGCAAGACCTCATTTGATACAAAATGCTCCCATTTCTGCAGCAAAGGCAATTTCCACCAGTTTCCAAATCATTTCTATCCATACCGCACGTTAGCTCGTCAGATCAGGCCGACCATCCAAACTGTGCTTAACATGCCTGCTTTAATATAATCTATAATTCACTCTCAGTACACCCCTGGCTTTCTCTTACTTAGTGTTCTTGCTTGATTTCTTGGCTCCAGTTCTCTGACACAATCCTTCAGCATTTCATCAACCGCATCCCAGCCACGATTGTGGTGAATCATCAGCTAAATCAAGCAGTCCCAAAGTTTTTCCTTCCGTCTGCTCCCTTCAGCATAGACAGACGGCACATTGCCCCCAGCATCTTAGTCAGAAGCCGAGCATCACAGCAAATGTTAGCCACCAATAAAATTACTTCCATTTGAACATCACATATCTTATGCGGAAACATTCACTAACGGGTTGGCTTATTTACCATAATTGCTTTAATGGATCGTTCCTAAGTTCCACCCTCGCTATTAGTACCACAATACCTTGCTTTCCTAGCCTTATTCAGCAATCACCAGTGACCTTGTCAGCAGCTCGTCACTCGACACATCCATGTCAAAATCCCTGCTGCGAGATTGCCCTTTTTTGTTAGCCTAAATGTCTCTGCGTACCATCTGCTCTTCCAACATTAGTAGAACCCCTTGCATGTCCTCCCCTCAACGACACTGGTGCTAGAGATTTAATTTACTCAGTGCCACTGTCTCACCACCGCAAAGCATACTTATTTAAGTCTTGGCTATGGTCTAGGACGTCAATTCTCCTCTTGCCAATTTTCTGATTTTTGGTTATTTCCAATTCCAAATGATCCACGTGATAGTACAATTCACATTTTGAACTTATTGTTGGTGGAATCATTAAAGGATGGATCCATTGTTTGTGGAATCATTAAAAGGACAAAAACAATGCTTGAAATGAATGAGAGAACAAAATAGAATAGGCAAAACATTCACTTGTGGGCCCAAAGAGCAGGAATGTTCCAGCTAGGAAAGGATATCAGATCCGAAGGGCATCTGTGAGATGCAAAACATTTCTTGCCACATGGTACATTATTTACTTCACTGGACAATGAGAACACAAATAAAAAGTATTTTAAGTGGGGAAAGGCAAGAAATGTAGGACTGAGATCATTTTTTTTTTCATTTAAACGGTTATAAATCTCAGGGTGCCAAATGGTTGGGATAATCAAAATACAAATTATATATTTTTGAATTTGAAGGGAATTAAGAGGACAGCACAAAAATATCTGAATGGTGGAACACGCTGAAAGGGCTGCATTGCCTGGGATTTCTTATACTTTTACTACATAATTGATGGTGTTAATCCAAAATACTTAAGATGGTTATATTGGCCGTTTCAACTCTGTCATCTACCAAGTTTTTGTGGTTTCATCCACAGACTAATTAAACATTTAGAAATCACTGGCAGCCAAATGCTTCAGAACTGCTCTTGTTTGGTTAATCCAAATAGTTTCCAGGCCGCCACATATGCTTTTTATGCACACGCACATGTGATTTTTAGACACAGGATTGATTCTTTGGATCAGCAGAAACTGAAATACTGGAGGCAACTTAGTTGAAAATAAGTGACATTTGGCTTTCAGTAACGTTCAATAGATGAAAATACAAAAGCGGACAATGGAAAAGAACAGATTGTGAGAGAGCGTGAGGGAATAGAAAAACTTAGTACATATATGATTGTAATACTTAGCAAATAGAATAAGATGAAATACCCTGAAACAAAACGGTTGAATTGAATTATCATTTAAAACAAAGAGTATTGAACTCACAGGGTCAGAGAACCATCTGTTAGGAATATTTGGTCTTTGCTGTTCCACACACACAATTTTCCGCATATCTTCAAAGCTAGGGTCATTCGGTACCAGATCATAAAATGGGGGCTTGTATTCCTCTGCAATCCCTGCAAAAGAAAGAACTTGAACTCTAAGCAAATTAAATTTAGATTTCACATTGCAAGATAATCCAAAATAAACCTGACAATCTAAAAAGGATTTTAGTTTAGTTTAGAAATACAGCACGGAAACAGGCCCTTCGCCACTGTGCCACAATTAAGTTGATTGTGTGAATCCATGGGACAGAGGATCCCTTGCCCTTGGTCAGGGATCCTTGTTCATAATCGTGCCCCAAAACAACAGTGGTTTCAACTACTGAGTAGCCAATTTGTTCAACACCGAAGCAGAGAATCCCACCTGATTTGCACTCTTAACTGACATAGTTCATCTCATCAAAGTCTCCAATAGAACCTTGATATTGGCGGGAGGGGGGGTAATGACATTTGCATTTCAGTTACTGACTTCAAACAAAATGCATACGAATGCATATTTATTGCTCACCCAACATTGCTAAAATAGCTCATCTCATCATTGTTATTTTTCAAATTGTGGGAGCTCCCAACATACAAACTGATTACTCTCTCCGTTGCAATAGTGTCTAAACTTCAAAAATAACTCATTGCAAAAGACATCTGGCCAGCCCAAAAGTATGCAGAAAGTGCTATGTGTGTGTGTGTAAACATATAAATGTAATGTCCGTTCATGGAGGCTATACACATGCACATCACAGCTGTATCAACCCAGTTCTCTGAATACAGGCGTGGATCAGATTTTAGCAAACTTTTATACTCAGGATGACCAGAACAATGACAGTATAGCTTCAGTCACAATGTCTGTTCAAACCGTGATGCCAAACTTACGGCGATTTTTGTGATTTTTGGCCCTTACTCAGAGTCCCCCTCCGCTGGGCAGGACAAGAGGATTTTTCCCATCGATAAAATGTGTTGCCTTTGGTTTGAAAGTGCTAAAGCGGTATTGCCTTTGGTTTGAAAGTGCTAAAGTTGTGTTGCCTTTGATTTGAAAGTGCTAAAGTTGTGTTGCCTTTGGTTTGAAATTGCTAAAGCTGTGTTGCCTATGATTTGAAAGTGCTAAAACTGCCGTGCCTAATTAAAGCTGCCATGCCTAATTTAAGCTACCTTGCCTAATTAAAGCTACCTTGCCTAATTAAAGCTACCTTGCCTAATTAAAGCTCCCTTGCCTAATTAAAGTTGCCTTCTATATAATTAAAAATCTAATCTTGACCACTTCCTGTTTGCGCTTTATATTGATTTTAGAAAAAACGCTACCATGTACGGCTGTGATTGTTGGCCATCTTACTCAGCCCCCCTCCACTCATCAAGTGCCAAGGATTTTTCCCATCGATTAAAAATAAAACAGTTATTAGTGTTTAAAAAATGTTGAGATTCTCTCTCCTGTCAATCACACCATGAAGGCCACGCCCGCGCTGGTGGAAGGGGGACTATAAAACCAGGAACTGTGGGCGTGGCTCAGTCTCTGCAAGATGATGGAGGGAGAGGTCACGACTCGCTGTCTTTAGTGGCCTTGCACCCTGCTTCAAAATGGTATGAAACTGCATTTGAATTTGGTGGCACCCGGCTTGAAATGGAATTTCAAGGAATAGCCGCGCGTCAACTGCGAGCCCACCAGCCGTGAGTGAGTGAGCTGTCAGCACAACAGGCTTGAGTGACTGAGCCGCCAGCACAAGAATCCATTCGGCCCACAAGGTCCATACCAGCCCTCTGGAAACCAGTCCCTTCAGCCCACAACACCCATACTAGTGCTCCAGAAAGCCCCCCCCCCTCTTGGCCCCCAATATTGGAATTGGTGGAGAGGTGGAATATTGCGTTGGGGGACCAGCCCTCCCGTGTGATACTGGGACCCAACGGGTTCCACTTAGTCTAGTTCTATACTAAAGTCAGTCTACTGGACTCTAATTCTATTTTCTCTCTTAACCAGTGGTTTTATACTAAGTACTTTCCAACATATGGGAACCATTCAAGAATCTATGGAATTTTGAAATAATTCAAGCAATTTATTGCACTTATGGGAACTACATAAATGTTAAGCATGTTAAACATTTGTTTTACGAATTTCGTTTTCAGTCCAAGTAACTTATTTTCCTTAAATTCAATTTTATTGAGATAACTAATAATTGAAAAAGAGGTTGGTACTCATGCTTACCATTACTGAATGTTCTTCTGGTCACTTCCCACAAGACCAGTCCAAATGCCCAGATGTCCACGCGTTTGTAGGCATCAAAGCAGTCAACCTGAATTGATTCCTCAAGTACTTCTGGTGCCATATAACGTTTCGTGCCCACTTTAGGATTATTTCCGACGTCTAATTGATTGTTAGTCTGTGAATGCATCACCGCTAACCCTACAAAGAGAGACATTATTAATACAGTTACTGTCATTTAGAGTCCTTCAAAGGACTAGATAATGTGGGACTTCTATGTACTCACCAAGATCAGCAATGCAACAATGCAAGTTCTTTTTTACTAAGATATTTTTGCTTTTCAAATCTCTGTGAGCAATTGCAGGCTTTCCCTCGGTTCCAAAAATTTCATTGTGAAGGTGTACCAGACCGTTGGCTATAGATAAGGCAAAATTCAGACAGACTACAGTATCCACTGTGTTACGTTGCAAATAGTCGTAGAGTGAACCATTTTCATGATAATGAGTGATAAGCCACAGTTGAGTGCTAGAATTCCTTGAGGTCATGTCTGAAGCAATGAAACCTTAAAGAAAATCAAAAGGGCTACAATCAATTTTAAGAACATTAAACAAGATACAAAGATAAATTAAAGCATCAAGGGAAAATTGACAGATATAAAAAGTAGATGGACTCCTATAATACTGTACCAATCCCACATGCTGCTAAATTATCTCAGTCACATTTTGTTCATTTAAAAACCTTTCCATCCTTCCTTATGATGATTAATTGGACCTTTCCAATACAATCTCATCATTCCCAATTATTTCTTAGCTTTCCACCATTTCTATTACCTACCTTTTAAACATTGTCTAACATTTTTGAAACGACCATCCTATCTTAAACCATAATTCTGAAAATATTTTATCTGCATTGGAAGCATTACTGTAACAAACAAAATCCATTGTGGTCTGATGTAATTTGAATTTGGGCAGATACACTGTAAATTGCTTGATTGTAATCATGTATAGTCTTTTCACTAGCACACAAGAGCTTTTCACTGTAACGAGGTATGTGACAATAAACTAAACTAAACAGAAACTCTACAATATTAACAGACAAACCTTGTCACATAATTTTCATAACCAATTGTGTAATTTAAAGATTAAAAATAAAGCCAATATATGATATGCCAAAGTAATCCAAAGTCAGCACCCGAGCCAGAATATAATCATTAACAGCTAGTTGGCGACTTGACACTTTTCACATTATTTGACAATTTTGTCTTGTTTATGCAAGGAATTTGCACCATAATCTTGCTTTTGTTTAACTCCCTAATAAAAGAGCGGACAATGACAAGATGAGAAAAGACTGTGGAGTGAGAGGCAGGTTTTTAATTGACAATATATATGGATGGTTATCTGGAAATTATTTATTTTTGTGGAGGTACCTGCATTCCAACAAATGCAACCAAATCATTTACAATCAAAAAGATGACCTACTGCAAGTTATTATTAAATCACAGGTCTTTAAGTTCACAGGGTATTGTCGATTCAAATGTAAACAACACAATTTAAAGTATTAATAAAGCGTGCTTATAGAAATACTGTAGCCACACACCCCAAAGGAAATTTGGCAACCAGTACGTGATTGCTTGAAAGACAGCAAACAAATTGGTGATGACCTATCGTTTAACTGGAGAGATACATGCATTGGAATTTAGGGTTAGAATTATTACATGCTTACCAAATTGGAAGGAAAATTATTGCTTCATAGAGTTTCAAAGATGATTTGCCACTTACAGTACTGTATTTTTCTGGTTGGGAACACTGATTCTGCTGCATCCGCTTTGGTTATGCCTTCGTATTTCTATCCACCAATTTGTTTTGTTTGTGGGTGGAGTTTGATAGTATGGTAGGGAAGGGTGTACAGCAAAATTTCTCACGATTTGTACATGGAATATAGACAGGACGAGTTCACGTTTGTGTGAGTATCAAAACCAGCAGGGCTTATACCGATATTTAGTTGTTGGACAATATTTCTTCCACTACCGATGGCACCCATGGCATTTGATCCATTGCTTGTGATAACTGGTATTGGTATCTGAAGTTGCAGATTATCTTCTGTTTTACATTCACTGTTGTGAATGAGAAACATTTAATTTCTACTATTTAGCGATGGTTTTCAACATAGCTTAAATTTCTAACTTCCACGGGGATGCTTACCCGATTCAGAAATTTGCACATGCAACAAGTTTTATCCAAAGATGCCAGAAAATGATTTAAAAGCATGATTTTACAAGGTAGTGGGTTGTAGACATATTTTTTACCTGAATGATACAAAATGGCATCACCTTTTCAATTCTGTTCGCTAACCAACGTGCGTTACAGTATTTTGCATCGTACAATAAAATAAAGCAATTACGTTGAATTTATAATGGTGCATATGAATTATTTCTCACCTAATATGTTCTCATGGCGAAGAAGAACCGTATTATAAATTTCAGTCTCTCGAAACCAGGATTTCTCATCTCGAGATGAGAAGATTTTTACAGCAACACTTTCACCTTGCCACTGGCCTCTCCAAACTTCTCCATAGCGCCCCTTTCCTGTTTCAGAAGGGTGGGGGAAGACAGGGTTTAAAAAAGTTTTAATTTTGTTCACTGATTCCAGAAACCATATCTCCATTCAGTTGTGAAGAGAGATATTGTAAACCTGTCAAGTTAGCACTGTCTAAGCTCAATTAAAGTGGAATCTAAACTAATAGAATTGATGGGAACCACTTTCAATCTCGACACCCCAAGCCCTCACAACCTTCTGATGGATTAATCAAACTACACACATTAACAATAAGGGCCGCGGTCTGCACCCATACTCCAGCACCAGGCATGGCTCACCCGCCACCCCCGGATCCGGGAACCCACCTTGAGTGGGAGCCTCGTCCCCAAGGACTGGGAATCGGAGATGAGGGAAGAGGCAGTTGGTGATGGATGCAAGAACAAAGGGTCAGTCAGAAGGACCGGGGTCTTGCCTTCCGTGCCCTCACGGTCGGCTGCGGGAGGCGCTCCAGGGGCACGAAGGCTGAAAGTGGTTAGGCAAGGACAGGCACGGGTTTGCTGGACGATCCGGATCATGGCGACGGCTGCAACGGGCCTTTATGGCCAGCTGCAGTTGGGACTTTGAAAATGGCGCCAAAGCATGACAACTCTTGCATATGATCTCAGTAAGCTCTTTCTAGGCATTCTGTACTTATTCGGGGATTGTAGTGAAACTGAATCTGATCTCACTTGACTGAACTTCATTTGCTACATCATATGGTAGAGGATTGACATTAGTGGTTATATTTTATAAAATTCCAGGAAATATTCTTCAAATCACCAGCCTTGGATAACTGGTGCAGTCCATGTCCATGATGTACTGAAGCCATTTTACCTGTTTTTGCAATGTTTGGTGATAACCAAGTCTTTCCAGGATACATGCTACAGTGCCCTCCATAATGTTTAGGACAACGATCCATCATTTATTTATTTGCCTCTGTTTATACATGGTCCCTCCATTTCAGGGCACCATAATGTTTGGGACACATGGCTTCACAGCTGTTTGAAATTGCTCAGGTGCGTTTAATTGCCTCCTTAATGCAGGTATAAGAGAGCTCTCAGCACCTAGTCTTTCCTCCAGTCTTTCCATCACCTAAGGAAACTTTTATTGCTGTTTATCAACATGAGGACCAAAGTTGTGCCAATGACAGTCAAAGAAGCCATTATGTGACTGAGAAACAAGAATAAAACTTGAGACATCAGCCAAAAACCTTAGGCTTACCAAAATCAACTGTTTGGAACATCATTAAGAAGAAAGAGAGCACTAGTGAGCTTACTAATCGCAAAAGGACTGGCAGGCCAAGGAAGACCTCCACAGCTGATGACAGAAGAATTCTCTCTATAATAAAGAAAAAATCCCCAGACACATGTCTGACACACCAGAAACACTCTTCAGGAGTCAGGTGTGGATTTGTCAATGACCACTGTCCACAGAAGAGTTCATAAACAGAAATAGAGACTATACTGCAAGATGCAAACCACTGGTTAGCTGCACAAATAGGATGGCCAGGTTAAAGTTTGCCAAGGAGTACTTAAAAGAGCAACCACAGTTCTGGAAAAAGGATGAGACAGATGAGACAAAGATTAACATATCAGAGTGAAGGCAAGAGCAAAGTATGGAGGGGAGAAATTACTGCCCAAGATCCAAAGCATACCACCTCATCTGTGAAATAGTGGCGGGGGTGTTATGGCCTGTGCAGGCGACTTTGAGTCCCTGAAAAGCGCTATATAAATTCAATTTATTATTATGTATGGCTGCTGAAGGTAGTGGCTCACTTATCTTCATTGATGATAAAACTGCTGATGGTATTAGCATAATTAATTCTGAAGTGTATAGACACATCCTATCTGCTCAAGTTCCATCAAGTGCCTCAAAACTCATTGGCCGGCAGCTCATTCTACAGCAAGACAATGATCCCAAACATACTGCTAAAGCACCAAAGGAGTGATTCAAAACTAAAAAATGGTCAATTCTTGAGTGGCCAAGTCAATCACCTGATCTGAATCCAATTGAGCATGCCTTTTATATGCTGAAGAGAAAACTGAAGGGGACTAGCCCCCAAAACAAGCATAAGCTAAAGATGACTGCAATACAGGCCTGGCAGAGCATCACCAGAGAAGACACCCAGCAACTGGCGATGTCCATGAATTGCAGACTGCAAGCAGTCATTGCATGCAAAGGATATGCAACAAAATACTAAACATGACTACTTTCATTTACATGATATTGCTGTGTCCCAAACGCCAAGGTGCCCTGAAATGGGTGGGGTGGGGACTATGGATAAACACTGCTGTAATTTCTACATGGTGAAACCAAAATGTATAAAAAATGCCTTTATTAAAATCAGACAATGTGCACTTTAACCACATGTGATTTTCTCTATTATAAATCTCAAATTGTGGAGTCCAGAGGCAAATAAATAAATGATGGGTCTTTGTCCCAAACATTATGGAGGGCACTGTATGTGGGAATGGAGGAAAATATTTATAGAACACCTTTATTCATTTTCAGACTTTGGTTTTAATTCCTAAATAAGTAGATTGTTAAAACATTTTCACTTCTAGCTTTATTCATTTTTTGAGAAAACATTTGCAGTTCACTTCTTCTGGCCACGACCCATACTAGAGCAATGAAGCCTTTCTGTAAACAGATAGCCTGTCGGGCACTTTTCTTCAACTGTCTGCATTGCAAGATTTGATTTTCCAATGAATCGCATGTCAAAAGTTGTTTATGTATCCCTTTCCAAGACAATCTTTATTGGATGCTCCCACGGCCAAAACATTTCTTGGAAGCTGGCATGCTAAACTAAAATGAGACATTTGTGCAAACATTCAAGCTGTGTGCTTGGCCACCATATAATGAAAAACATTACTTTAGACACTTATTAATACAAGTTTCAAACTCTTGAGTAATATTATAATCATTTAATCAATATACTGTAAATATTAAACCCTCGCAACTAAAATATGAAGGACAAACTATCAATGTATTTTTTAAATGTATTTTTCATCCAATTCTGGATTTTTAAACCTATTAATTTTCTCTGAATGTTGCAAAATTTAAAATTATTCTCTCACTTTTCCCTCAAGCTTCATGCTTACACAACCCAATTTGGAAGCAATGGCTTAAATAAAATACTCGAGTCGTCAAATGCCCAAGTTGTTAAGATTGACAACCAAATCAATCGGATAAGGGGAGGTACATCACAGGTACTCTCCAAATCAAAAGTGTACCCAGCTATTTTGATGACAGCTAATTCTAATAAACAAACTGATATTATTATTTGATAACTTTGATCAAAAGTGGCTGACGTTTTATTTCACGTACCTACACATTCCATCAAGGTAATCTGTCTGGCAACTGTGCGTTGTACCAGAAATGGTAACCCCGATCCACTACCTGACGTACAAGAGTGGTCAAGCATATCCTAAGAATGGAGAATATTAAACATTAATATAGAAACTATCGCTATGATACAGATAAAATTAGAGGTTCTGAGAAATGAAAAGTTAGGCCCAAGTAAACCAGACATAACAGCATTGTTAAATACTGAATAGCAATATGTATGTTCTGATTAATGCCATTCCACTATAATCGTTAAAGATGTAGTTTGCATTTTAATACTCCAACCTCACTTCAAGATTGCTCCTCATTTACATCACCTCTACCAATCCAACAAATCTCACATTTCTACCCTTACCTAGCTATCCCTTGATATAAATATTCTCATTTTAGGGTAATTATACATAGCCTTTACAGGAACATTGAAATCCCTTGTCAAATCAAAAGTGGCTAATTATCACATAGCTTGGTTGCACTTACTACTAATTTATATACTTAGAATGTGTTTGCTTGCATAAGGTAATGTAATGGAAGACAAGGCAGAAGCTGAGGAAAGAAGAACCAGATGGGAGGAAAAAAGTGTGATTAAGAAGGTCTACATTTGACTGTTTCTCTTTCTTTTAAGTGTTGGAAATCAATTCAAAGTAATTTTCAGAACTATGTGAAGAATGGTATTGAAGCTTAGATTATATCTCGATCCAAATAGATCTGGAGTTGCAGATTCTGCATTGAAATGGTTACCACCAGTTCTGCGGGGGAATTTTGCCAAACTCAGTAGTACCCTCAGCCAGCATAGAAACATAGAAAATAGGTGCAGGTGTAGGCCATTCGGCCCTTTGAGCCTGCACCGCCATTCAATATGATCATGGCTGATCATCCAACTCAGCATCTGGAGAATCAAACCTGCCCTAAGTTTTAGTCAGACATAGGATCAAGAGTCTGATTTATACACCATGCAATAAGAGATTGGTTCTTCACTACATTTGCCCTGTTCAGTACATTTCTCTCTCCCTCATTTCCCCTGCTTTGCCCATTATGCTAAATTTCCCCCCAATTTGTTCTTTCCTAAAACCCATTTGTTCACCATCTTTCCACAATCCAATCTTTATGTAGGTTGTAATGTGAAGCCTACTGCTTCATCAGTTGCGAACACTGAAAAAAACTATTGCCTCTATTCTAATTCCTTTATCAGATGATTCTCTCCAGAAACAGTAGGTGGAGTTATTTAACACCATCAAAACTGACATCCTAACCTGCTGATTTTGCAGAAATAGTTTTGTGCAAGGTGTGAAAAGTTCATAATTAAATTTCAATTAAAGCAAAGGAGAAGACGAGAATCAGATTACGTTATTTTAATTATGAAGACATGGTATTTATAACATAAGTATTTAGCAGGTGTAAAGTGCCAGTTGTAATTGTGAGAAAAACTAAATAGCACATGACCAAGGGAATTAAAATATTGCAGAATTCTTAATCATACTTTAACCCATCATTTTTCAAATGTAATCCTATTTAGACTTTAAAAAAATTACTTATAATCTCTCCAATCCGGCCCAGAGTTGTCAGAGAAACGACAACAGCCCAGTGTGCAGACCCTGGTCTCCTGAGTAGGACAACATTCCAGTGGCATTGCAATGTCTGATTATTTATTTATTTATTCAGAAGCCCATAGACATTCCTGCCTGACACCAAGGTCAAATATTTTTCACCCGATGAACTTGGAGTTAAAAGTTTAAGGCCATTGATGCTATCTTCCCTATTGCATTTTCTCAGATTATGTAGGAACATTTTAATTGGCAAAATCGATACAGCTACAACACAAACTCAAATTTAAAACTGAATTTGCAATCTATTCTCAGTTTTCGGCTTTTCACGGACGTGTATACCACGAAAGCCCCACTTACTTCCTGGTTTATTCCCCAATGCTAACGGCTTGATTTTTTCAATCAATATATTGGTCAGAAATAATATTTGCAGAAGAGCTTCTACATCAAATTTACAGAGATTGCAGTTGGGAGTCAGTAGCAATTGTGATGTGAGATTTTTTGGAAATTATAAGAAACTTGGGCAAGTTTGCAGAATAGTTAACCCAAAGAGCCTTACATGCTGCAGAGGCATGATGGGAATAGAGGCCAATGTTGCGACGGTAACATAAATGTCCTGTTAGAAGGGGCAGCGTTTAGATTAGGCAAGTGTTTAGATGCAAGGGATAGCTGGGTGGAGCAAAGATAAACATAGGAAGTTTGTAGACCAGGCTGAGGACAATACAATTGATCACAAGAGGAGTCACTTCATAACAACCATTAACAAAGCAAATGGAGGAATGGTTTCCTAAGCAACGGAAGAAGTTTCAGCCAGCAGAGATTTAAAAAAAAAAACGGCAAAGACTACAAAGAAAAGTGGGTGGCAGGTGAATTATTGCAAAAATGGGAATTTCGCATGGAACTATCGAAAGGCAAAAAGCATAAAATGATGCAAGTGTTTTAAGTCAGTGAAGCACTTTGCGTCCTTTTATAGTGGTTCCGAAACAGTACGATCAAGGCCTTTATAAACCGACTTGTTCTAGAATCTCACCACTGATGCACACATTGTTCTTTGTTTGTTGTCGGAGTCATAATTAAGAGGGAGACTGTGCCCAAAGTGACACCAGTATCTGGGAGCAGGTTAAACACACAAATCTCTCCAATAATTGGCACTGCAAGCAGGGTACCGTACAGGAATGTGGCTTCTATTTGGGTGAATTTGTTTAAATTTTACCACCCATAGTCTGAGGAGTAGATCCCACACTGTCAGAGACCATAAGTTGCAGTACTAAAAGAAGATATCAGCGGGAAAAGATGGAGTGGTTTCAATGCTTGGCAAGATTGCTGTATGAATTAAGACATTAGGTACTGATGCAGAGAAATAAGATACAAAGACAGCGTCTTGGAGAGATATTGTTTAACATTTCATTGGAGCACATGATGTACTGCTTGATGATGACTAATAATAAGAAGAGCATGTACAGATAGTCAGGTATAGAGCAGTGAATTTGGCCACAATTATGGTGAAGGAAGGACAAGATCATTAATGCAGAGAAAAGTAGACACAGGAAAGAGTGTCAGGTTTATAGAAGGATTCAAAATACATGAATTTTTTGTGGATAAGTCAAGGAAATATAACGGTTCCTCTGGAACTGTGTTTGTTGTGGTAGACAAAGGAGGAAAAGTGGTAGATCAGCAAAGGAGGCAGAATGAATAGCCTTGACAGAGGCCCTCAAGTTAGGAACAGGAAAGACAGTAAATATTTATGTATTTTCATTATATATACATATTGCACATGATTATCTGATTGTGTGAGCACAAGGATATGACATCTCGTCTTTATAATTCTGCTCCATTTGGCAGTAAACTATCTTGATGCGGGAAGACGGAGAAGTCAGAGCCGATACCTATTATCAGTGTTGATTACCTATTATCCTGCAATATGCCCCGAGTTTCAATCAAAAAAAAAACAAATTGTGAAAATGACACTGTTTTCATTGAAGAGAAACTACAGTGTGATCCAATTTGTGATTGACAACTAACTGTCAAATAACGAACCACCATCGTGATTGAAAGTCCTTGGACTGGATTTCATTCGTTAGTTCAATTGGATAAGTTTTAACCATCTACAAATAAAATGTTATTTAGGATTTGACATCCAGCAGGCCAGGCTTGCAGAATGCATCCCTTGAGTTAACCATTGCAACCATGGCATTAATGCAGATGATAGTGACACAGTGGGAACAAATTTCATCACCAAAGGGTGAGGCTGGCCCTGTCAGATCTAGTATCAAACGTCAGAGCGCCACGTTGACCAAGTTATTTCCAAGACTTACAGAGATTTGTTCCGACCAGTGATGAAGCCAATGTAGTATAGATAGGCTGAGAAAAGCTACACACATAAACAGGGGTCTGTGTTGTTTCTTGTGCTGAAAATGTGTGTCAAATTTTGAATCTAGGCTCCCAATTACATTTCTAACCTTCATGGATTAAAAACATGAGCAAAAGTAAAGGTTGATCTATCTGCTTTAAACTTCTTCAGGGATTGTATCTGAAGTGGGGAAATTATAAACTATATACAATTCAAGAAAGCTTACTACAGTAATGTACATTAATAGAAGGATTCAAAATACATTGTAATGATATACTGATGTATATCAGATGGTATACTGATATGTAATTTAATAAACATATGTGGAAAAAGTCTTTAACAATATTTGACGATCCAACTAGGTTCCTCAAGCCTCTTCTGTCATGGTTACAGCTGATCTGATCTTTGCTATAACTTCACTTAAGGCAGGTGTTCTGAAAAAAAACATTCTAATTGTAAATTGTGCTAGTCCATTTTTAAAAATAGATATCTGAAGGGATAATTTTGTTTCGCTGGTATAAAATTTAGTTCCACATAATTAAACTACAAACTGAAATTTCTCTGCAGCAGGGGTGTCCTATTGAGCTGCAATGCAAATTTGATCAATGTGAACAGAATTAAACCAATATTATTTTACCAAAAGTATAATTAATCTTTTTTATAGTCTTTGAAATTTATGGTCACATTTGATACATCACCTCCACTTAACCACTTAAGCATTCATGTGTTCACAGTGAAGACATGCCCACATTTTTTTTTAAAGAAATACACACCATGTAATCAAGACCATCCAAATCCAACATTTGCAATAGGTACTCATATTTGCACAACAATGACTTTAGAGAATAATAAAAATTGTAAAAATTAGTTACCGCAAGTGTACTATCTCCCACATTGGAAGCTATAAGGCCATCAATTGCTCCATTTTCGGCATCACGAGCATGTAACCTTTGCATCCTATTCTGGTGAATTTTGCGACAAATCAGGACAGCAACGAGTGACAACACTATCAGCACTATGACCGTACTAACAACAACAATTATTAACATCTCCACACTGTACTCGATTGGCTCTCCTTTTGGTGCTGAAACAAAAAAAAGTAAATCCAGCTCATTCGCATAGTTTACAGGTGGCTTGCTTGCTTACAAATAACACATGCATACCATGTTGTTTTCAGTGCAGTTTTTGTTTTATCTGTATATTAAGAGCAGCTTCCTACAATAGTTATGTCAAAGGAAAAAAATAACTTCAATGCAGGAAAACAAAGAACAAGGATGAGGAAACAGGATCTGGACAAGGGAATTACATTGGTTGCTTGTCACCATATATACACATATATTAAACCAACTCGCAAATCAATGTGGTTTACATGCTTTTTCATATGAATTACCTGCTTTCATTTGAATTTCCTGCAAGTAAGCATTGCTTAAGCCACATAACACCGTTTAGTTTTTAGTTTATTATTGTTTTGTGTACAGAGGTATAGTGAAAAGCTTTTTTGTTACGTGCTATCCATTCAGCGCGAAAATACTATACGTGATTACAAACAAATCACCCACAGTGTACAGATACAGGATAAGGGAATAACGTTTGGTGCAAGATAGTGTCCAGTAAAGTCCAATAAAAGATACTCCAAGGGTCTCCAATGAAGTAGATGGATGGTCAGGACTACTCTCTAGTAAGTCAAGTCAAGTTTATTTGTCACATACACATACGAGATGTGCAGTGAAATGAAAGTGGCAATGCTCGCGGACGTTTGTGCAAAAGACAAACAACAAAACAACCAAACAAATTATAAACACAGTCATAACACACATATTCTTTTACATAATAAATAATGGAAGGAAAAACGTTCAGTATAGTTAGTCCCTGGTGAGATAGGCGTTTACAGTCTGAATTGCCTCTGGGAAGAAACTCCTTCTCAACCTCTCCGTTCTCACCGCATGGCAACGGAGGCGTGTGTCTGACCGTAGCAGCTGGAACAGTCCGTTGCAGGGGTGGAAGGGGTCTCCCATGATTTTATTTGCTCTGGAGTTGCACCTCCTGTTGTATAGTTCCTGCAGGGGGGGGCGAGTGAAGTTCCCATAGTGCGTTCGGCCGAACGCACTACTCTCTGC
Organism: Leucoraja erinaceus; assembly: GCF_028641065.1. NCBI lineage: Eukaryota > Metazoa > Chordata > Chondrichthyes > Rajiformes > Rajidae > Leucoraja > Leucoraja erinaceus. The sequence goes on along the minus strand of NC_073380.1, from coordinate 80,016,286 downwards.
AGAGCCTTCTTGTCCTTGGCAGAGCAATTCCCAAACCAGATGGTAATGTCCCCGGACAAGATGCTTTCCACCGCCGCTGCGTAGAAGCACTGGAGGATCCTCGGAGACACTCTGAATTTCCTCAATTGCCTGAGGTGGTAAAGGCGCTGCCTTGCCTTAGTACAGTGTTTCTCAACCTTTTTGGCACCAGTACGCCATACGTGAACAAAACACTGTATGTGGTATGTACCTTTGTTAGGTTCCTAAACATGGGCTCAACAAATTGATATGTTATTTGTGTCCCCTTCATGACCCCTGGCAAAGCTCCAAACGACCCCCATAGTGGTCATGACCCCCAGGTTAAGAACCACTGCTCTAGTAGGTGATAGGATGGGTCAGTTGCCTGATAACAGCTGGAAAGAATCTGTCCCTGAATCTGGAGGTGGGCATTTTTAACTTCTGTGCCACAAATGGGAGAAGGGTGAAGATGGAGGTGAGACTCGTCCTGGACTCTGCTGGTGGCCTTGCCGAAGCAGCATGGTACTTTAAGCTTGCAGTAACAAGCATAAGCGCATAGTTAATAAAAGGACATTTATTTCTCCTGCCAAGAAAAATAACTTAACTCTCTAGCCGTTAACTACCTTTTCTCCATTGTCATAATGGTTTTTTATAATGTAATATTCTAGATTTCATAGGAATGCAATCATCGTGCTACTGCTGAACTACCTGCAAGCCATTTTCTTTGTGAATTCTGCAAGGGTGAATTTCCATTCCTTGCGAACTGCCATATGCACGTGCACTGTTCCAGTTAGCCCTACTATTACCAATTTCTCTAAAACTAATGTAGGTTGAATGGATGAATTATTGAATGAATGGGTATTCAATGGTCAGCATGGACATTGTGACTGGAGGGCCTGTTTTTTGTGCTTTATGGGCTAGAGACCTGCGCGGGAAGGTAGATGCTCCCGCCCCCACATGTCTCGGGCAGATGGGGCTCGTCAACCTGGGAAGGCAGTCCATCTAGGAGATGGAAAATTCTGATTTAAAACCTCCACTGCCTTGTGGCCATATGCAGTCATGGAAAAGGCTCCTGGAGTAAACCTCAAGAAAATCCGGAGTTGGAGCCCCTAAGGCAGTTTGTCGTTGTCCACAACCTCGCTCTGGCAGCTCCTGCGACGGCGCTGGTGCCAAACTGTAACGGCCCTGCTGTTCCTTTGGATCGATCAGCGATGTGGAGAGGGGGGACGTGCTGCATGGGCAACTGCCTGTCCTCCATATGACATCGCCCAGGCTTGCATCCGACCAGGATGCATCACCCATGGTCAGTCATGACCAAGAGGTGCCTACTACAGGTGCACAACCTTTTATCCGAAGATCCAAATAACGAAAACCTCTGAATAGCGGACATTTTTTCAGTCCTTGAAGAAAGGTCCTTGAAGACGTTCACCGAGGGCGGCCCGCAGAGGTGACAGCGGAACCTCCGGTCGGTCCTCGAAGAAAGGCGAACTAAATCCCCATTCATAAAAGAGAAGGTGAGGGTATATTGCGCGGGAGGGTTAATAATTGACAATTTGCTGCTGCCTGCCCGCTGAGTTAAAAAGTTCCCACGGTAGACTCACAATACACAGTGTATCGTGAGTCTTGCGTGGGAACTTTTTAACTCAGCGGGCAGGCAGCAGCAAATTGTCGCTCCCTTCAGTTTCACCCCACCTACACCCCTCTGCTTCCCGGCCATGTGTGTGATCCCTTCCCTCCCCTCGCCAGCTCCCCGCGCATTGCACTGGTGCGGGGGCTTTGCACTGTCTTCACGTTGGAGTCAGTGCCAGTCACCGGAGACGTCAGGACCAACGGGACACCGACCCCCAGGCCCACTGCAAGCACGGAGAACCCAGAGACCCACAGCCAGCAGCAGCCCAGCCCCGTTCCAATTCCAGAGGAACACGCTCTCCGCTGTCCCCGTAGGGACAGAAGCTGATGGCTCGGGCTGTGGCCTCTCCGGCCACCCCCCTGTACAGGAGCTGAGACTGGGAACTGTGGGGTTGTTTGCAGTTGCAGAGGGAGGGGGTAAGGGCGGTACAGTTCCCAGTCTCAGCTCCATTCCAGGGGGGTGACCGGAGACGTCAGGACCAACGGGACACCGACTGCAAGCACGGAGATCCCATAGACTCACAGCCAGCAACAACTCTAGCCCAGCCCCGCTCCAACTCCAGAGGAACCCGGGTTGCGGATGAGGGGGCGCAGCTCGGGCTGTGGGCGAACTGCCACTTGTCGCCGTAGCGGCCCATCGGGGAGCGGATTCCTCTGGAGTTGGAGGGACAGGGAGACACAGCGGCTTTTGAGAATGGTGGGCAATCACTTCCAAAGTTCTGCCCACACAGTCAGTACACCTCTCCTACACTTGTCTCCCGCACTAAGATCATCTCGCAGAGAATGATCCCAGCCTAACCCTCCCTATTCTCTCCTATTCTGCAAGAAAAAACTACATTGAAGACTCAAACTCGCGATCGAGTAACTGCCAGGATCGAGGCGCAAACTCGCGACCTTGCGGATACGAGCCGAGCACTCTACCACTGAGCCAGCCGTTAAAATCTACGCTAAAAATCTTCCATTCCGAAAGCCGAAAAATTCTGAATTACGAAAAGTGTCTGGTCCCAAGGCTTTCGGATAAAAGGTTGTGCACCTGTACTACTGATTCCTTACGCTTTGCCCCTTTCTTCAGCTTATTCATATAGACAGGAAATAATTAAGGGCCAAGGACATCTCTATTTTTAGAGGTACAAAGTGTTTTATTGTTATATGTCCCAAAACTGAACAATGAAATTCTTACTTACAGCAGAACAACAGATACGTAAACATAGTACTCGTAGAGTCAATATATAAAAAAACAAACAATATAGGGCAAAGAAAAAACAAGACAAGCCACTAGTGCAATCAAGGCAGTTTGTAGGTTGGTGTTTAGTTAGAGTTTGTCGTGTTCAATAGCCCGAGGCTTGTTGGGAAGAAGTTGCTCCTGAACCTGGATGTTACCGTTTTCAGGCTCTTGTACCTTCTTCGCGATGGCAGAAGTGAAATGAGAGTGTGACCAGGGTGGTGTGGTTACGTCATAATGCTAGCTGCCTTTCTGAAACCGCGCCTCCTGTAGATACCATCGATGGTGGGAAGGTCAGCATCCGTGATGGACCGGGCAGTGTTCACCACTTTTTGCAAGTTTCTGGGCGTTTGAATTGTCAAACCAGGCCGTGATGCAAGCAGCCAATAAGCTCTCTACTGTACGTCTGTAGAAGTTCAAGAGAGTATTCGTCGACATAACAAATCTCAATCTTCTAAGGGAGTAGAGGCGTTGATGGGCTTTCTTTATGGATCCAGCACAGATCTTCTGAGATATTCATTCCCAGGAATCTGATTTTTTGACTCTCTCCTGTCGATGAAGACAGGTTTGCGAATCTTCAACCTTCCTCTTCTAAAGTCAGCAATCAATTCCCTGATTTTACTGATGAGAGCGAGGTTGGTGTTCTGACATCATACAGTATTGTCAACCATAATTCATTCAACAACGGTGGTGTCATCGGATAATTTAAAGAACAGTTGGAACAGCGTCCATCAACACGGTGATGGGTATAGAGTGAGTAGAGCAGAGGGGCGAGCACACAACCTTGAGTTGCTGTTATGCTGATAGTTTGAATTGGCAGCAATACTAGCAATGTGTTCTATGAATGAGGAAGTTGATCAAGTTCCATGGGTAAGTTAAAGATACTGAGTTTGTAGTACAGTTCACACTATTTACAGTGGACACATGTTCAAAATTGACATTTTCTTGTCTAATCTAATAATCCAGACCAACATGTTAATAACCAAGTTTTGCCAGCTTGTTGCTGGCACCAGGTCAACTGAATTTCACTTCTCTCCACTCACAATCTTGCAGCCCATTAATACCAAGGCAGCACATGTAGAATCCATCTAATTTTTAATATATCCATGACAATCCTTGCTGTTTGAACATAATGCTTTGTTTTCCCTGAAAACTGATTATCCTTCAGATGCCTGAAGAAGGGTCTCGACCCGAAACGTCACAAATTCCTTCGCTCCGTAGATGCTGCCTCACCCGCTGAGTTTCTCCAGTATTTTTGTCTACCTTCTATCCTTCAGATGTTGATACTTAACTCAATGAACTGTTTAAACGTTAATGTAGGAAGGAACTGCTGATGCTGGTTTAAAAGCTAATACATTGTGCACGAGGAGTTTATAACATGTATCGCCTTTTAAAAAAAGACACCAGGTTTGACTGTGTCTTCCATTCCCATAATTGCAAAGTTGAGCTCGCAGAAACTTTTCTTTCCAAACCAATTGCAGTGTTTTAGATTTCATTAGCAACAATTTTGAAATATTAATTCTTAGTACATGTTGATAAGAATAAGTGTGTTTGATGCAGGATTCTCAATTCTCTTTTATTTTTAAATGATTAAAAAACTGTCTTCCCTTTCAGTTAGTTTCCTTATTCAACAAAGGTGGTCAAAATGCTGCCAGAAATAAAAAGCAAACTAGTCGTCAGACAATTTAAAAAAACTAGTCAATCCCAATGAAAGTTAAAGACGGCGTAACCTCACAACAAAAAAAAGGGGGCATTGGCTTCAAATAATGCTGAAACTTTCCAGTGGAAGCGAATAACATTTAAGATTCTGGTTACACTTACGCTCAGCTCACTGCCTTGGTTTACACGATCACGCGGTTTTCAAACATTTTAACTCCCCTTCCCATTCTGACTTTTCTGTCCTGGGCCTCCTCCATTGTCAGAATGAGGCCACATACAAATTGGAGGACCAGTACCTCATATTTGGCTTGGGCAGCTTAGAACCCAACAATATAAACATTGATTTCTCTAATTTTAAGTGACTCCTGCACTAACCCCCCCCCCGCCCCGCCACCCTTATCTTTCAGTCTGAAGGAAGGGTCCGACCCAAAACATCACTATTCCTTTTGTCCAGAGATCCAGCCTGACCCACTGAGATTCCAGTGTTTTGTGTCTAACTTCAGTATAAACCAGCAGATGCAGTTTCTTCCGTAACAATAAGCTACCAGTTCTGTGGAAAGGTCATCGTTCTAAACCCTTTTTTCTTTCTTCACAATTACCATCTAACTTGTTTACTTCCAACTGTTCCCACAAACCAAAAAATATGAAGGAAGACATAAAATGTTGGAGTAACTCAGCGGGACAGGCAGCATCTCTGGAGAGAAGGTATGGGTGACGTTTTGGGTCGAGACCCTTCTTCAGACTGATGTCAGGGGAGTGGGCGGGACAAAGATAGAATATAGTCGGAGACAGTAAGATTGGTGGGAGAACTGGGAAGGGGGAAGGGAAAGAGAGGGAAAGCAAGGGCTATTTGAAGTTAGAGAAGTCAATGTTCATACCACTGGGGTCTAAACTACCCAAGCAAAATATGAGGTGCTGTTCTCCAATTTGCACTGGGCCTCACTCTGACAATGGAGGAGGCCCAGGACAAAAAGGTCAAATTGGGAATGGGAGGGAGAGTTGAAGTACTATGCAACCGGGAGATCAGGTAAGTTAAGACTGACTGAGCGGAGGTGTTCAGCGAAATGATCGCCAAGCCTACGCTTAGTCTCGCCGATGTAGAGAAGTTGACACGTGGAACATACTGTAAATGAGGTTGGAGGAGGTGCAAGTGAACCTCTGCCTCACCTGGAAAGACTGTTCGGATCCATGGATGGAATCGAGTGGGGAGGTAAAGGGACAGGTGTTGCATCTCCTGCAGTTGCAGGGAAAAGTGCCTGGGGAGGGGGTGGTTTGAGTGGGAAGGTACGAGTTGACCAGAGAGTTTCGGAGGGAACGGTCTCTGCGGAAAGCAGAAAGGGGTGGAGATGGGAAGATGTGGCCAGTAGTGGGATCACGTTGGAGGTGGCAAAAATGTTGGAGGATTATATGCTGTATACGACGGCTGATGGGGTGGAGGGTGAGGAGAAGGGGGACTCTGTCCTTGTTACGAATGGGTGCAGGGGGAGCAAGAGCGGAGCTGCAGATATCGAGGAGACCCTAGTGAGAGCCTCATCTATAATGGAAGAGGGGAACCTCCGTTTTCCTCAAAGAATGAGGACATCTCCAATGCCCTGATATGGAAAACCTCATCCTGGGTGCAGATGCAGCATAGACGGAGAATTGGGAGCAGGGGATAGAGTCTTTACAGGAAGCAGCGTGGGAAGAAGTTTAGTCTAGATAATATCATACTATGTGGGTCCATTTGTATCTAAACCACCTCTTATAAACCTTAGAGGTACATAGTCCTAGTCAGGATAGCAGTGGGTCTATATGACCAGTAGTTGCTCATGTTCCCTTCCCTAAAATTAAGATTGGCCAACTTCGTAAAAGTTGAAGTGGTTTCAAGGCTGGACCAAGATGGGAGCAATACTGAAGAATATATTTTCTTTATTCACATATGAGAGCAATTGTTCCATATATGTAAAAAAAACAAATTGGGAAGAAATTATAAACCTTAAAATACGTGCTTTCTTGACTCTTTTGCAATTTAAGTCAAAGGCAAACTGTGTCACATGATTGCTTATAAATTAGTTTTTAATGAACGTTAAAAAAATAACGTGCAGGCACTATGACTCACCTGACATTTTATGCTGCAAAGAAATCTTCCAATGGTAACTTTCATTTATTGCCATATTAATGTAGGAAAATGAACCAACTGCTAAGTAAGGACAATGAGCTTGCACTTGAGTACAATATGGAAGTTGTATTCTGTCTGATGGGTGATGCATACAAAATAAGCTGTCCTGGGAAAGCAAGATAATTCTGTCTGCTCTGACCACTTGGTTGATGCATGATATCCTGATTTTCAAAACAGGCCTTAGTTGGTATTTCTTACTTCTTTGGTTACAAATCTGCTACCATTTTGCCATATTTTCAAGTATGTTAAAATTTCATGGAAATTGAAAGGAAATGGTTTGAGACTTATCACTCATTTAATATTGCAGATGTTCTGTGAGAAACAACTCGGTGTGGGCGAGTTGGGCCGAAGGGACCGTTTCCACACTGGATCACTCTATGTCTATGACATTTGCCCTGATAAAAAGATCAGATACGAGGCAATTGCAGGAAACATATCTAAAGATCTAAAGAAGTCGTACTACAAAAAACAAATTCTGAACTTCGGAATGCAAAATATATTAGTTTCATATCAAAGAAGCAATTACAGCGAATAAAGCAAGTTTACTTTAAATTATTTAAAATGTATGGCACAGAGTAACTGGCAAGGCTAACATTAGAAAGAGAGTGCAAGAGCTATACCAGGTTTCTCCAGCTTGGTAAGTTAACCATTAATCTAGTTTTTGTCTGGAATAAGGGCATGCAGTCAGGAAAACAGTGACATTTACACTTCTTGTAAAGGAAAAACAAAATCAAAGTTCTTACCCTGAGAAAGAAGTGGCATTGCAGTAATATTCCTATTGCACAGGTCCCCATTGCAACAATGCACCACCTGATTTTCAGAAGGCGAGGTCTTGCACATCATTCCACTTTGATCTTCACCATTGAAGCAACCTTTCCTGTATACAGGAACCTCTCCATTTTGTATAACTGAAGCAAAACATGCTTGGCCATAGCATACAGGCCTTCCACATGAATTCCCCTCACAGACACATTGAAACCGACTTGGATTGTCTTTATCTGCACAAAAAAATAAAATTTATGTAACATCTAAATGATCAGAAACAACTTTGAAACTCAATATTAAAATCTTAACCAAATTTTACATTAAGATAAAAGCATATCTCATTTGTACTTACTGTAGTTGGCAATCTTCCAAACTTGGGTTTTTATACCCCTTCGTGCCAATGCAAACCAAGCTAAACAAAATAATTCCAACAGAAAACAAATACAACTGACCTAATTTGTGGGATGAATCAACTTTATACAAAAACCTGCAATATTTTGAGAAACACAAGCAGATAGCTTGCATAGTTACAGATCATGTACAAGTGATTTTTATATGATATACTTAGAACGTTTTTTTGCTTAAAATAAGGTGAAAAACTTTTGTCTTCTCAATAAACTCTGCAAAAGCGCAATAGCGCAGAGGTTCACAGCACCAGGGACATGAGTTCAATCCTGACTCCAGGTTTGTACGTTCTCCTTTTCTTCGGGTGCCTCCCACATCCCAAAGATGTGAGGCTTGCAATTGGCTTCTGTAAATTGTCCCTGGTTTGTATGATGCAAAAGTGAAATAACATAGAACTGGTGTACACTGGACCATGGATTTGGTGGGTCAAACGGCCTGTTTCCACATTGTATCTCTAAACTAAACTTAACCAATTATATTTTTGTTAGTTCTGCCACAGCCATCAAATGGATCAGAGCCCAAGTATCATTGATTGTCAATATCAGATTAGGGCCTCAGTAGAATTTGCATTTTGCTATACTTTAATAACAGTCAAATTTCAAAAATACAAAACCAGATCATACATTGGGTAGAATGGCACCAGCAACTGTGTGGTCAGAGGTTTAAATCCTACCAAGTTGTAAAAATGAATACAATATTTTTAATTAGATGTAGAACAGCAGAAAATGTTGGCTATAAATATGTCTATATAGTTGCAAAATAGGGTCCACATTTATTGTGGAAGACAACACAGATTGCTGAAGTACTCAGAGGGTCAGGTAGCATCTAAGGTGAATATGGATAGGTGATGCTTCAGGTCAGGCCCCTTCTTCAGACTCCACATTTATTGCCCTTAAGAGGAAAGACCCATCATGATATTTAATCTGCTCAGTTTCATAATACATGGTTGACTGTACCCCCTTCAGGCAATGGAAGATTGGATAATATTATCAATAATTTCTTCCCACAGTACTAAATAACGCAAACACATCCAAGCTGCTTTACTCTTCTCTCATTCCGATACTTTTTGTTGCCGTTTTTCTTACAGCACCATCTAACACATACACTTCATGAGCAACAAATAAAATATACCATAAAGTGCATTATTGAAAATAAAATTAAGAACTGTGAGGACACAGGGCATATTAAATTCAAAGAAATCAGTAACTAAAAATAGAGCTAAATATTTGATGAAGATAGTCAGCAATACGCATAAAGGCTATTCTTGCAGCCCACCATGCCCCTGCCAATCATCAAATATCCATTTAGAAACATAGAAACATAGAAATTAGGTGCAGGAGTAGGCCATTCGGCCCTTCGAGCCTGCACCGCCATTTAATATGATCATGGCTGATCATCCAACTCAGTATCCCGTACCTGCCTTCTCTCCATACCCTCTGATCCCCTTGGCCACAAGGGCCACATCTAACACCCTCTTAAATATAGCCAATGAACTGGCCTCAACTACCCTCTGTGGCAGAGAGTTCCAGAGATTCACCACTCTCTGTGTGAAAAAAGTTCTCCTCATCTCGGTTTTAAAGGATTTCCCCCTTATCCTTAAGCTGTGACCCCCTTGTCCTGGACTTCCCCAACATCGGGAACAATCTTCCTGCATCTAGCCTGTCCAACCCCTTAAGAATTTTGTAAATTTCTATAAGATCCCCTCTCAATCTCCTAAACTCTAGAGAGTACTAAACCAAGTCTATCCAGTCTTTCTTCATAAGACAGTCCTGACATCCCAGGAATCAGTCTGGTGAACCTTCTCTGCACTCCCTCTATGGCAATAATGTCCTTCCTCAGATTTGGAGACCAAAACTGCACGCAATACTCCAGGTGTGGTCTCACCAAGACCCTATACAACTGCAGTAGAACCTCCCTGCTCCTATACTCAAATCCTCTTGCTATGAAAGCCAACATGCCATTCGCTTTCTTTACTGCCTGCTGCACCTGCATGCCTACCTTCAATGACTGGTGTACCATGACACCCAGGTCTCGCTGCATCTCCCCCTTTCCCAATCGGCCACCGTTTAGATAATAATCTGCTTTCCCGTTTTTGCCACCAAAATGGATAACCTCACATTTATCCACATTAAACTGCATCTGCCAAACATTTGCCCACTCACCCAGCCTATCCAAGTCACCTTGCAGTCTCCTAGCATCCTCCTCACACCTAACACTGCCCCCCAGCTTAGTGTCATCCGCAAACTTGGAGATATTGCCTTCAATTCCCTCATCCAGATCATTAATATATATTGTAAATAGCTGGGGTCCCAGTACTGAGCCTTGCGGTACCCCACTAGTCACTGCCTGCCATTGTGAAAAGGACCCGTTTACTCCTACTCTTTGCTTCCTGTTTGCCAGCCAGTTCTCTATCCACATCAATACTGAACCCCCAATGCCATGTGCTTTAAGTTTGTATACTAATCTCTTATGTGGGACCTTGTCGAAAGCCTTCTGGAAGTCCAGATACACCACATCCACTGGTTCTCCCCTATCCACGCTACTAGTTACATCCTCGAAAAATTCTATAAGATTCGTCAGACATGATTTACCTTTCGTAAATCCATGCTGACTTTGTCCAATGATTTCACCACTTTCTAAATGTGCTGCTATCCCATCTTTAATAACTGACTCTAGCAGTTTCCCCACTACCGATGTTAGGCTAACTGGTCTGTAATTCCCCGTTTTCTCTCTCCCTCCCTTCTTAAAAAGTGGGGTTACGTTTGCTACCCGCCAATCCTCTGGAACTACTCCAGAATCTAAAGAGTTTTGAAAGATTATTACTAATGCATCCACTATTTCTGGAGCTACTTCCTTAAGTACTCTGGGATGCAGCCTATCTGGCCCTGGGGATTTATATCAATATTAGTGCGCTATTAGTTAACATGTGCCCAGGATACTATGTTTATCTGTAGTGTAAAATAAATTAAAAATAATTTAATAATTAATACCAATAATAATGTTAACACTGCTTACACACTTAACACATTCACAAATTCACAACTGGAAGCTTAAGTTATTCAGTTAAGTTTCCGGGTATTCAACTTGCCTTCAGCTCCACATCGAAAGGCTTTTGGGGCCAGAAGTAGCAGAACAAGAATACTACATTGGGCCATCAGGAAAAGATTACTGCAAAACAAGAAGAGTTGTTATTTCTTATTCTTGCCATGCTTCTATCTTAGTACAACATTTCCGTTCCACTGTCTTTAGTCTCCTACCAGCTATGACCCATTCATCATTTGCTGTGTTGCTTTGGTGCCACATTTCCAAATGTTGCTGATGGCACACAGGGATCTACAGTTGTCTATCTAGTTTACCCAATTTAAAACAAGCTCAGCATTTCCTTCCCATCTGTCCAGACACTTCATAGCTAAATAAGCTGATCAGACAAACACAATTACTTGTTAACAAATAAGCAACCTAGAAATTAGATCCATTATCACCAAGTCTTTAATGCACAAACAGCATGTAAAAATAAGTAACCCATCATAGATTCTGATCACCATCATCATCATCATCTAAGAGAGTTTGGTAAACTGGAGTGGAGACTTCCATGCACTATTTATTTTGTTGCAACTGAAGTGGTCCTGATATCAGTTGCACATCAAATGACTGGTCGGGCACTGCCTTACTACCATTTACTTTAAATTCACGATCTTACCTACAACTATCATTGATATCATTGAACTGTTCACAGTATGATTGAGTGCACTTTGTATTATTCTAATATTTTTACATCTAGTTAAAAGGAAACTTTATTGAGATCTGGAGACTTGACTGGGCAGTTTCAGTATTGACATGCTCCTCAACCACCTTCCCATGTGACAAGAGTATGCTTAAGCTAACAGGGAGAGTTCAGTTTGAGCTTTCGGCAGCTAAGATACTCGTACCACAGGTGTCTCAATGCTTACATCGCTGGCAACTTTCCATTAGAACATGCATTATTGTTGCAATAATTAGCTGCACAGGGTGAGCTAGAGACCCCCTGTGTCCTTCCGTGTTCAGGGACACCACATCCTACCTGGATCCAAGCTGAATGCATTTCCAATTCAGCTTTTCTAATGCTCTGACAGAGACACATGAGGTGTTGTGGGAATACTTTCCAGACTGCTTTCTTCGTGGGGTCAATGACTTCATCTCCTTGCCACAGATCTTTGCAAGCAGCAGCAAATTTCTGCCATGTCTCACAATTAGCTACACCACTACATTTGAGGTCACTGCATCCAAGGAATATATGCAGAGTCTGGGTACTGCATTACTGGCATCCTATGAGTGCAGGCATAATTTTGTGTACAACCACAATGCTACTTCTACATTTTTAGCCAATTGCACTGATTTTTTTGAGGGGATCATTGGGCATTAACATCACATGCAGCAAATTTAATTTCCAATCAACCACTCTGTGTATTTTGCAGTAAGTTCTGAACTTCTATCAATGAAAATGTCAAGCTTTTTTGAGGAAGTAACCTTGGATACATACTTGAGAAGGAAGAACTTCCAGAGCTAATCACAAAAGGTGCTAAGATCCAGCCCAGGGAGGTTGGGTCAAATGGCCTCCTTCTGCAGTGTACGATTCCAGAGATGGTGACATTTGATTTCTATTGTAGCTTAAGGTCCAAAAAAAAAAGTGGAATTAGTCAAATCCTTTCTGTTATTCAAGAGCATAAATGGTATACAAAAATACAGAAATTTCCTGAAAAACACTGCTATAACTTAATAGTAACCATTTATCTACATTTTTAGCTTCCACTTTAAAAACTGTTTTTTTAAAGACTGTCAAGGTCTCAATGAGCAATTGACTGGAAACAGTGAAGGGCTTGTAAGGAATTAATCAGGAGGGCCTGGCCAACAAATTGTTCATATTCTAATTTCGATATTAACTTTTGATCAAAAGACAACTGTACTCAAACAAGTCCTTAAGTGCAGCATCAGTAGACATTCTAATAGACAGACTTGGAGCCTCATCTTCCTGCTACAAATCAGTTTACAAATATCCCAAAACATGGTTTAAACAAATAACCTCCTTCATAATCCTGATTCTTTTCACTTGATCTCATTCTTTCAGTAGTTAGACACAAAATGCTGGAGTGGCTGTGCATCTGACATTTCAGGTCGAAACCCTTCTTCTGACAGAGTCAGGGGGAGAAAGAAACTAGAGATATGGAAGGGCACAAAGAGGATGCAAGGTTCAAAGGACAGATCAAAGCAGACGATGCTCAAGGAAATGTACAATACTTTATTGTGGGCTGATGGGAAGGCATAGAAACAGTAAAATTATTCAGGACAGTGAAACTAGGGCCGGGGTGGGTAGAGAGAGAAAAAGCAAGAGTTACTTAAAGTTAGAGAAATCAGTATTCATACCGCTAGGTTGTAAGCTACCCAAGCAAAATATGAGGTGCCGTTCCTCCAATTTGCATTTGCCTCACTCTGATAGTGGAAGAGGTCCAGGACAGAAATATCAGTATGGGAATGGGAGGGGGAAGTTAAAGTGTTTAGCAACCCAGGTGGACTGAGCGGAGGTGTTCAACGAAACGATCGCCCAGTCTGCGCTTGGTCTCGCCAATATATAGGAGTCCATGCCTAGAACAGGATATACAGTAGATGAGGTTGGAGGAGGTGGAAGTGAACCTCTGCCAAAGCTGAAAGGACTGTCAAGTCAAGAGAGTTTATTTACTTGTGTCCCAGATAGGACAATGACATTCTTCCTTGCTGCAGCACAACAGAATATTGTAGCCACTGGGCAGTGTTTACAACTTTTTGCAGCCTTTTCCGATCCTGTACACTCAGGTTGCCGAACCAAGCCACGAAGCAACCGGTCAGCATGCTCTCTATTGTGCACCAGTAGAAGTTCGAGAGAGTCCTCCTTGACATACCGACTCTCCGTAATCTTCTCAGGAAGTAGAGGTGTTTTCTTTATAAATGCATCAGTTTTCTGGGACCAGGAGAGATCTTCGGAAATATGCACACCCAGGAATTTTAAGTTCCTAACCCTTTCCACCATCGACCCGTTGAAATAAACGGGGCTGTGAGTCCCCATCCAACCCCTTCCGAAGTGCACAATCAGTTCCTTCGTTTTGCTGGTGTTGAGAGCCAGGTTATTGTGCTGGCACCATTTGGTCAATCGGTCTATCTCACTTCTATATTCTGACTCGTCCCCATCAGTGAAATGTCATGGTGTCGTCAGCGAACTCGATGATGGAGATCGCAGTATGTCAGGCTACGCAGTCATGATTATAGAATGAGTATAGCAGGGGGCTGAGCAGGCAGCCTTGAGGTGCTCCCGTGCTGATTGTTATCGAGGATGACATATTTCCACCAATACGGACAGACCGTGGTCTGTGAATGAGGAAGCCGAGGATCCAATTACAGAGCGATGCGCAGAGACCCAGATCTGAGAGCTTGGTAACCAGCTTGGAGGGGGATGATGGTTATCAGCCTGGCATATGAGTTTTAGTAGCCCAAATGGCCCAGATCGGAGTGGAAGGCCAGTGAGAACGCATCCACCGTTGATCTGTTGTGGCGGTAAGCGAACTGCAGTGGGTCCAGGTTTTTATTGAGGTATGAGTTGATTTGCACCATGATCAGCCTCTCAAAGCATTTCATCACCACAGACGTTAGTGCCACTGGTCGATAGTCATTGAGGCACGTCACCTTTGCACTTCTTGGGCACTGGTGTTAATGATGTCCTTTTAAAGCAGGTGGGAACCTCAGAAGTGAAAATTTCTGTAAAAACTCCAGCCAGTTGGTCCGCACAGGTTTTTAAAACACGCCTGGGTATACCATCAGGTCCAGGCGCTTTCTGAGGGTTCACCCCTCTGAAGGATCTTCTAACGTCGGCCTCTGGGACTGTGACCGAAATACCATCACGGCTCGGGAAGTCACAGCAGAATTCTCCATATCAAAGCGTGCATAAAACGCATTGAGCTCGTCAGGGAGTGATGCTTTGCTGACATTTGAGCTGCCGCCTGTCAGGTTCCTTGGACGGAGTCAAGGGAGGAACTATTGGGATGTGTGAAATCATTTTATCAGGACGCATCACAGCTTGGTTTGGGAACAGCTCCATCCAAGACAGAAAGAAATTGCAGCGAATTGTGGACGTAGCCCAGACAATCACGTAAACTAACCTCCCTTCCATTGACTCCATTTAAACCTCACGCTGCCTCGGCATAATCAAGGACAGGTCGCACCCAGGCCACTCCCTCATCTCCCCTCGGGCAAAAGGTATAGAAGTGAGAAAATTCACAACTCCAGATTCAGGGACAGTTCCTTCCTAGCTGTTATCAGGCAACTGAACCATCCTACCGCAACTGAAGAGCAGACCTGAACTACTATTTACCTCATTGGAGACCCCCGGACTATCTTTGATTAGACTTTACTGGCTTTATCTTGCACTAAACATTACTCCATTATCATGTATCTGTACACTGTGAATGGCTTGATTGTAATCATGTTTTGTCTTTCCGCTGACTGGTTAGCACACAACAAAAGCTTTTCACTGTACCCCAGTACACGTGACAATAAACTGAACTGAACTCCTGTGGTTGTAGGGAAAAGTACCTGGGGAAGGGTGGTTTGGGTGGGAAGGGATGAGTTAATCAGGGAGATCATGGCATGATAGATGACAGAATATACATCAGACAGTGGACGCATAATTATTTTAATTAATACAAACTGACTAACCTTCTTGGAATGCCAAAACCAGGCACTTGCCTTGCACTAACAGAAACCAGTCATAGTCTGGTGTGTCTGCTGCCATTGTGCTTGTTCAGCCACGTTGCTGCCATTTTCATACTCAATGGTCTTTGTGCAGTTTTGCCCAAATTGCACAAATTATCATCAGCCATGATCACATTGAACGGCGGTGCTGTCTCGAAGGGCCGAACAGCCTACTCCTGCACCTATTGTCTATTGCCCAATTCATTAAAAAGAAACACTGAAAAGCCATTAAAATGTCTTTCCCGCTCAGTAAACCCTCACAATAACGAACCACGGGGTGGACGGGGACGGATGGTGTCTGTTATTGCCGATTGTCTGCTATAGCCAGGTGTGGGGGGTAAATATTCATGTTTTAACTCGGGGTGCGAAGCAATGTGTTGGGTGGGAGGGATTTAAACCAGGGGGAATTCACAGACCTGGAAGCCACATAACCCCCAGTGCTCCAGGGTAGGCCCCGGTACATATGCAGCTTGCTCTGTCCACTACCGCAAGCATGCCACTTGGCGGCACCTCACCAGAAAACCCGGGAGGGGAGGGAAAGAGCAGTGAGAGCCTCGTGCCATTACCAGGCGACTGAGGCACGTTGCCAAGGAAGGTGGTTCTGGATCCAACACCCCGGGACCTCGCTATGTGGCAGCCGCTGCACGCCCAATGTAACGATCAAATGTGTTTTAATGCCCGCTCTCTCCCCGGCACTGCCTTTCCTCTGCCCCATTCTGCACTGCGCGCCGCCCACCAAAACAAACGGACACCTCAGTCCATTATGACCAAAATCCATTGTATAAACGTTATATATTGATGGATATCAATACACTGGATTCAAGACAATGTGCCATTACAAGTAAGCAAACAAACAATATGCAAGCTCCTGAAGTGAATGATTTAACCCACTGATGATCCTACAATGTACTGGAAGAACTCCATTCCATTCTCCCAATTCCTGTCTCCATATTTGTTTCACTTTAAGGCGTCTTTAACAATTTAACATACTGCATTCACAATACATAGCTTCCTCTACATTGTAGACCCGTGTTCTAAATGTAGATAGATGCTCTAAAAAAGGGGTGACCTGTGACAATGAGCATTATGTTGCCTGCCACTTTAATTCTCCGTTGAACACTGATCCACTTGCCTCTCCACTGTTCCAAGAACAAATTCAAGCTTGAGGAACAACACCTCATTTTCTTCATAAATGTTACAGCCTTCAAAACTCAATATTTTATTTCTGCAACTTTGGATTATTCTCTTTCTGTCAGATTTCTGCTGCAGATCATCCATCACTATATTGGCTCAGTTGGCCTTTGTCCATTGGTACAACATATCCTCCTGGACAAATCCCTCCATTCAGCTATAAGCCACCACCCATCATCAACCTCTAACTATCCTCAGTCACCATTTTGCCAGACAACCCATTCCCACAGCATCACTGGGTCCTGATCCTATCACAAATAACCAATCCACCACAGCCTTCTCCAAAGCTTAAAATATTGTTGTTTAACCTCATTCCCAGTACTGACAAAGAGTTTTCAACCTTAAACATGAATTCTGCACCTTTTACCACAGATACTGCTTGACCTTTTGAGTGCTTTCAGTGCTTTTTATTTCCAATATCCAGCAATCCAATCCTGACAGCAAGCATTTCAGCCGTCAGACGAGGCCTAATGGTAATAGAAAAGTAAGGCTGCCCTAGTCTGGAGGATAATTTGGACCATGAAGGTTAGAATGGTTAATAAATGCCGAGCAACCTCAGACCTGCACCAGTCTTAGTGCATGGTTCCCATAGCGCACAGTAGAAAATCTGTAAGTAATGTCACACAAAGTACCACATGATATCACTGCTTTAATGACCTCGAATAAGTGCTGAAATGCTAGAAATAGTGCCAGCCTGCAGTCTTCTGCTCCAATGTGTAAGAAGGAACAGCAGATGCTGATTTAAACCAGACACACATAAAAAGCTAGATTAACTCAGTGGGTCAGACAGCATCTCTGGAGAAAAGGAATAGGTGATGTGTCAGGTCGAGACCCAGGTCTTCAGACTCAAGAAGGGTCTCGACCCTAAACATCACCTATTTTCCTTTTCTCCAGCTGAGGTACTCCGACTTTTTGTGCCTATCTTCTGCTCAAAACTGATTCTTCTTGCCCAGACATCTGGGCACCCCATCTAGGCTGCACTGCTCTTGTCTTTCAGAAGCTATGTTGAATCAAGGCCCTATAATTGACATCCTTCTTCAGATTTTGTCCTAATTATATTGCCCTTATTCACATTTCTCTGTTCAGGTAATAATATATTTATTTTTTTAATGCTAAACCAGATTCTGCTTCTGTTCAGATTGCTTTAAAAAAAAAGGATTGCTTTCAATCCTTCGACATATAATTTATCTCCCTTACTACTCGATTTTATTAAAAGCACATAACATACACAATCCTACAAAAACAAATCTAAAATACTGTGGATGTTGAAAATCTGGAATGCCAGAAACACCAAGTCAGGCAACATCTGCGGAGGAACACAGTCACGCTTTACCCTCAGGGCACAAGAGATTGCAGATGCTGAAAACTTGAGCAAAAATAATTGTTGGGAGTTACGCAGATCAGGCAGCATCTGTAGTGGGAATGGACAGGTGACATTCTCTCTATTCCTCCCCTCATCCCATCTCTCTCCTTTCATCCTGTTGCTCTCCCTCCCTTCCCAATCTCCCCATCCCAGTTTTTTCCTATTCACCATTATCCCCCTATCTCTCCCTCACAGCCTCTCTTCCCCCTCACACAGCCTCTCTTCTCTCCAGTCTCCACCACTCCCCGTCCCTTTCCCTCTCCCCAGTTTCAACTCAACTCCCTCTCCCCAATCTCGCCTGTCTCTCCCTGCCCGCCTGTGTACCTTCCTCCGCTCCCGTCTCTCTCCATCACCTGCCTTCTTTCCCTTCTCCCACCCTCTCCCCATCTCTCTCCTTTACACTCCAGACTCAATGCTCTCCCCCTCTCCCATCTCCACTTTTCTTCTCTCCCCCCCGCCTCTCCACGTCCCTCTCATCTCTCCCCTTCCACCCCCTCCATCATCTTTCCCACTGACCCCCCAGTCTGAACCCCCTCTCCTTCTCATTCCCTCTCCCTGCCCCCAGTCTCCCACCCCCTCTACACGTCTCTTTCCCCAGACTCCCCCTCCCTCCGGTCCTTCCTTCCTTCCCTTTCCTTCCCCACCATCTTGCTCCCCCCCCCCCCCAGTCTCTCTCCCCGCCCGCCCGCCCCCATCGCCCACATGAACGTCTCCGTCCTCCGTTACCAGACGGTGCGTTTCATTCGGCTTTGCGCCAACCTTGCGGCGGCGGTGCCCGTGTCGGTGGTGCCCGTGTCGGCGGTGTCCGTGTCCGTGTCGGGGCTGTGCTCGGCGGCGGGGCCCAGCGCCCGGGATCCGCCGCTCAATCCTTTCTCTCCGGATCAGCCCAAACTTTAGCCCTGCACCGAACCGACGAGCGTCACCGCGCACGCTGCGTCACTCCGTCGCCGCGCCGACCGTGCCGACGAGCGTCACCGCGCAGGGCACGCACGCTGCGTCACTCCGCAGCTTGGCCGATGGTCGTGCGGCACAGGCTTCCCGCCCTGCGCCTGCGCACCAGCCACCGCTCCGACACGTGTGGCGAGAGGTCAAGAGTGGGGGAGGGGAGGGAAACGGTGCAAAAGCATCACGGATGGAGAAGGAGAAAATAATATAGACACAAAAAGCTGGAGTAACTCACTGGGTCAGACAGCATTTCTGCAGAAAAGGAATAGGTGATGTAGACATAGACATAGAAAATAGGCGCGTGCAGGAGGAGGCCATTCGGCCATTCGGCCCTTCGAGCCAGCACCGCCATTCATTGTGATCATGGCTGATCGTCCCCAGTCAATAGCCCGTGCCTGCCTTCTCCCCATTTCCCTTGATTCCACTAGCCCCAAGAGCTCGGCGGCGGTAGGCGGCGCGACTCTGGTCAGCAGCGGCCTCTGCAGCCTGTCCGTGTTTTATTATTTTTTGTCTGTGTTTTTATGTAGTTTTTTGTTATTTTATGTTGGGGTGTGTGTGTGGGGGGATGGGGGTGGGGTGGGAGGGGGGGGGGGAACTTTTGAATCTCTCCCTGCGCTGGAGACCCGACCTTTTCTCGTCGGGTTTCCGTTGTCGTTGGGGCCGCAACGAGGAGCGGCCTCCAACAGGAAGAAGCCGGGGACTCTGGTGCCGACTCACCGTTGCCGTCGCGGAGCTGGCCGAGACCGGAGCGGGTGGAGCGGTGGAGGAGCGTTGCCGCTGCCGCTGCTGCTGCCGCTGATGCGAAGGCTGCTACTGCGGGTCTGCGGACGGCGGCACCGGGAGCCCGCGGATCCCTGGAGGGAGACCGCTTTTCGGGGCTCCTGCAACGGCGAATTCTCCCGCCCGTGTTGCGGGGTTGAAGAGCTCCTGGAGCGGGGCCTAGCACCACTGCCCCGCGCGGCTGGAATGGCCGCGGGACTTTGCGAGCGCACACCGGGGGCTCCAACACCAAGACCCGGTGTGCGACCTCGCACCACCCGGCGTGGCTTCAATGGCCGCGGGACAATCGCCATCGCCAGCCGGGGGCTTTGACTTTGACTCTGACATCGGGGGGGGGGGGGGGGGGGGGGAGAGTGCAGTGGAGAGATAAGTTTTTTTGGCCTTCCATCACAGCTATGTGATGGATGTTTATGTAAAATGTAATTATGTTGTGTCTGGGGTCTATTTGTGTGTAATGTATGGCTGCAGAAACGGCATTTCGTTTGGACCTCCAGGGGTCCAAATGACAATTAAATTGACTCTTGACTCCATCTAGCTCTCTCTTAAATCCATCCAGTGATTTGGCCTCCACTGCCCTCTGTGGCAGGGAATTCCACAAATTCACAACTCGGATGTCTTGGATCGAGACCCTTCTTCAGCCTGAGAGTCAGGGGAAAGGGAAACGAGAGATAATCGACAGTGATGTAGAGAGATATAGAATAAATGAACAAAAGATATGCAAAAAAACCCCCAACAATAATAAAGGAAACAAATCATCATTAGCTTTGAGCTAGGTGAGAACGAGTTACAGATAATGAGACTCAACAAGAGGACTTTGAAGCTGGTGCAACTGGTACAACTGGTACAACGTGGGTGGGGGAGGGATAGAGAGGGGATGCAAGGGTTGCTTGAAGATGGAGGTCAATATTCATACCACTGGGCTGTAAGCTTCCCAAGCAAAATATGTGGTGCTGTTCCTCCTATTTGCGCTGGGCCTCACTCTGACAATGGAGGAGGCCCAGGACAGAAAGGTCAGTATGGGAATGGGAGGAAGAGTTAAAATGTTTGACAACCAGGATATCATGCAGGTTTAGGCAGACTGGGAGGTGTTCAGCGAAATGATCAGCAAGCCTCTCCACAATGCGCACAGTGCGAAGGAATAGTCCACTAGGGGCGCCGTATTGAAGGTAGCCTCTGCCTACAACCTGTTTTTCCATCTTTTTAAAAAAAATTTAGTTTTAAAAGTATGTTTCTTTAGTTTCTCTAGCTTTTCTATGGAGGGGGTAGGGTAAGGGGGAAACAGTTTCCAAGTCACTTCCTGGCGAGGACGTGACTATTCTCCGAGTAGCGTTCTCGCCCCCCTCCTCGCGGCATACCACCTGGATTGGTGCGACCTTTCCTGCCGGGCACCGGACCAAAGCCTCAGCGGCAGCGGCGCAGGGCTGGATACATCACGGAGCGGGCGATGCCTTACCTGGATCGCCATTTGAGGCACCGGAGTTGGGCCTGCTGCTTCAACATCTGAGCTGTGGTTTGAAGAGCTTCCAGCGCAGCTGGCGCTAATTTTAACATTCCATTCCTGGGGCCCTTTGGCCAGTGCCGCCAGCGTTGAATCTCCACCCAGCGCGGACTGTGGACTTCGGAAGCCGAGGACTCCGGTGGGAGGTGGCCGGTTCGGATGTCCAAGCCGCTGAGGATGTCCTCCAGTCCCAACGTTGGGATTCCATCACCCCGACGTGCGGGACTGAACATCGGGCCACCCGTAGTGGCGATAGCGGGGGTTCGGGAGCTCCCCGACCACAGGAGGACAACAGAGGAAGATGACTGAATTTTTGGAGCCTTCCCTCACAGTGGGAAACTTTGATCCCGTTGTGTGGGGATGTCTGTGTCAAAAAACTATCGTGTTCTGTGCTCTTTATTATTCGAATGACTACCACACATTTCACTACCGATTGGTACATTTGACAAATAAATGTATCTTGTAATCTTTCCTGTGCTTGGTCTTGCCGCGTAAAACTCAGTCACGTAACTGTGATTACATGTTAGGTAGACACAAAATGCTGTAGTAACTCAGCGGGACAGGCAGCATCTCTGGAGTGAAGGAATGGGTGACGTTTCGGTCAAGACCCTTCTTCAGACTGGATAAGTGATCTCCATACAAATATTTAATTTCACACCAATGAAGAACCCCAGATACAGAAATCACCTTGAAAATACAGGGAATCCAAATGTGACGAAATATGAAGTCGCACCTGGAGTATTGCGTACAGTTTTGGTCTCCAAATCTGAGGAAGGACATTATTGCCATATAGGGAGTGCAGAGACGGTTCACCAGACTGATTCCTGGGATGTCAGGACTGTCTTATGAAGAAAGACTGGATAGACTTGGTTTATACTCTCTAGAATTTAGAAGATTGAGAGGGGATCTTATAGAAACTTACAAAATTCTTAAGGGGTTGGACAGGCTAGATGCAGGAAGATTGTTCCCGATGTTGGGGAAGTCCAGGACAAGGGGTCACAGCTTAAGGATAAAGGGGAAATCCTTTTAAAACCGAGATGAGAAGAACTTTTTTCACGCAGAGAGTGGTGAATCTCTGGAACTCTCTGCCACAGAGGGTAGTTGAGGCCAGTTCATTGGCTATATTTAAGAGGGAGTTAGATGTGGCCCTTGTGGCTAAGGGGATCAGGAGGTATGGAGAGAAGGCAGGTACGGGATACTGAGTTGGATGATCAGCCATGATCATATTGAATGGCGGTGCAGGCTCGAAGGGCCGAATGGCCTACTCCTGCACCTAATTTCTATGTCTATGTTTCTAT
This sequence comes from Leucoraja erinaceus, assembly GCF_028641065.1. Lineage (NCBI taxonomy): Eukaryota > Metazoa > Chordata > Chondrichthyes > Rajiformes > Rajidae > Leucoraja > Leucoraja erinaceus. The sequence continues at coordinate 79,993,621 of NC_073380.1, read as the reverse complement.
GAAAGTATTGAATATTATTAACAAGTAATTTCAAGCCAGACATGGATGCAAAGCATAACGCTTCCACAATTTGCTTCCAAACTCATCAATCAGGTGCTAATATACTAAATTAACGAAGAGCTCAGTTTCAGCATAAAATTAAAGCTGACCCTGAGTACCTGAGAATTAATTTCCATGCCCAGGATCATGACCATCTCAAACTTAGGGTACATTTTGAGCAATTTGTGCATACTTAGTCAGACTTACACAACCTCGCTCAATTGTGTTATCAGAGTATGTATAAACTTTGACACACATTCGGGTCCCATTGCAAACATATCTAGTTACTTGATTGAGGCTCTGAGTTTAATGGCTCTCTCCTGCAAAAAGAGATGGGCCAACATCACATGTGGCCAGTGAGGTAAGCCTTACTGGCTGTAATGAAAGTGAGATCTGTGTCTCACATGAAATGATTTGTTGATATTTATGGTACACTTCAGGAGCTTTTTTCATCTTGTCATGCTTATGTGCCCTGGCTTTCAAGACATTTTCCAAATCTGGAACTTGTCATTGGGATTATAAATGCAGGATTCTAAGCAATGATCATATCCTGTAATCAAATAAATAGGAATACAGGGCCACTTGTTTGCAGCTGAGTAGCATATATTTCTGGGGAATAGCATTTCACTGATGGAATAAAGAGACAAAATGGTGTAAGTATTCAGCAGGTCAGAGAACATCTGGGTGATGATCAAGCCAGATATGGAAAAATACAAGTGTACAAATGAGGAGCAGGAGTAAGCTCCTTCAACATGCTCACCTTTTAGCATGATTTTGTCTACTCTGATCGTGATCTCAACTCGCAATCCACTCTTTCTGCAGTAACCTTCCACCATTTTGCTTGTCAAGTGTCGATCTACTCATTCCCTCAAAATATTCAAAGACTGCTTTTCACAATGAACTGAGGAAGAGAATTCTGAAGAATCAGGATCCAAAAGGAAAATCAAAATTGCCTTTAAGGACAACCTGTTTAAGAAGGAACTGTAGATGTTGCAAAATCGAAGGTAGACAAAAATGCTGGAGAAATTCAGCGGGTGAGGCAGCATCTATGGAGCAAAGGAAATAGGCAACGTTTCAGGTCGAAACCCTTCTTCAGACTGGTGTGGGTGGGGTGGGGGGATTGGTGGCGGGAGGAAGAAAGGTAGAGATGGAATCAGAGGGCTGAGGGAGAGCTGAGAGTTGAAAGTAAGGACTATCTGAAATTAGAGAAGTCAATGTTCATACCGCTAGGGTGCAAACTGCCCAAGCGAAATATGAGGTGCTGCTCCTCCAATTTCCGGTGGTCCTCACTCTGGCCATGGAGCAGGCCCAGGACAGAAAGGTCGGTTTCAGAATGGGAGGGGGAGTTGAAGTGCTGAGCCACCGGGAGATCTGGTTGGTTATTGCAAACCGAGCGGAGGTGTTTAGCAACTTGATTGACATTGCCGTTAGGGGTATGGATAAGCTTTATGTGGAAGTGAATGTGGAAAAATCTAACACTAACTGCCCGTTATCAGAGATGTCCTCATTCTTCAGGGAACTTCAGATGTCCTCATTCTTCTACCATAGATGAGGCTCTGACCAGGGTCTCTTCTATACCCCGTGACTCTTCTCTCACTTGGTCTCACCGATGTAGAGCTGCTGACATCAAGAGCAGCGGATGCAATAGATGAGGTTGGAGGAGGTGCAGGTGAACCTCTGCGGCACATGGAAAGACTGCTTGGGTTCTTGAATGGAGTCGGGGGGGTAAAGAGACAAGTGTGGCATTTTTTGCGGTTGCAAGGGTAAGTGCCCGGAGAGGGGGTGGTTCGGGTGGGAAGGGACGAATTGACCAGGGTGTTACGGAGGGAGCGATCTCTGCGGAAATCAGACAGGGGAGGAGGTGGGAAGATGTGGCAAGTGGTGGGATCACGTTGGAGGTGGCGAAAATGTAAGAGGATTATTTGTTGTATGTGACGGCTGATAGGATGGAAGGTGAGGACAAGGGGGACTCTGCCCTTGTTACGAGTGGGGGAATGGGGGAGTGAGAGCAGAGTCACGGGGTATAGAGGAGACCCTGGTGAGAGCCTCATCTATGGTAGAAGAATGAGGACATCTGAAGTTCCCTGAAGGATGAGGACATCTCCGATAACTGGGGCAGTTAGTGTTAGATTTTTCCGCATTCACTTCCACATAAAGCTTATCGATACCCCTAAAGGCAATGTCAATCAAGTTGCCATCCAAACTCCAACACACCGGTCTCAGTAAGTGCAAGGAGGTGGATGCAGGTTGATGCCTCCAACTGTCCAAGGTGCAAGAGTATGTGCTCAGATGCACTGAAGCACAGTGCAGCCAATGCAGAGGCTTGTGGAGAAGAACTACTGTCACAGTCTTGAGGGGCTGACCCTGTGATCAGCTGCTCAAAAGCTTCACAGATGTATTGGTTAACTTGAATACATGAGCCACATTGCCATATTGTACAGTGGCTTGCAAAAGTATTCATACCCCTTGAACTTTTCCACGTTATGTCACGTTACAACCACAAACGTAAATGTATTTTATTGGGATTTTATGTGATAGACCCAAAGTGGTGCATAATTGCGAAGTGTCGAATTTGATCAGGTCGAATGGCCTTATTTATTTTCGGTGATGGAAAAGATGCAGCTAGGGGAGAAATTTTGCACATGGATAAAACTGCTATACACAAATCCTACGGCCAGAATACTTACCAACCAAAGACTGTCATCTAAATTCAGTCTATCTAGAGGGTGTAGACAAGGATGCCCGTTATCTCCATTACTATTTGCACTTGCAATTGAGCCACTTGCAGAAAGAATTAGGGGGCATCCGGAAATATATGGGTATAACAGTAAAGACACAGTGAATAAAATTTCTCTATATGCAGATGACGTATTAATTTACATCACAAAACCAGAAATTAGTATCCCAAACCTATTAAAACTAATAAACCAATTCGGTGCACTTTCAGGATACAGAATAAATTGGAATAAAAGTGAAATTATGCCAATAAGGGAACATAATAAACAGATAATACAACAATTCCCATTTAAAGTAGTAAATGAAAAATTTAAATATCTAGGTATCTATGTAACTAAGATATATACATCATTATTTAAAGCAAATTTCCCCCCATTATTGAATAAATTACATAAGAATATCCAATACTGGAAAACATTACCTATTTCAATGGTTGGTAAAATTAATGCCATAAAAATGATTTTTTTACCGCAAATATTATACCTTTTTCAGACGATTCCGATATACCTGGCAAAAAACTTCTTTAAAAAATTGGACTCTATTGTTAATGATTTTATCTGGGATTATAAGAATCATAGGATAAGCAAAAGACACTTGTGTAAATCAAAAAATAATGGAGGCTTGGTTTTACCTAACTTTTTGTTTTATTTCTGGGCAGTTAATATTAAAAATATGAACTTCTGGTTGGGAGAAATAGACCAGCAACCAGACTGGTTAAAAATGGAAAAGGAAGATTGTATGCCTTATGATATTGGTTCGATATTATTTGCTACGTCTAAATTAAACAAGAAAATTTATAGGGAAAACCCTATAATATTTAGTGCTATAAAAATTTGGAAACAATTAAAAAAGACATTAAAATTAGATAACTTATCTCTTTTTCTTCCAATTGTGAATAATTCATTGTTTAAGCCTTCATGTTTAGACGGGGGTTTTACACAATGGAAGAATTATGGAATTAAAAATATAGGACACCTTTACAAGGAAGGCTCTTTTTTGACATTTCAGGAGTTGCAACAGATTTATGGACTTCGAGGAAATGATTATTTCAGATATCTTCAACTTAGAGATTATGTTAAATCGAATTCTAAAAATTTTCGAAATAGAAACCCAGAGATTCTTGATGAATGTTGGAATAAGCATCCTAATACAGAAAAATTAATATCTTATATATATAATATCTTATTAGATAGTGACATTCCTTTGACGGACTTATACAGACAAGCATGGGAAAAAGAATTAAATCAGGTAATAACGAAAGACACTTGGGAAGAAAGTCTACAACACATACATCAGTGTTCACTAAACGCGAGACATTCTCTAATACAATTTAAAGTAATACATAGGTTACATTACGCCAAAACAAAATTACATAAAATTTTTCAACATATCTCACCTATATGTGATAAATGTCAACATTTAGAAGCTACGTTATCGCACATGTTTACAAACTGTACAAAAATTAAAAATTTTTGGGTAAATATTTTTAGTATAATTTCCAAAGTAACCAACACACAACTGGAACCAAACTCAAAATTAATAATACTCGGAATATTAGAATTAAATCAAACACTTAGAATAACACAAAGAAACTTTATCGATTACAGTTTAATAACAGGAAAAAAATTAATCCTAAAATTTTGGAAAGGCCCTACGGCCCCCACAATCAAAATGTGGATTATAGAAATGACGGAGACCTTAAACATGGAAAGAATCAGATTTTCCCTGTTGGATAAACAGGAATTATTCGTTGGAACATGGTCTCCTTTTATTGATTACTTAAAGGGTCAGAATAGTTCAGCACAGGAACCTGACTAGCACCCGGACTAAAGATTGGATGAAATGCTATACTTCGAAATGTACGAACATATCTCGAATGATGTTTTTAAACTCTAACAAATTTTTCCATTCTTCTTCAATTACCTCTTTCACTCCTCTTCCTTTTTTTTTATTTTAGTTTTCTTTTTCCTTCTTCCCTCTCTCTATTTCATCTATCCCTTTAGCTCTATCTAGTTATAAAAAAAAAACGAAGAAAAATGCAAAAAGTATTGGAGACAATGTAATAATAACTGACAATATTATCAATTTAAAAATGATGTAACAGTAATGATGTAATAGATCATATACCTATCTCCAATAATAAAAAAATTATTTAAAATAAAAAAAAAATAATAATAATAATTGCGAAGTGGAAGGAAAATGATAATGGTTTTCAAATTTTTTTACAAATAAAAAACTGAAAAGTGTGGCGTGCAAAAGTATTCAGCCCCCCTGAGTCAATACTTTGTAGAACCACCTTTCGCTGCAATTACAGTTGCAAGTCTTTTGGGGTATGTCTCTACCAGCTTTGCACATCTAGAGACTGAAATTTTTGCCCATTCTTCTTTGCAAAATAGCTCAACCTCAGTCAGATTGGATGGAGAGCATCTGTGAACAGCAATTTTCAAGTCTTGCCAGAGATTCTCAATTGGATTTAGGTCTGGACTGACTGGGCCATTCTAACACATGAATATGCTTTGATCTAATTCCATTGTAGCTCTGGCTGTATGTTTAGGGTTGTTGTCCTGCTGGAAGGTGAACCTCCGCCCCAGTCTCAAGTCTTTTGCAGACTCCAACAGGTTTTCTTCCAAGATTGCCCTATTTGGCTCCATCCATCTTCCCATCAACTCTGACCAGCTTCCCTGTCCCTGCTGAAGAAAAGCATCCCCACAGCATGATGCTGCCACCACGTTTCACAGTGGGGATGGTGTGTTCAGGGTGATATGCAGTGTTAGTTTTCCGCCACACTTGGCGTTTTGCATTCAGGCCAAAAACTTCAATTTTGGTCTCATCTGACCAGAGCACCTTCCCCCACATGGCTTGTGGCAAACTGCAAACAGGACTTCTTATGGCTTTTTTTCCAACAATGGCTTTCTTTTTGCCACTCTTCCATAAAGGCCCGATTTGTGGAGTGCACGACTAATAGTTGTCCTGTGGACAGATTCTCCCACCTGTGCTGTGGATCTCTGCAGCTCCTCCAGAGTTACCATGGGCCTCTTGGCTGCTTCTCTGATCAATGCTCTCTTTGCCCGGCCTGTCAACTTAGGTGGACGGCCATGTCTTGGTAGGTTTGCAGTTGTGCCATACTCTTTCCATTTTTGGATGATGGATTGAACAGTGCTCTGTGAGATGTTCAAAGCTTGGGATATTTTTTTATAACCTAACCCTGCTTTAAACTTCTCCACAACTTTATCCCTGGCCTGTCTGGTGTGTTCCTTGGGCTTCATGATGCTGTTTGTTCACTAATGTTCTCTAACAAACATCTGAGGCCTTCACAGAACAGCTGTATTTATACTGAGATTAGATTACACACAAGAGGACTCTATTTACTAATTTACTAATTAGGTGACTTCTGAAGGCAATTGGTTGCACTGGATTTCAGGGATATCAGAGTAAAGGGGGCTGAATACTTTTGCACGCCACACTTTTCAGTTTTTTATTTGTAAAAAAATTTGAAAACCATGTATCATTTTCCTTCCACTTCACAATTATGCGCCACTTTGTGTTGGTCTATCACATAAAATCCCAATAAAATACATTTACGTTTGTGATTGTAACGTGACAAAATGCGGAAAAGTTCAAGGGGTATGAATACTTTTGCAAGCCACTGTATGTGAACATATTGACTTGATGGAGCAATGAATGCAGAGAAAAGGCTTGTACCTGCATATAAAGAATATTTTTGAAATATAGAATGAGTACAGGACTCCTGTACAAGTCACTGGGATAGCTGGTACTTTATAGAAGTGGTATAATTTGTAAACAAATGTTGAAAGTGTTGTTACAGTTCACGATTGTTTTTGACAAAATGATTGGTTAATATTTATTGTGCACTTCAATGCCTTTTACTCTCATGTGCTCTCTGATTTAGAGGGACATGGCATTTGATTATTCAGGTCTTTGAGAGTCTAACCATTTGATTGGCATAAACAGACACTGCTAGATGCCTGCACAGGTTCTGCAATAGAGAATACATGGAAATGTCATGTCCAGCAGAATTCCCATATTACCTGTAACAATTGATAAAGTGACAGCTGTGGGTAGAGGAGTTACACAAGTATTGTAAATAATCATTAAGAATCCACATCAAAACAAAACCATTTCAATTATTTTAAATACTTCTTTAATAAAATGAACATGTATAACATAAATACTGGTATTTTTCTGCTCCAAGGAGAATTGTTCCTTGTACTGTGATACATTGTCTACATTAAGTGCCTACAAGATCACAAAATCTAAAAATGGACAAAAATCAGATTTTTGCACATCTTCCATTGTAAAACAAAATCTTCTGGAAGGCACCTATGACATAATATTGAAGATATAAAATTGACTTCATATAAAAGATAGTCTTGTGTGTGCACCAAGTACAAAAATAAAGAGCACAAATAGAGGTAAAGATGGCACACAACATTCAGCTTGACAATAGAATGTCACACATTTTAGAAAAGATTTAATTTGAAGATGGTCCATCAGTTATCATGCATTAATACTTTAATATGGCACTTCATAAAGTTGTATATCAAAACCTTCATAAACATTTAAATAGCATATACACTATAAATATTTCAGCTCCAGCCCATGAATTAAACACTTATTTTTTTAATCTTTCAAGGATAATTAAAATAATAAATTTCAGCTTATTTTATACATTTAAATGATTGTCAAACTGTAAAAATGGCTCTCATTTTAGTACCTTAACAAAAATAGAGAGCAATTCTATTATTCAAATAAGAGAATGCTTTTTGATAAAAATTGGCAAAGCTCATTTAAAACAAAGTAAGAATCTGGAAAATTGTTAGATCTTGCATTTGTGTGCTGTTATTTATATATAATGGCCTTAAAAAGACAATGTCAATTATTTTCATACGATTTAACTCCCTGATTCGATTAAAGATTGTACCTCTCGAAGGTGAAGGAAGGTTACTTACTCAAATTGTTATACATACAAATAGGATATTTAAAATATTCAATATTTTCTACATTCCATGCATTCCTTCCCCGTTAACTGAAAACAACACAATGATTTAATGTAAAAATACATTTTCTGCAATGTACAAATATCAATTAAACTTTAAAAAGGCAACACTGGTGAATAATTGTGCAAAACTCTCCTTCATTGCTTGTCCTCTTAAATTTCAATACATTTAATTTCAAATATTTGCAGAAAATGTATTTCATTTTTTATCAAATTCTACAGTTCTATGGTTTCATTTTTTTGGTATCACTTAAAGGAGCATGAACAAATTATTTTTATAAACAACAGCTAGCTACGATTTCAAAGAAGAAAACTTGATTTAGTACAAAACATTCAGATGGATTGAATTCATGTCACAGGTCTTGGCTTTTGTTACAAAATGTTTAAAAGGAATGCTTCGGTTTTGATCTCAATAGAAAATAATGTTGACAAATTAAAAGAGTCAGTCATTTGCTTTTTAATGGGATTAATTGGGGAAAACATTTATATAGTTCCAATAGACATTTCACCTTTAAGGGATGTTCACACACAATGATTTAAACTGCAGTGGACATTACTTTCCTCTGTACAGTAAAATCTGGTATGCACAGACTGAGGTGATGTCAGATTGGCAGATTTTCTGGATTATTGGATGTAATTACCAGGATACTTTTTAACCTGTTTTAAAATACTAAACAGAATAAAAATGAGTTTTCCAGTTAAGTTGAAAGGAAGCACAGGTTTCTGGCCAAAGGAGTTGGAAGGAAGTGTGGGTACCAGGGTACCAGGGTACAGGCAGGTTTGGTGACCTGGGGACACGTGGCCCCTATGATGGAAATATAAGGTGGGAAGTTTGGCCCTGGTGAGTGGGAACGGAGTGTGGTGACTGGAAGGGAACGTGGGAACTGGGGTAGTGGAGTAATAAAGGGTGTGCAGGACCGAAGACCCTGATGTATTAAAGATGCATGGGAGGGAGAGGGAGAACTGGCCCTTCCATGAATGAGAGGCGAGTGTGGGAACTTAAGCCACAGTGAGTGGGAGGCACAACAGTCATCATGAACCTGTGGTGTATCAAGTCACAGAAATGGTTGTTTAAAAAAAATCAATCCATGCTGTAAGGATATTGTCCAAAGTAAATGCAAGATAAAAATGGTCAGTTGAAGATCAGACCTCATCTGTAGTATTCAATTCCATATCATGCTCAGTTTTGTATTTTAGGGATCAAGTAATGATAACCATCAATCTCTAAATGTAAACCCATTATTAGTAAAATTGTTCATGCTCTTTAAAATGAAAGTGCTACCATTTCCTTCAATTATACCTTTTCCATAATACTGACTTTGGATGTAAACATTTTAATACAATGATAATAAACATATATATGGGAGAACTAAATTAATTTAAAGTGGGCATAAAATTAGCAAGTTATGGCTGAGCAACAACAGGTAGTTTTGAAAAGAGCACATGTCGGTGAATTATTTAATCAATGCAATAACTACTGAAACAAAGAATATTTAGAGTGATGCTAAAATTCTCGTTCCATTGATGCTGAAAATTAGTGATTGTCTTGAAAGGGTCCCGTGTTAATTCAACTTCTACTTTCCATTATCCCAAAAATATATTTCCACTCAAGCCATAATTTTTCATCTTCTTGCTCATCAAAAATGACGAGTAAGATCTAAAAACATTTCAATTATGTCAATCAAAAAACAGTTACATAACCCAAATCTGCTCCAGTACATTACATTTAAACTTGTTTATCTGCACTTCCCCTGCTGTCTGCCATTTATTTTGCTTACAAATATTTATCAGTTTTCTTTTTAAAGGATTATTTTAAAAGCGTTTCCGTAGTATATACCAGATTGCTAAAACCCCATATTTAATATTCAGATATCATGATTTGTCAAAACGGTGGAGAAGCGCCGTTAGATAAAGAATTATTCAGTGACTTTTCATTTGTTGCAAAATATTTATAGGAATGTTTGATGTCTGTGTGCAGCGTGAATTTTAAATGTAAAGAAAAATGTGTGTGCATTTTGCAAGTTTAAAATTAACTTGTCTTTTTATTGAGATGAGGTAGACCAGAGAGACAGTCATGCAAACAATTGTGATGGTGAAGGAAAGAGCTCACTTTAAACCAGCCCCTAATTGGATGGATTAATCAGTAGGTTAAACCAATAGAGCAAGACGATGAAAGAAAAATAAAACTCCAATAAGCTGACACCCTCAAGACTTGAGATGTCAAACTGGCAAGTTTTTTGATTACTGGGCATCATTAATAGCTATAGGATAATTATCTTCGGAAAAATATGGTAACACACCATAATTCATTTTCTTTATTTAGTACAAGAAATTCTCCAGTGATATTGGTAAGTTTAAAGGAAGCGCAAAAAACACTCATACATTTGAATGGAGCACAGAAAACAATGCTGAACCATTTGAACTACTAAACAATGGGGAAATCTGCATTATTGGAGTTTTATTATAGTTAAGCATGATACAGGAGGAATGGCAGCTAAAAGAATTACAGCAGGAGCAATTTGGTACATAAAGATTAGGCCAAAAGAGGATATTAAAATGAACAAAATAGTAAAGAAACCATAACAGGCCAATGCAATCCGTTAACAGAGATTGGAAAGCAGCAGGTTAAATTGAATGTGCAGAAATTTTGCTGCTTTGAAAGAATCAGGCTTAGGGAGTTCACAGCAGAGGCTGAAATAGATTTCAATCACATGTTTTAAGGTGTTGATGCAAAGAATCAGGCAGGATAGATGGAGGTTCATGTGAAGTTTAAACACTTGACACAGACCATTTGGTCAAATGGTCAGTTCCTTGTCTGCAGATTCCATGTAATTGTAGCTTTGCAACTATTTCCATTGATGCTTAAACATGCTTTATAAACAGTAACTGCTGAAATAAGCCTGAATTAATTCAATGTTGGTAGAACCTATACATTAGAAAAGATTGTGAATTTGCTTGTTTGCTTGTTTTAGGTCCAGTATCATGGGCTTGACTTGTCTAGACCCACAATAAACTTGTAATTTGTTGTACATTAAAATCCAAATTATTTCAAATTTCTAACATATAAAACCACTTTTAACTATCAACTCAAACTGCAATCATATAAAATAAAATAGACATCCCTTCAATAAAAGGCTTGTATAAAGATATATTCAGGATTTTTACTTCTATTTAAAACATACTGATGATTAAGCTTTATACAGCCTGCTTTGCCTGTTGTTACCATGTTGGGATTTGTAGTTCAGTCATTAGCTAAACCTTCCAATTTAGTTCAATGGCAAATTAAATGCAACCAGTTCAGGTAAAAACATGCAATGTCAATTGGAATCACAAGAACCCTGATAAAGCAAAAACTAGATTGAGCAAAAGTGCAGTTGTGGAAAGGATTGTCGTTGCTGAGTCAGATGAATCACTTGAAGAAACTTGCACCTGTGAGGTAGTGAGTGCTGACAGAGGAACGTGGGCCATTAAAGCTGGACTAGCAGATTGTATCAGGGAGTCTATCTTTTCAGCCTCTTTATTGCAAGCTTCAATCTGCAATTTAAAACATATGTCGGTTATGAATACTTCAAGAATTGTCAATATCAAAAGTTTAAGAATGTTCAAGTAGACCTTATGGAACAGTTTGTATCAAAATAAAATAGAATGGAATTATACATAATGAAAAATATATTCCGTGACAATATCACCGGAGCTAAATTATCACACTCAGAAGAGTCAGATTTTGTTTGTTACAAAGACAATCTCTATTTTTTTTGTATCTATAATTCAAATAATTTCCAAGATGCATCACAAATAAAAATTTCACATTTACATCCCAACTTTTATGAATTACTTTGAAATATACTCACTGTTACAACCAGTGCCATATGCCAAATGCCCAAAGTAAAATCCCACAAGCAACAATGAGATAATGCTTAAGTTGGTGTAGAGACAAATATTTGACAGTTAGGGAAAATAAGGGCTTGGTTTAAAGTTTAATTGGACAGAAGGCAAGTCTGGTGGAAAGACTTGGGCCAGAAGGTAAAACTTATATATGGGGGACAGGCTTGGAGGGGTTCAGGCATAGGGTTCAACTAATGAAGTCGACGATGTAGCTAAACTTGATACACTGGTCAAATAGAGCTAGAGATTTAGATTACTCTATAAACACAGATCTAGAATGTACAGAGTGTGTTGAGACCTGATGCTTCAGTTATAGTGTTGTTAAGACTCTTTCAATACTAGATGCAAGCCAAGCAGTGTGATATCACATGATCATTCCAGTGAAAGAAGAATGATACAGAACGGCAGTCAGTGCAATAGAGAAACTAAACATTATAAAACATTATAAACACCATACTTTCAGTTGGCACTGAGTTATAAAAATGTACTTAAGAAGAGAAAGCTAAGGAAAGACCTAGAGACACAAGGAAGTGCAGATGCTAATTTACAAAATAAAAGTGCTGGAGTGACTCCCTGACCTGCTGAATTAGTCCAGCAATTTGTGTCTAAGGACAGACTTACTGGGGCTCTCGAAATGACAATGTTGAGGTATGCACATTGCGATAATCGTAATCACAGCGAGCCAATTGTATAAACTTGATGGAGAAGAGGCGATATCAATGCAGAGACAGAAGTGCAGAATATTGCAAAGACTAAAGATGAGTGGGTGGCACAGCGGTAGAGTTGCTTTCTTACAGCGGCAGAGATCCAGGTTGGATCCTGCCTGCGGGTGCAGTCTGTACTGAGTTTGTACGTTCTCCCTGTGACCTGTGTGGGTTCCTCCAAAAAGCCAAAGATGTACAGGTTTGTAGGCTAATTGGTTTGGTATAACTGTAAATTGTCCCTAGTGTTTGTAGGACAGCATTAGAATGTGGGGATTACTGGTCGGCGTGGACTCAGAGGCCCTAAGGGGCTGGTTGCACACTGTATCGCTCAAACTAAAACTAAAATGAGGATCCATCAGATTCAATGAATGATATATGACAATAATTAAGTCTGTTTCACGAGAGATGAGAAGGTTAAGATTTTACAGCTATTTTATTTAACATTTCCCATTGCAGATAACTTGGCTTCACCATTAAGCTACTTTTGTCTCACTTCCAAAATATAGATGTTCTTTGCACATGGCGTCACAGTGTCCCAAAAGCCCTCAGATCCTTACAACAGGCTTACTTGAGCAATTGAAGTTCAACATACCTTTTAATCCCAGCATTGCCCCTGTACCTCCACTTTTCTGTCTAATTGGCTGGGGCAAATCTCCTCACACTCCATGTGCAACAACCTTTAAAGGTTGAGATTCAAAAACGTTCTTTTGGAATCAATGTCACTATCACTCTGCAGTTGACATGCAAGCTCTCAATTGCTCCCATCACTGATAAAGTGAAATACCTAAGACATCTTTCCTCTCTGGCAAACCACCCTTTACCCTCACCATTTGCTTTCTGCCCCGTGCCCACGTCTCAAACCTCCTTCCCCCTGCCTCTTGCAAAGACTTATTCTCAATTTTTCCATCTCTACTGCATCTGCTTCCAAGGTGACTTTCCACTTTCAGACATCCGAGATATCCTCTTTATTCAGTAAATATAGTTCCCCCTGCTGCCGTTGTGGATAGAGCCCTCAATCAATGTGTCCACATCTCAGTCAGCCAAGGGAACTAATCCTTAACTAATCCACCCTTGTCTTGAAATTAAAATCACACATCCCTGAAACCATTGCAATAAGGATTAGTCAGGACTTATTTTTCAAAATGGTGTATTGGAATCGAATTTTCACTCGAGAAAGCAATTTATTGTCCTGTCTGAAAGAAAGCAGCTCTGATAATGCAGCAGATTTACTACTGCCTTAAATGTCGGCCAAGACTTTTGTGGTCACATTTCTGGATTGGGACTCAAACCTACACCCTTATGACTCAGATGAAGGAGTGCTGCAACTGAGCCATTGCTGCAATTTCCTGAGCTCTTGGGAGTATTGAATTCGCTATATGTGAGGCTTCCTTTAATGAAAATGTTTACCCATGTCCTCTTAACCTTCCTGACTGATTATTTGTCATATTTTTTTCCTTAAAATCTGATTTCACTAACTTCCAGAATATTGGCCAAAGATAACATTACAGTCTTACAGAGAAAACATATAGCTGGAAGTATTCAGGACTGAATTAATATGATTTTCTACAGTGAAGGGGCAGGAGAATGGCTTTTACATTACTGAGCATTTATTTCAGAACATCAAAATGAGGGAATTCAAGAGAAAAAATACAGCAGCCTGAGAGGGCATTCATTTCTAAATATAAATGAGGAAGTCAGGTTGCACTGTGACTTGTGAGGACCAATGTATGTTTCCAGCTTAAAAACCCAGTACTCGATCTAGTTATAGTTGATGAAGACTTGGTGGAGTAAATTTCAGAGGAGAAATAAAAAGTTAAAACATAATTTTCATTTCTTTGTTTATACATGTTTTGGGGATCTGAATGTTACCAGCACGGCCAGCACTCATTGCCCACCCTGACCTTCCTTGGGATGGTGGTGGTGCTGCTTTCTTAGTGCCTCAAATGTCTCTGGATGCATTACAGCAGAATTATCAAAGAAAACTAAGAATCGCCTACATAAATAGAAATGAGCGTTAATGCTTCCTCAAAAGTCGTAAGATTTTGAAGTGCTTAAAGAGGGAAGAGAGATTAAGAAGCACAGAAGCCACTGGTGAGAAGAAAAAAGGGAACAATTCCTGAGCATTGAATCTGAGCAGCGAAAGCTGCCTGGGTACGATGGAGTTCGTATAGAATGTTGATACCTCAAAAGATCAGAAAAGTAAAGGAGATAACAGATAATTATTTTTGTCTTCTCAGTAGTTAGTTGGGCAAGATCTCTGCCCATGCATTACTGGATGTTGGATAGGAATTCTGATCATTTGGAAACTATGAAGGAGATGAGATAGGCGTTTGTGAGATAGAGTTGGAAGTTGTCAGTAAACAAGGGGAAACTAACCCCATGTTTCAGCACATAGATGGGTGGTGCTGTTGGTCTATTTTATCACTCAATATCAAGGCTGAAACAAAAAATAAAAAGTAAAAGTGCTCAGTAGATCAATGATTTCAAAGGTTCAAAGGTTGTGACATCCTGGAGCCGTGGTCTCCGGTGAGAAAGTGGCCGATTCAGGCACTCCTAAGCAGCGGGAGTGTGTTCGACCGCCCCGATGTCGGAATTTTGATCATCCCGACAAGAGGGCCTGTACATCCGGCCGTCCGTAGCGACGACTACGGAGGGTTTATGTCCCTGACCACAGATGAACAGGGGGAGGAGGACTGACTGAACCTTGTTGCCTTCCACCACAGTGAAGAATGCTGTGGTGGATGTTTATGTTAAATTCTATTGTGTATTGTGTGTTCTTTTTTTCAACTGTACCGCTGCATGGCAAATTCATTTCACTGTGCCTTGGTTGGTGCATGTGACGAATAAATTTGACTTTGACTGCAAAGGTCAGTTTATTGTCACATGCACCAATTAAGGTACTGTGAAACTCAAATTTAAAAACAGAGTCAAAGTTTTGGATCAACGACTCTATCGGTTTTTATCTCTTTAGACGATGCTTGGCTTGACGATTGCCTCCAGTGTTTTCAGTTTTGGTTTTCCAGCATCAGCAGCTATTGGCCCCAACATCAAGGCTAATTTGTACAAAATTCAAAAGATTCACAGTTGAAATTCCTCCGTTTAAGTTGTTAACCTCTTATGCTGAGGCTATGCCAATTTACGGATTTGTTACGGGAAAGCATCATTATAAGTCTCTCCATAATTCACTCAGCGTAGCATGTATTTCTATGAAATCAATTCTTATTGAGATCAGTTCTCATCCTCCTGAACTCCAGAGTGTGGACCCATTTTAATGAATATTTTCTCACAGTACATTTTATAATAAAAATTAAAACTGAAAATGGTGGAAGTGGGGAACATGTCAGAGTATTTCCTGTGTATTTTGGATTTCCTGCAATTGTATATTTTTGGTTTCCGGATGTGGAATACTGCATATTGTCGTCACAATGGTCTTGTACATTTGTAATTAGACTTCTTTCATCTGATACAAAACTAGCGAGGCAGCTTGAGCTACAATGCAAATGGGGAGAGGCTTCAAAGAGATCTGTATAAACTAAGTGAACAGTCAGGAACATGGCGGGTGAAGTATATTACTTAAGAAAACATAGAAATGTGGGTTAATTTTTAAACGATGAGAAGCTGAAAGGTGCTGGTGTACAGAGAGACCTGGATATTGGAACTCACAAACCATTGGAAATTAACATCCAGCTTCTGCTAGGAACTGGTGAGGCAAATGGTCTATTGTCCTTTCTTCATGCTGCAATTGTATGGTGACATTATACTTTGACCATATTGATGTGGTCTCTGTACCAAATGAAGGAAATACAATATAAGCTAGGTTATCTGGAGAGCTTATGTCTTTTCTCTCGCCTGTTGGGTAATGCCGAATCCCAACCCACCGGTAAGTACTGTAGATTCTCCAAGTTTCAGATTGCTTGATCATCACACGGTGCAGAAGTAGAAATAAGCTTCAATTGAATAAGGGAGGACGTCAACTGGAATCTCCTAACCTCCAATCCTCTAAGGAATCCACACACGGTCCCTTAAATATTTTCAGTTTTAGTTATTTCATTATTGGTTCACATGGCAATATTTATTGCCCAGCAATCAAGAAATAATTGCAATGGAATTTATTGAACTTTACGAATAGTTTGATGCATTCAACTGTTTGAACACAAATTTGTCAGGCGGGTCTAATCAGATCTCTAAGTTTTAACAGTAATCACTTGGAAAGAGCTTCAGAGAACCAATCATGTCCTTCTGAAAACGTAGGTCTGACAACTTTGTGAAAAGTTCAAGTAAAATTTTAATTTCTCAATTCTACTATAATTTTATGTCACTCAGCTGCTCTGCACAGTTACTCCAACCGAGCCAGTGGTTCATCTTGCCTCCCTCTACCGAGGAGCATTATGTCACTGAGAAACACCTGAAGACAAACCTATGGGCTTTCTTCCAGTTCAAGGTTCTTACAATTAAAATTTCCTACCATTAGACAATCAGTGCAATCTTTTCTAAATTTTTAAAGAGTTTCAGCCTTAACTTTCATCCTCTGTCCTTATTCCCAGTCCAGTTAAGACTCAGTATTAATGGATAACTTAACAGACTCTACTTACAACCTAATGCAACAAAATAGAGAGAGTACAGAGGAGATTTACTAGAATGTTGCCTGGGTTTCAACAACTAAGTTACAGAGATAGGTTGAATAAGTTAGGTCTTTATTCTCTGGAGCGCAGAAGGTTAAGGGGGGGACTTGATAGAGGTTTTTAAAATGATGAGAGGGATAGACAGAGTTGATGTGGACAAGCTTTTCCCTTTGAGAATAGGGAAGATTCAAACGAGAGGACATGACTTCAGAATTAAGGGACAGAAGTGTAGGGGTAATATGAGGGGGAACTTCTTTACTCAGAGAGTGGTAGCGGTGTGGAATGAGCTTCCAGTGGAAGTGGTGGAGGCAGGTTCATTGGTATCATTTAAAAATAAATTGGATAGGCATATGGATGAGAAGGGAATGGAGGGTTATGGTATGAGTGCAGGCAGGTGGGACTAAGGGAAAAAAAGTTGTTCGGCACGGACTTGTAGGGCCGAGATGGCCTGTTTCCGTGCTGTAATTGTTATATGGTTATATGGTTAATGCGCTAGTTGTCGCTCTTCAAGGGAGATGCTAAATGCATTTTGTTGTCTCTGTACTGTACACTGACAATGACAATTAAAATTGAATCTGAATCTGATCTAAACAATGACGCACCAGGCTTCTATCTTGCTTCTCTCAGCAACTTTCCTGCTAGATTTTCGAGGAACTGCTTGGTAAAATATGCATTTCTTTCATTGAAAAACATTAGCTATATATGTTGCAGTGGAATGAAAAATAAAATGACACTCTCTCTAACTTCAATTCCCTTCTGTTGGTATTAGTTTGTTGCTGTCACGTGTACTGAGATACAGTGAAAAGCTTTGTTTGCATGCTTCTATGGTTCCTCTCAGATTTATCCAGAAGGTAAGTGAGCATGGGTGTGCTGATCTATTTTAAATTGATCATATGACCTTGCATCCCATCCGTGATCAAGCTCATTTGAATCATCTTCTTCAGTATAGTGGGGCTTTATCCCTTCAAGTCATAACTTCCAGGTACAACATTGCTCACAAG
The DNA here is from genome assembly GCF_028641065.1 of Leucoraja erinaceus. Taxonomy (NCBI): domain Eukaryota; kingdom Metazoa; phylum Chordata; class Chondrichthyes; order Rajiformes; family Rajidae; genus Leucoraja; species Leucoraja erinaceus. The sequence continues at coordinate 79,975,617 of NC_073380.1, read as the reverse complement.
TCACTTGAGTTCCACACAGATTTACCCTGAGGGCTAAACCTTTGTGTACATTCCCTACCTACTTTCATTTGCTCCCAATCCTTTAACAAAGCCATTTTTTAAATCTCTCAATGGCTTTGATACCCTTAGTCTCTGCCATCTGCAGTCTCTGGTCAAACCCTCTGCAACATCTAGATTACTCTGAAGAGTCCAGCTCTATGTTTAGTGGCAGAATCTTCGTATCCAGCAGTATACCTCCACATTTACAAAACCTTCCTTTACATTTTTCCACTCGACTTCCTCTTTGTCACATCCCTAACATTTGGTATCGGTATCGGCTTATTATTGATACGTGTACTGAGACAGTGCAAAAGTTTTGTTTGCGTGCTATCCAGTCAAATCTTATCAGAAATAAGTACAATTTTAGCCTTGCATAAGTACAGCAGGTAGTGCACAAAGAATATTGCAGAAGAATGCAGAATATATTAATGCAATATTAAAGTGTTAGTTAAGGAGTATGTGTAGATTAAAAAATACAAGGTCTCCAATGAAGTAGGTTTTAAAATTGGGATTACACCCTAATTTATGGGAAGATCGTTCAGTGATCTGATAACAGTGGGGAAGAAGCTGTTCTTGAATCTGCTGGTCAACTAAACATCCTCCATAATAATTCTCAACGCAGGTGCCTCGCAAGGAAACATTCTCAGCCCCTCATGATGCTCCCTGTAAACTCAAGCCCATGCAGCCAAATTGTGCTCAAACTCTATTTACAAGTCTGTAAATGACACCACTGTAGTGGGTCAGATTTTAAACAATGATGAACTAAAGTATAAGAAGGCAATAGACAGCTAGAACTTAGTAACATGGTGTGAAGACACCAACCTCTCCCTCAATGTCGGCAATCTGAAGAAACTCGGTATTGACTTCATGATGCAAGGTGGAGTACACACCCCACTATCAGCATGAATGTTGCTGAAGGGGAGACGGTCGAGAGCTTCAAATTCTTAGGTGAAAATATGTACCAATACTTTACCCTGGACTAACCACTGAAGCTACGGCAGAAAGTACACCAATGGAGACTGGAATTTTCTGAAAATAAAGTGCTGCAATAACTCAGCAGGTCAAGCACCATACATTCCCTCCACAGATGACACCTGACCCGCTGAGTTCCAGCAGCATTTTATTTTTTTGTTGAAGCACACGAACACTACTGCTACCTCAGAAAGCAAAGGAAGTTGGGCATGTCTCCAACAAATCTTACAAACTTCTATGGATGCACCATGGAAAGCATCCTATTGGGATTCATCATAACTTGGTTTGGCAACAGCTCTGCACAGGACTGCTAGAGATTTCAGTGTTGTGGACGTAGCCTCCACCCTATTGACTCCACCTACACTTTATGCTGTCTTGGGAAAGCAGCCAACATAACCAAGGGTAATTTTCACCCAAATCATTTCCACTTATCCACTCTCCCGAAGATACATTTGGTTTTACCTGAAAATGTTTGGCTATGCATTTCTCTGCGTTGCATAAAATGTAAAGTTAAAAGCAAATATATATATGAAGCATACCTGCAGTGTTGTTGGATCATGATCGACTGGAATGATGAGAATCACAAGGTCTGATTCTATACTTAGATATCCAAAAAGATCACACTGAGGCACTGATACGTGGAGCCGTAAAGTGTAAAGGATGTTGTGTACAGAAAATGGTCTTCCTGCATTTAGCTACAAGAACAAAAATGCTGAGTGAGAGCAATCTATCATTCCGGTAATGGATAATAAATTAATTTTCTAATTAACCTGTGGTTATCAATCATATTTACCTCCTCCTTGTACAGTACAACTTTGATAAATCGCAATCTGGCTGTACAGAAATCCCAATGGTTCAATACCTACTCCGGGAGCAGGGAGGTTCTACTGCAGTTGTACAGGGTCTTGGTGAGACCACACCTGGAGAATTGCGTACAGTTTTGGTCTCCTAATCTGAGGAAAGACATTCTTGCCATAGAGGGAGTACAGAGAAGGTTCACCAGACTGATTCCTGGGATGTCAGGACTTTCATATGAAGAAAGACTGGATAGGCTCGGCTTGTACTCGCTAGAATTTAGAAGATTGAGGGGGGGATCTTATAGAAACTTACAAAATTCTTAAGGGGTTGGACAGGCTAGGTGCAGGAAGATTGTTCCCGATGTTGGGGAAGTCCAGAACAAGGGGTCACAATTTAAGGATAAGGGGGAAATCTTTTAGGACCGAGATGAGGAAAACATTTTTCACACAGAGAGTGGTGAATCTCTGGAATTCTCTGCCACAGAAGGTAGTTGAGGCCAGTACATTGGCTATATTTAAGAGGGAGTTAGATGTGGCCCTTTTGGCTAAAGGGATCAGGGGGTATGGAGAGAAGGCAGGTACAGGATTCTGAGTTGGATGATCAGCCATGATGATATTGAATGGCGGTGCAGACTCGAAGGGCCAGATGGCCTACTCCTGCACCTATTTTCTATGTTTCTATGTTTCCAATGGGTAGTGTTTCCAACAATCCTTTTAAACTCACCTGGACCCACTGGTAAATCTATTACACTACTGTGTAACATTTTACAACAACACTTTCCTGGGCTCTGCCATTTATTGTGCAAGTTCTGCCTTGGTTCGACATACCAAAGTGCAACACCTCACATTTAAGAAATACATTTTATTTGCCATTCCTTGGCCCACCTTCCTACTGATCTAATCTTAGATAACTTGCAAATTTCGATATCCATTCTATCTGCTACACCATAAATATACTAACATTGTTAACTACATTGTCATCCAAACTGTTAATATGGATAGCAAACAGCACCCACCCTTGTGGCAAATTGTACCTCTTATTCCACTTGTGTAGCCTACAACCCAACGGTGTGAATTCTAATTTCTAAATTTTCCAGTAATAACCCACTACACCCCCTGTCGTTTCCCTACCCCATAGTGCACACATTTCTCCCTTCATCTCCCAACACCTTGTAGCCCTGCTTTTTTCCCCACCCTCCATGCACTCCGATTCCCATTCCGTTCCATATTTCCCTTTAATCCTTCCTCCACCACTTCACTTTTTCTCCTATTTTCTCCATTCCACTTTAAGCTTTTGTCACTTACTCCACCCGTCTGCCAACCACATCTTCCTCACCTGTAAAAAATCTATCTCTTGCCAGACTTTGTCCCACTCCCACCTGTCTTTTTCATCTTTCTCCTCCCCCATTCCACCAGTCTGAAAAACGGTTCCCATCCAAAACATCAACACTGTCCATTTTCTTCACAGGTGTTGCCTGACCCGCTGAGTTCCTCCAGCATTTTGATTTTTACTATGATAGAGTAAAATTGTTTTCTGTCTCAGTTATTGAAATTAATGAAAATGTTTCCCCATAACAGTAACGTTTAAAATCAATTGTATTAAAAGGTTAGCACATTATCTAATTCAATTCCAAATTAAATTAAAACCATTTGTTTTAACTCTATATCTGGGAATTACCTTGGCAAGGCTGTCCAACTGATCTTTGCTCCATAAAACTCGCAGCATTCCAGCACATAATGGACAGCAGGCTCCTACATGGCGAATAAACATTACACCTTTGAACCACTGTTATTCAAGCAGTATATTTTCCCCTCAGCCTCATATTCAAGCTTTTACAGTAAATAGTTTGTGCTTATTGAAGTGAATCAAAGTAATTCACTTTTATAAATTCATACCCAAGTATTATGAATTGCCTGAATAAAGTAGGGAGCAAATAACCGAGAAAGGAAAATGATCATCCCTAGTTTTAGTTTCAGCATGCGATCTTCCTGACAATTTCCCTCTGTGCATTACACTTGAATAGAATCCTTTTGACCAGGCTTTATCTTGAAAAATAAAACAGGCACAGATATTAGGAATTTGAGAAAAAGAAAATCATTCAGTAGATTGAAATGGAAAAAAAAAGAAAATCAGATCAAAAAATTTTCCTCCTACCAGGTGGAGTAACAGGTCTGCATCCATTGCCAGGCAGCGGTGAACATATGACGCTTGTGCACTCCGGATGAGAATTATATTCGAGCCGAATGCTCACTGCTTGGCAAGGTCCAATATAGTCCACTGCCACACGATCAGAGTAGGCAGCACACACATTATCGTAGGTCTCACCATTATGACCACAAACTGGCTGCTGCTTACACACATCCTTCAGAGAAAACACAAACCAAGTGACATTGCATGATCTGTTTTAATATGAACATCCTAAACCTAAAATCAATAATATTATTGAATTAACAAACAATTGCTTCATAATTCATGTAAGTAATGACAGGCACTCAGTCTTAGTGAATCATCTGTGTTTACTCTTAGTGAGATTTTACTGGATCAGTTGCTGGAAGTATTGGAAATAATGTCATGAGACGACAGGAGTATGGTATCTTTTTGAGCAAGCTTTTTGAGCAAGCTTTGCCATAGTTGATATTCCATTACTCAACGCTATTCCTAAAGCCCCTTCATTTTCCCAGAAATCAATGACCAAGTCTGCACAGTCCTCCAAGGTAGAGGTTTAATCTAGCCTACCAAGACCTTTCAGAATTTTGAATGTTTTGCTGAGATCTCCTCCCATTCTTCTGAACTTGAGAGAATACTGTCTCAGTCTCCCCATCCCTCCCAATGTCATTCTGCTCTCTGCAGTGTTTCCAAGTTCTGAAACTATCCTTCCTGTGAATTAGGTTGAATGAGTATAAAATGATCTGACAAGGTCTAAACAACAGATCAGATTCAAATGGAATAACTCAATGTCATAGAAGAGAAAGAAAGATTGAGATAAGTTTTTCAAAAAAGACATATGTATTAATATTCCATACGTAGCATTATTAATTTTCTTTGCCAAAAAGGTTAAATAGAAGAAAGTACCACCAAGTACATAATTATAAAAATATTCACACAATGTAACTTTCGCAGCAAGTTTACTATATCTAACTTTTAATGTACTTCAACAGACGCCAAAATGTTGTTTTTACAAAACCGGCGGAGGATACAAACGTTTCACATCCCAAGTTTAATCATGCATCTTCCTCAACCTGAAAATGGTGGTGCATTGGAAATAGGTACTGTTAGCTGCACTGTTAATTTTAATTTTTTGCCACTGTATTTCATCAATGTTAATTTAAAAGAACAAATAATGAAAAATGGGTACACAAAAATACACCAGCACGTTGGGCGGCATGGTGGCACAGCGGTAGAGTTGCTGCCTTGCAGCTTCAGAGACTCGTGTTTGATCTTGACTTTGCGCGCATGTCTGTACTAAGTTTGTACATTCTCCCCGTGACCTGGGTGGGTTTATTCCAAGTGCTCCAGTTTTCTCCCACACTCTAAAGATGAACAGGTTTGTAGGTTAATTGGCTTGGTAAAATAGTAAATTGTCCCTAGTTTGCTTAGGGTACGGGGATCGCTGGTCGGTGTGGATTCGGTGGGCCAAAGGGCCTGTTTCCACACTGTGTCTCTAAACTAAACTCAGGTGATCGCAAGATCATTGCATTCAGAGCAATGAGAATACAGGGTGTAGTGGAAATGGACGGCAGAATTTGCTAGGATCGGACAAGGTCTGAACAACAAAGAGCAGATTAGACTGAATAATTCAATGTCATAAAATGTATATAAATAATTATAACTACATTTTTTTGGAAATCCAAGGAGAAGTCTGAGTTGCACCAATAGGGAAACATACGAGAGAGAGAGTTGCTAAGGAAGCAGTAGAAAAACAAATGCAACTATCTTTGATTGAAACAATATAAACCAATTTAAAATAAACAGAGTTGACTATTAAAAACATGTTTGGAAGAGACCGAAAACAATTGAGGAAACCTGACTTAACATGGAGACAAATCTCCCAAAAGTTGGGGAATGTAAGGAATGAGCAGAAGTGAATGGAATGGGGAGGAAACTGGGAATGAAATCCATTAGGCACTATTGCAGAAGGTTGAGCCAGATAAATTTGAATGTGAAATTTCCTTCCAGCATTCATTACTAACCCCTCTCTAACCCCCTCAGTCTCAGTTGGAAACATGACAGACGTTTTTCAAATACACAGTTCCATGAACGGTATTAGCCTATGAGACATTTTTTTAGAGTGGGAGACGTATTTATTCATACCTGGCATGGGCCCACATAGGACAAAGTTTTGGAACTTTGGTACAGGGCACACCGATTGGTGTGTTCGACATTTTCAGTATCACAAACCGGTTCAATAGGAAGCAGCTCACAATTCACTGATCTCGAGATACACTCATACTGGTCACATTCAAGGATATCAATGCTGGTGAGACAAACTTTAGGTTTTGGAATACACCTTTAAAAAAAAGTTACCAAAGTAGACAATTGGATAATATTGTTATCATGTCACAAGTAAAGGTCACATTACAGATTATTGAAAAATAATAAATAAAACCATTAGTACAACCAGACTAACTGATGACAACAGCTCAGAAACGTAGAGCATGTTTGAACCAACAAGTAGGAAAACTGGATGACTGAAAATTATTAAAACACAAAACCGGTGGCTATGACTGTCTGTAACCGAGCAGAAATGCGCACAGATTTTCACAGATCCGAGTAAGAAAGTGCTGACATTAGAGAGGGTCCAGAGGAGGTTCCCGAGAATTATCCCAGGGATGATTAGGTTAACGTACGAGGAATGTTTGGTGGCTCTGGGCTTGTACTCACTGGAGTTTAGAAGGATGAGGGGGGTCTCATTGAAACCTACCAAATAATTAAACGCCTAGATAAAGTGAATGTGGAGAAGATGTTTCTGGTCTAGGACCAGATGGCCTAGTCTCAGTTTTAAAGAACATACCTTTAGAATGGAGATAAGAAGGAATTTCTTAAGTCGGAGGGTGGGGACTTTGTGGAATTCATTGCCATGGAAGGCAATGAAGGCCAAGTCATTGGGTATTTTTAAAGTTGAGATTGATAACTTCTTGATTAATAAGGGTGTTAAGTTATGGGGTGAACCAGGAGAATGACAATGAGAGAGAAAAATAGAACTGCCATGATCGAATAGCAGAGTAGACTTGATGGGCCGAATGGCCACAATTTTCTGCTATGCCTTACTGCCCTATATGGGTCTTAAGGGCTGATGATGCAAATTGAAAAACACATACCAATCGCTAGCTGTCAAGATCTAATATCATATTCAATTAAGGGCACGATAAATTTGAACATACACCTATCCATATAAAATGTTGGTACCTTTGACTTTTGGAACATTGATGAGAAATGCATGGATCTTTTAAAGCACAGGATCCAAATTCAAACTGATTATCCTTCAGTCCGACACATCGTGCAATACAAGCACTTGGATACGTACGTCCATTGTGGGCACAAACTGGTACAAACTGATCAGCACAATTACAGGGAAGACCTACAAAAGACATTTATAAATAACTTACTTGGAAATACTGTGTTTGCAATTTTTATGAATAATACAAGCGTATGAATAATTTCAGCAACTTGGTATTCTTGTGTTCCTGAATAGAGAATTTGTCACACAGTTTTCAGCCATGCATGTCAGCTTACCTAAACATTTGGATATTAACTCTCTGAGATCACGAGGCACGCAGTAAATGAGCAATTTTGAAGAGAAGAACAAGTAAAGATCAGACATATCCACACGTCAGGTAGAAGATGGAGAAAAGCAAGCACCTGCCTGAATGGGTAAAGATAAATGTACAGACGCTCCCCGACTTACGTAATGGTTACTTTCCATGGACCCTTGCTTAAGTGGAATGTTATGCAAGTCGGAAACAGAAGTGCTACTGAATACAAGTAAATTTATTATCTGGCATGGAAACCACAGAGCAGCTCCAATGTGGATCCCACGTGGGCTTCAGTGGGCTTAACAAATTGCTTACATTAGTGCAAGTTTACACAAGTCACCTATTGCACAAGTTGGGGAGTTCCTGTATAATGAAACAAAAGAAAATCATGATAATTGTCAGTTGTAATTCAGCAGAAAATCAATGTGAATGCAGAATGGCAAAAAAGTTCAAAGCAAGTATATAACCATATAACAATTACAGCACGGAAACAGGCCATCTCGACCCTTCTAGTGCGTGCCTAACACGTATTCTCCCCTAGTCCCATATACCTGCTCCCAGACCATAACCCTCCATTCCTTTCTCGTCCATATAACTACCCAATTTATTTTTAAATGATAAAAACGAACCTGCCTCCACCACCTTCACTGGAAGCTCATTCCGCACAGCCACCACTCTCTGAGTAAAGAAGTTCCCCCTCATGTTACCCCTAAACTTCTGTCCCTTAATTTTCAAGTCATGTCCCCTTGTTTGCATCTTCCCTCCTCTCAGTGGGAAAAGCTTATCCACGTCAACTCTGTCTATCCCTCTCACCATTTTAAAGACGTCTATCAAGTCCCCCCTTAACCTTCTGCGCTCCAAAGAATAAAGCCCTAACTTGTTCAACCTTTCTCTGTAACTTAGTTGCTGAAACCCAGGCAACATTCTAGTAAATCTCCTCTGTACTCTCACTATTTTGTTGACGTCCTTCCTATAATTAGGCGACCAAAATTGTAACCCATACTCCAGAATTGGCCTCCCCAAATGCCTTGTACAATTTTAACATTACATCCCAACTTCTATACTCAATGCTCTGATTTATAAAGGCTAGCATACCAAAAGCTTTCTTTACCACCCTATCTACATGAGATTCCACTTTCAGGGAACTGTGCACAGTTATTCCCAGATCCCTCTGTTCACCTGCATTCTTCAATTCCCTACCATTTACCATGTACGTCCTATTTTGATTTGTCCTGCCAAGATGTAGCACCTCACACTTATCAGCATTAAACTCCATCTGCCATCTTTCAGTCCACTCTTCCAACTGGCATAAATCTCTCTGTAGACTTTGAAAATCTACTTCATTATCCACAACCCCTCCTATCTTAGTATCATCTGCATACTTACTAATCCAATTTACCACACCATCATCCAGATCATTTATGTACATGACAAACAACAGTGGACCCAACACAGATCCCTGTGGAACCCCACTAGTCACTGGCCTCCAACCTGACAAACAACCATCCACCATTACTCTCTGGCATCTCCCATTCAGCCACTGTTGAATCCATCTTGCTACTCCACCATTGAACCTTCTTAACCAACCTTCCATGAGGAACCTTGTCAAAGGCCTTACTGAAGTCCATATATACAACATCCACTGATTTACCCTCATCAATTTCCCGAGTAACCTCTTCAAAAAATTCAAGAACATTAGTCAAACATGACCTTCCAGGCACAAATCCATGTTGACTGTTCCTAATCAGACCCTGTTTATCCAGATGCTTATATATATTATCTCTAAGTATTCTTTCCATTAATTTGCCCACCACTGACGTCAAACTAACAGGTCTATAATTGCTAGGTTTACTCTTGGACCCCTTTTTAAACAATGGAACAACATGCGCAGTACGCCAATCCTCCGGCACTATTCCTATTTCTAATGACATTTGAAATATTTCTGTCATAGCCCCGGCTATTTCTACACTAACTTCCCCCATGTCCTAAGGAATATGCTGTTCGGACCTGGAGACTTATCCACTTTTATATTTTTCAAAAGTGTCAGTACTTCCTCTTCTTTGAATCCCTTGTTTCCCTTACCTCACATAATTCAATATCCTTCTCCTTGGTGAATGCCGAAGAAAAGAAATTGTTCAATATCTCCCCCATCTCTTTTGGCTCTGCAGATAGCTGTCCACTCTGACTACTCCTCAAGCACCTCATTTACTCCATGCTGCCTATAATTATTGTAGATCTCCCTTTTTTTCTGAACCAAGTGTCCAATTTCCCTTGAAAACCATGGCTCTTTCCTATTTTTACTATTTCCTTTCAACCGAACAGGGACATAAAGATTCTGTACTCTTAAAATGTCACCTTTAAATGTACTCCATTTCTCTTCCACATCTTTCCCATAAAACAAAATGTCCCAATTTACTCCTTTTAAATCCTTTCGCATCTCCTCAAAGTTAGCCTTTCTCCAATCAAAAATCTCAACCCTAGGTCCAGTTCTGCCCCTCTCCATAATTATATTGAAACTAATGGTATTGTAATCACTGGTCCCGAACTGTTCCCCAACGCATACCTCTGCCACCTGACCCATCTCATTTCCTAACAGGAGGTCCAGCACCGCCCCTTCTCTAGTAGGTACTTCTATGTATTGCTGCAAAAAACTGTCCTGTACACATTTTACAAGCTCCAACCCATCCAGCCCATTTACAGAATGTGTTTCCCAGTCCATGTGTGGAAAATTGAAATCTCCCACAATCACTACCTTGTGCTTACTACGAATATCTGCAATCTCCTTACATATTTGCTCTTCCAATTCTCGCTCCCCATTTGGCGGTCTATAATACACCCCTATAAGTGTTGCTACCCCTTTCCCATTTCTCAGTTCCACCCAAATAGCCTCCCTAGACGAGCCCTCTAATCTATCCTGCCAAAGCACTGCTGTAATATCTTCCCTGATAAGCAATGCAACACCTCCGGTAGGCGGCGCGACCCTGGTCAGCAGCGGCCTCTGCAGCCTGTCCGCGTTTTATTATTTTTTGTCTGTGTTTTTATGTAGTTTTTGTTATTTTATGTTGGGGTGTGTGTGTGGGGGGGTGGGGTGGGGTGGGAGGGGGGGGGGGGAAAACTTTTGAATCTCTCCCTGCACTGGAGACCCGACCTTTTCTCGTCGGGTCTCAGCTGTCGTTGGGGCCGCAACGAGGAGCGGCCTCCAACAGGAAGAAGCTAGTGGGAGGGAGGACTCAGGTGCCGACTCACCTCACCGTCGCGGAGCTGGTGGTCTGCGCCGAGTACCGGAGCGGGTGGAGCGGTGGTGGAGCGCTGCCGCTGCTGCTGAGTGCTGAGTCGGAGGCTGCTGCTGCGGGTCTGCGGACGGCGGCACCGGGAGCCCGCGGATCCCTGGAGGGAGACCGCTTTTCAGGGCTCCTGCAACGGCGACTTCTCCCGCCCGAGTTGCGGGGTCGAAGAGCTCCTGGAGCGGGGCCTACATCACTGCCCCGCGCGGCTTGGAATGCGGGACTTTGCGAGCGCACACCGGGGGCTCCAACATCAAGACCCGGTGTGCGACCTCGCATCACCCGGCGTGGCTTTAATGGCCGCGGGACAATCGCCATCGCCAGCCGGGGGCTTTGACTTTGACTCTGACATCGGGGGGGAGAGAGTGCAGTGGAGAGATAAGTTTATTTGGCCTTCCATCACAGCTATGTGATGGATGTTTATGTAAAATGTAATTATGTTGTGTCTGGGGTCTATTTGTGTGTAATGTATGGCTGCAGAAACGGCATTTCATTTGGACCTCCAGGGGTCCAAATGACAATTAAATATACTCTTGACTCTCCACCTCTTGCCCCTCCAATTCTATCACACCTGAGAAACCATATAGAGAATATATGAGAAACCAATAGCCAATAATAAAGAAGGATGTCAAAGCACAAAGCATAAAGAAACAGATCCAGATAGGATGGGACTGACAAGGAATAAAAGAGCAAAATCTTTAGTTGTAGGAAAATAGCTGTTCAGATTCAGATTCAGATTCAATTTTAATTGTCATTGTCATTGTATAGTACAGAGACAACGAAATTGATTTAGCATCTCCCTTGAAGAGCAACATAGCAAACGATTTGAATAAAAAAAATAATAAGTGTCAGGGGGGGGGGGGGGGGGTGATTGGCAGTCACCGAGGTACGTTGTTTAGTAGAGTGACAGCCGCCGGAAAGAGCTGTTCCTCGACCTGCTGGTTCGGCAACGGAGAGACCTGTAGCGCTGAAACAGATAAGATTGTTAAGGGTTTGGACACGCTAGAACCAGGGAACATGTTCCCAATGTTGGGGGAGTCCAGAACCAGGGGCCACAGTTTAAGATTAAGGGGTAAGCCATTTGGAACAGAGATGAGGAAATACTTTTTCACACAGATTTGTGAGTGTGGAATTCTCTGCCTCAGACGACGGTGGAGGCCGATTCTCTGGATTCTTTCAATAGAGAGTTAGATAGGGCTCTTAATGATAGCGGAGTCAAGGGATATGGAGAGAAGGCAAGAACGGGGTACTGATTGTGGATGATTAGCCATGATCAAATTGAATGGCGGTGCTGGCTCGAAGGGCTCCTGGTGTACTCCTGCACCTATTGTCTATTGTTTCGATGGCATTGGAGCTGTGCCTAGCCACACATTTATGATTGTAAAAAGATTAGAAAAAGGGCTAAGCACACAGAGCTGAGTTGATAGTGAGGAGGAGATGCAGTTGCCGATCCACATTGATTGAGGTTTGCATGATTAAGTAGTCGTAGTTTTTTTATAAATGGATAGTTTGAAGACGACAGAAAATTACAGACACCGGGAAAAAGAACAAGGTTGGAAATATAATTTTAGTTGTTCGAGCCTGGTCCCAGGTCTGCTTTCTGTGCTGTGAGTGCACACAATTCTGCAACATGCTGGCATCAGGTGGCTGTTTCATCCATTAAACACAGGAAGAGTTATTATTAGAACAAAGCAATTTCCCAAGAAATACCCGTAAGGGTGATTAATTATTTATTTTATGGTCTTCATTTTCAGAATGCATTATATGCCAATTGAATGCTGACCTGTGAACGTTCGTCGGTCCATCTGAGAACTGTATTCACTCAAACATTGACGATTTGAACAGGTCAGCACCCCTGCAAAACATGAGCATGTGTTGCAGTCCACTCTAAAAGATGTCCCATGACCTATGGGAGAAAGAAACAAAAGCAGGATTATTCAGAAGTTCAAGAAAGATGTTTCAACTAAAAGAACCCACAAGGTTTCACTCGCAGACAGTAATTAAAAAGCAGATTTGCAGCTGCAGGAAATTTGAAATAATATTAAAACAGAAAATGTGGGAAATATTTGGCATGTCAGGTAGTATCTGTGGAGAGAAAAGTAAACTTAACAATTACGGAAGATGGCCTTTCAACATCCCAATATCATATAAAAATCCCATTATTATATCCCGAGATCCTGTCTATCCATTAACATAAATGTCTTCTATCCCATGGTATTAATTAAAGGCAGTGTTTATTTCATGCAGATCAACATTCTACCCTCAAATAACACCAAAATTGTTATGGTCATTTACATTATTTGCCTTATGTGGGAAAGTAACAGATACAACTGACTCTACAGTAAGCAATTATGGAGTTGTAGAAAGTAGTTGAGAAGAGTTTGGGATGTACGCAAACATTATTATTTCAATGTATTTTACCATTCATTTGGACTTTATTCACAAGGATATCACAAAGACAATGGGATAAATTTGCATTACATGTCAACACTATTGTGCTCAGTGCAGACATTGTTCAAAAGATAAATTTATGAATTAGCAATTTTCTTTTGCATGGAATTGGTTTCATTAATCCTTCTAGTGTCACAAGTCACTTCCAATTAAATCAATCATTATTCATTGGCACAGAACAAATAAACTTTGTTACATGAAAACACTCAACAAGTTAGGCAGCATCTGTGAAGAAGAAACAGTTAACGTGTCAAATCCGAGATTCTTCATTAGGTCTGGAAAAGAGAGAAAACAGTTAGTTTTCAGTTGTAGAGAAGGGGTAGGAATAAGCAGAACATTGGCAATATCTCCAAAAAACAACCAAATGGGTCAAAGTCATAGATAAATGACGCAAATGGCAGGCTCTGATTCTGATAGAATGAAAGAAACTTAAAAGTTGGAGAATTCAAAACCATATCCTAAAAGCTGCAGCTGATGAGGTGTTGTTCCTCTTGCTAATGTTCGGCACAGATTGATGAGTCAGAGTGAGAGAGAGAGATGGAGAATTAAAGTAGCAGACAAACCAAAGGTACTCTGCAAAGCAGCCACCAATTGTAAGTTTGGCTAATTAGGGACAGTCAACGTGGCTTGTATACGGCTGGTCATGCGTAATGAACTGTGACTTTGTTTTTGGAGGAGGTGATGAAGGTGATCAAGAGGGTGGAGCAGTGGATGTTGTTGACATGGATTTTCGTAAGGCATTTGTTTAAGTTCCCAATGGAAGACTAATCCAGAAGATTAAGATGCGCAGGATTCATGGTCATATGGCTTACTCATAGAAGACAGAGGGTTGTGGTAGAAGGGCATAATTCTGGCTGGAGGTCCATGACCAGTGGAGTTTGGCAGGGATCTGTGCTGGGACCTCTGTATTTTGTGATATGTACAATTTGAAAGCAAGATTGGTGAGTTAGTAAGTTTGCAGAGGACAATGAGATTGTTGGAGTTGAGGAATGCCAGCGATTGTGGGGAGACCTGATAGAAATATATAAAATTACTAGACTAAGTGGGACCCGTTGGGTCCCAGCATCACACAGGAGGGCTGGTCATCCAACGCAATATTCCACCTCTCCACCAATTCTAATATTGGTGGCCAGTTGGGGGGTGGGGGGCTTTCTGGAGCGCTAGTATGGGTGTTATGGGCTGAAGGGACTGGTTTCCAGAGGGCTAGTATGCAAATTGTACGCCAAACGGATTCTTGGGCTGGCGTCTCAGTCAATCAAGCCTGTTGTGCTGGCAACTCACTCATGGCTGGTGGGCTGGTAGTTGACTCACGGCTAATCCTTGAAATTCTATTTCAAGCAGGGTATAAGGCCACCAAATTCAAGTGCAGTTTCATACCATTTGAAGTAGGGTGCAAAGCCACTAAAGACAGCGAGTCGTGACCTCTCCCTCCTCCATCTTGCAGAGACTGAGCCACACCCACATTTCCGGGTTTTATAACCCCCCCCCCCCCACCGGAAAAGGTGTGGCTTTCATGGAGTGATTGACAGGAGAGAGATTCTCAACATTTAAAAAAAAAACTAATAACACTTTTATTTTTCATTGATGGGAAGAATTCTCTGCATCTGCTCAGCGGAGGGGGACTGAGTAAGATGGCCAAAAATCACAGCCGTAAGTGGTAGCGTTTTATCTAAAATCAATATACAGTGCAAACAGGAAGTAAGTGCATTTACAGTAGTGCCTTTTAACTTCAAGCCAAAGCACCCAAGCCACCATTTGCAGTAAGTAGTGCCTTTCAACTTCATGCCACCATTTGCAGTAAGTAATGCCTTTCAACTTCAAGCCATTGCATCCAAGCCACCATTTGCAGTAAGTAGTGGCTTTCAACTTCAAGCCACACCCAAGCCATACCCAAGCCATCATTTTCAGGAAGTAGTGCCTTTCAACTTCAAAGCGCCCAAGCCGCCATTTGCAGTAAGTAGTGCCTTTCAACTTCATGCTACCATTAGCAGTAAATAGTGCCTTTCAACTTCAAGCTAAAGCTCCCAAGCCACCACTTGCAGTTAGTGCCTTTCAACTTCAAGCCACAATTTGCAGTAATTGTGCCTTTTCTACTTCAAGCAAAAGCTCCCACCACCATTTGCAGGAAGTAGTGCCTTTCAACTTCAAGCCAATGCACCCATACCCCCATTTGCAGTAAGTAATGCATTTTAACTTCAAGCCATTGCACCCAAGCCACCATTTGCAGTAATAGTGCCTTTCAACTTCAAGCCAAAGCAACCAAGCCACCATTCGCAGTAATAGTGCCTTTCAACTTCATGCCACCATTTGCAGTAAGTGGTGTCTTTCAACTTCAAGCCACACCCAAGCCATCATTTGCAGTAAGTGGTGCCTTTCAGCTTCAAGCCACACACAAGCCACCATTTGCAGTAAGTGGTGCCTTTCAACTTCAAGCCAAAGCAACCAAGCCACCATTTGCAGTAATAGTGCCTTTCAACTTCAAACCAAAGCTCCCAAGCCACCATTTTCAGTAAGTAGTGCTTTCAACTTCAAGCCAAGCTTTAGAACCAATAAACAAGCTTTAGAACCAATAAACATTTTTTTGCAAGCTTTAGAACCAATAGACCTTTTTATTGCAAGCTTTAGAACGAATAGTTATTTTTTTGCAAGCTTTAGAACCAATGGAGACACTTTTTGCAAGCTTTAGAACCAATAGACATTTTTTTGCAAGCTTTAGAACCAATAGAGACACCTTTTTTGCAAGCTTTAGAACCAATAGACATTTTTTGCAAGCTTTAGAACCGATAGATATTTTTTGCAAGCTTTAGAACCAATAGACATTTTTTTGCAAGCTTTAGAACCAATAGACAATTTTTGCAAGATTTAGAACCAATAGACACTTTTTTTGCAAGCTTTAGAACCAATAGACACATTCTTCAAGCATTTTAGAACCACTAAGGGCACTTACATTTGAGTAGACACGTGTTCAGTGTTATTCACAGCTCAGAGAAACGTGACCATCTGCCTTCCTCCATCTTGAAGAGTGAGTGAGGCACACCACTTCCTGGTTTTATAGTCGCTCCCCCCTGCCGCCAGCAGGGGCAACAGAGAGAATGGGGAATTTTGTAAAAACATTAATTTCTCTGTCATTTTTAATCGACGGGAAACATCCTCAGCACACATGCGGCGGAGGGGGGCTCTGAGTAAGGTGGCCAAAAATTACGGCCGTAGATGGCGGCGTTCTCTCGGAAATCGCAGCACAGATGGCCAAAACTGGTCAAGAACAGACTTTTAGTAATATAGATAGATGAGAGGCATAGATAGGGCAAACAGTCAGAATCTCTTTCCCCAGGGTGGAAATAGCTTTAAGGTGAGAGTGGCAAAGTTTAAAGATGATATATGGGGCAAGTTTTTGTTTTACACAGTGGGTGTCTGAACAGGGAACGGAGGGATATGGATAATGTACAGGCAGATTAAATTAGTTGATCTTGGCATTATGTTCTGCACAGACTTTGTTGGCCAAAGGGCATGTTCCTTGGTCTACTGTTCTATGTTTCTCCAATGCAAAGGACATTAAATTGGAAGTGCAAGTGAATTGCTGCGCCACCTGAGAGGATGATTGAATCCTGAATGATGGGAAGGGAAGAGGTATTGCAATTCCTGTGGTTGCTTGGGAAAGTAGCATTTGACAGAGAGTGGTTGGTGGGGATGGAAGAACAGACCAGGGAGTCATAGCTATCCTACTGAAATGTTCACAAGGGAGATGAGGTGGAGACTTGTTGGAACGCATGGAAATTGTGAAACTTTGTTATATACTCTTTTATTAAATTGACTGCAGCAAAATCATTCCAGCAGGTGGTTAATTGATATAAACCTTGCTTAAATGCCATGAACATCGAGTTAAAGGTGAAATTGAGCTGTCAAAGGTAACACAAAGCATGCTCTGCTACTTGACAGGCATTAGAAATATTGATTAGGCCTGTTCACAAACCAAGTTGTAAAGCACCAATCACATTTATAAGTCTGACTTGCCTAAAGGTCTTAAGCTTAACTAGTCTCAGGTCAATAGCTATTTGCTAATCTCTGGGAGACATATGAAATTTAATTATCATAAGGGATATGTTTAATATACATTCTAAACAATATTAAATGACTCCGTAGCAGAAGCGGCTACATCTAGGCTGTGGGCCGAGGAGCTTTATTCCAGTGTTTCGTGACACAAGTCACAGAAATACATGAAATTTTCACATATTGTGTAAAAATATTATATAAATCACCCCTGAAACTCATCATGAATATGACTTGCACATTTTTTTATTAAATTAGAGATAAAACTGAAAAATTTCGGGTGTTTTTAGTCCAATCAAAGCACGTTTAACATTGAGTTGTATGCCAGTTGGCCAATCACGCGCTTGGCTTCAGGCTAGCACACAACATGGCTGAGAGGACTTCACTGATGCCTGTTTTACTGGAGATTCCGATGAAGGTTCTTTCTAGTTCTGTGGAATACATGCCGTGGAAACTTGCAGCAGGGTAATTGAATTTAGTGAGAAAAGCATTAAGAAGGTTGAAGAATGTGCTGCTAAGTGGATAGAAGAGGAAGAAAGTCTTGAACGCAAAGTCGCTGCTGAGGTGCTGCAGTCAAACTTTGTGAATCAACTGGAACTGAAAGGTAAGATCTAAAGTCTGAATTTATGAAAATCTCTGTATGGACTTTAATTAATTCAATTGCACCCTTTTATAATGTGAAAAAATGAGATTTGGAAGCTGCACATTCACTGATTCATTCATTCACTGATTCATTCACTGATTCACTCACTCATGCATTCATTCATTCATTCATTCATTCATTCATTCATTCAGGCTAGCACACAACCCGGCCTCGGAGCTGGGGGCAGTGTTGGCCACCCGGCCTCGGAGCTGGGGGCAGCGGCAGCGGCGACCCGGCCTCTGAGCTGGGGCAGTGTTCTGGCGGAAGCGGCGACCCAGCCTCGGAGCTGGGGCAGTGTTCCGGCGGCAGCGGCGACCCGGCCTAGGAGCTGGGGCAGTGTTCCGGCGGCAGCGGCCACCCGACCCCACCGCGGGCCCAGTGGACGACATCGTCGGGAACTCAGTCACAGGTTGGTGACCTGTTCTCCTGAGCTCCCGCAACAACAGCTGCGTCCGCTGGACTGGAGGGCCGCAGCTTCGGCAGCTTCGACCGCCCCGGGCCCGCGGAGTTGAACTGGACCGTTCGCGGAGCTCGGATTCAGCCGCAGGACGGGCATTACTTACCATCGCCTGGCGGGGTCACAACATCCGAAGCCTGGATCGCCTCGGCGCAGAGGGAGAATAAGAAGGGATGAGACAAAGACTTAAGATTTTTGCCTTCCATCACAGTGAGGAGGTGCCTGGTGAACTCACTGTGGTGGATGTTAATTTGGTATAATAATATATAGTTTAAATGGACTGCAACACAGAAATAGGCTGCCCATGGTGTAATATGGGCATTGGCCACTAGATGGCGCTTATTTTCCCGATCTCATTTTCTAATTAGTTTAATTAATTAATGTGCAACGTTTGGCAATGACGAGTTGTGACATCCTTCTCAATTATATTTCATCTAAATCTGCAGAAAATTTCATGTAGTTTGGTGAGTTGGGTCACGAAAACCGATTTCTAGACACATTTTTGATGCTCGGCCCACATCCTAATAGCGGGGCTGGAAACTGGAAGTATCCTGAGCTCATTTTGCTACCACCATCATCTACTACGACAAGTGATGGCTTCTACTGATTGTCACCGGAAGCTTGCGTCCTTTTCAGGACAGACTATGACAGCGAGGTAAACATGGAACAAGACAAACACGAAAAGAAGAAGTACAATATTAAATAAAAATACTTTTTTTTAAAACACACCTTTCCTCTGACCCCCTACAATGCAGGACTTTTGCACGTCAATACAGGGCATCTCCAAACAATTTTCCAGCCGTCCACTTGGTTCACATGTGCACACTCTGTAACAGCCCATTTCCCCACTTATCACAGGCAGCTGAATTAGGGTGCCTTGCCGTACTAGGAAATCTGAAGCTTCTCCCAGCTTGCATCCTTTAAGAAAGCAAAGCATCTATTTATTTTACAGAAGGTAATAAATAGCAATCATTAAAATAAACTACATTTCAAATGAGAACTTATTTGAAGCTATTTGAAAGTTCATTGAAATCAGTGGCAACTAAACTGCATTGCAAAAAAGTCACTGCGACAATTAAGTGATGATGTTGTGTATATCCCCTATTCTATTCTCCATTAGCACACCTGCCATCCTCAAACTAAAGCCTAATAATAATCAGTGTAAGGAACTGTTGTGGGAGGCAGCATCCAATTTTTTAATACAAGCATTTAAAATAAAGCAATAGTTAGCAAACATCTTGGTGTTTATCTGGTGACCAACAGAGAATTGTCGATGTTTGGGGTTGAGACCCTGCATTCCCTCACCCTGAACCACCGACCTGATGCTGCTCGACACGGCGGGAGTTTCCAGAAGTGTAAATATAATAAAAATGAATTGCAGAATCCGGTTTATACCAAAGATAGACACAAAATGCTCAACAGGTCAGGCAGTATCTCTGCAGAAAATGGATGGATGACATTTTCTGCAGGGATGCTGCCTGTCCCGCTAAATGACTCCAGCATTTTGTGTCTATCCTCCAGAAGATTACTTTTTTGCTCAATTTTCTGGCATCTGTCGTCTTGTCCCTCCATCTGTATTATTAATATTGATCATGTGCTCAATATTATGGTTGCAAGCACTTGCCTGCAGCTGGTAAATTTCTCCAAAAGATCATTAGATTCTATTTTGACAAAATTGGTGAAGTTTAAAGATAGTGACAATTTACTTACTTTGTCACTTTGTGAACTTTGAAGATCGTGATAATAAACTAAGGAAAAAACTATCTGCTAGGGCAAGAAAATAGACATTTGTTACTCTGAATTGATTCCATTAAATCAGATCACAGTCGATCTGCATCAATTCACATTTAACCATTTTAGTTAGCTCCATACCCTTTGAATAACCTCAAGTAAAGAAACGATGATCAGCTTCAGGTTTGAAATTTTCAATTGACTAAATCTCAGCAATTGATTTGGAATTAGAGCAGGGAGGGGATGGTGGGGAGGGAGAAAGAATAGAGGGGCAAGACTGTTCTGTATTTCCACTGCACGTTGTATAAAGATTTAAATCCTGTCATTTGGGTTGGAGAGCTCAGTTCGAATTTCAAGCTAATTCCCTTTTATTCTACGTACCCAATCAAAACGTTTCATCACCTGCAACTAGTTCATCCATGAAGGTTTCGCACGGAAGGATGCAAACCTGATCTATGCAATCTTTCCTCATGATAGATTCTGTTATAGCACAATGGCACAGTCAATATCATCTTCTTGGGATAAGCATCATGCACCATCAAATACAATGATTGATGCTTTCAAGAGAGAGCTAGATAGGGCATTTAAAAATAGCAGAGTCAGGGGATATGGGGAGAAGGCAAGAACTGATTGGGGATGATCAGCCATGATCACATTGAATGGCGGTGCTGGCTCGAAGGGCCGAATGGCCTACTCCTGCACCTATTGTCTATTGTCTAATTACGTGTTTTGCCAGAGTCCATAGAACTGTGACAAAGCTTTACTTGTATCTGAATCCACTTAAGATGTAGGCAATATTTCAGTAACATTTTAACATTGGGTTTAAAGAGTACGAAAGGGTCCCGACCCAAAACATCGCATGTCCATTCCAGGCACAGTGGCGCAGCTATAAAATTGTTGCCTTACAGCACCGGAGACCCAGGAGTAAAGAGGTCCTTCTGCAGTTGTACAGGGCCCTGGTGAGACCAGGGAGTATCTGGAGTATTGTGTGCAGTTTTGGTCACCTAATTTGAGGAAGGACATCCTTGCTATTGAGGGAGTACAGCGTAGGTTCACGAGGTTAATCCCTGAGATGGCGGCACTGTCATACGAGGATAGATTGGAAATACTGAGCTTGTATTCACTGGAATTTAGGATGAGTGGGGCTCTTATAGAAACATATAAAAGTATAAAAGGACTGGACAAGCTAGATGCAGGAGAAATTTTCCTAATGTTGGGGGAGTCCAGAACAGTCTAAGAATAAAGGGGAGGCCATTTAAAACTGAGATGACAAAAAGCTTATTCACCCAGAAAGTTGTGAATTTGTGGAATTCTCTGCCATAGAAGGCAGTGGAGGCCAATTCACTGGATGAATTTAAAAGAGAGTTAGATATAGCTCTTGGGGCTAGTGGAATCTAGGAGTATGGGGAGAAAACAGGCACTGGTTATTGATTATGGATGATCAGCCATGATCACAATGAATGGTGGTGCTGGCTTCAAGGGCCATATCACCTCCTTCTGCACCTATTGTCTATGTTTCTATTTCTCTATTTAGTGACAGCAATACACAGATATTGTCTTCATACAAGTTACCGAAACATCTGTTGAATGGCTGAACAGAGGACACCAAGGGACACCATAACCACAATGTGTAGAAAATGATACCATAATAGTGAGTGTCAGCTCATTACTCATTGAAAAGTCACATCAAAAGCTTGCATCCAATTTCCCACACTTTGATTATTGGTAGGAATCAAAAGTCTGCTGGAAGCCCATACAAATAATATCCAGTCACTCCTCTATCTGTTAAATTTGTTATCATCACAGAACCAACTACAGCACAGGAACAGGCCCTTCAGCCCACAATATCTGGGCCGAACTTCATGCCAAGATAAATCAATTTATTTTGCCAGCACGTGATCCATATCTCTGCATATCTATGGGACTATCCAAGAGCCTCTTAAATGTCACTATCGTATGTGTCTCCATCACCACCCCTGGCCATTTCTTCCAGACACCTACCATTTTGTCTAAAACAATTTGCCTTGCACATCTGATTTAAACTTTGCCCTCTCACCTTAGAGTTATGCCCCTTGCTCTTTGACATACCCACCCTGTAAACAAGGTTCTGACTGTCTACCCTCTCATGATTTTATATACTTCTATCATCTGCCCTCAACTCCAAACACTCCAGAGAAAACAATCCAAGTGTGTCCAACATCTCCTTAGAGTAGGTATGTTACAAAACCTACCTGAATCGTCATTGGGAATCTGCCCTCAGCCATGGCCGCGATTTTGGCGCTGTTTGGAGGGGGCGGGTTTAAAACGCGATTTTTACTAGGCTGTACTAATCGCACATGTTCAGCCTAGTAAATCATTAACGAAAAATCGCTGCAAGACCCGGTCGCAAAAGGTATTATTAGTTTTATAGGCCTCGATAATATAGTTCTAATAGTTTTAAAATTACTGTTTCATTTCGCAACCTCTCGCAGCCCCAGGGTTTTATAGAGCAAACAATTAAAGGTATGTACCTTATTTTTACATTAAATGGGGCATATATATAACCCTATATATCAAGTTATCTATAGCGAGTAGCTCATTTTGGGCTTTTTATATCCCGCAGTATTTTTCTCGGCATTTGAGGGCACTAATCCAGCGCTATGTCAACGTTCTAAACCAGCGCGTTCCACATGAACCCACTAGAAAGCCGATTTAAATGGGCATTTATTTACAGCAATTGAACACTAAATTCCTTCCATTTGGCCTATAAATTAATGTAAATTAGATATAAAAATCATGTTATATTGTGAATTATTTGTGAATAATCTTTGGACACTTAGGCTATTTAAAAATGTTAATCTTTCCTTAAGAAATGGGCTTTTGATTATCCAAGATCACAGCTTTTTTGTAATGTCCATTGAAAATCAATAGGGAACAAGATGCTAATTTCCGAGTATGAAAATGGTCATAACTTTTTTAATACTTGAGATATGAAAGTGAATTTGGTGTCAAATTAAACTTATTGTTATGCTTTATCTGATGGGATAAATTGCAGACTTGATTTTTTAAATCTCAAAATTTTGTAACATTGCTACTTAGAGTGAGCATTCTGGTAAACCTCTTCTGCAACCTTTCCAAAGCTTCCTATATTTCCTATAATGAGGTGACCTAACCAAAGTTATATAAAGCAGCAAAATTACTTCCTGAACCAAGACTAATAGCCAAGAAAAATGCATGTCATGATAAGCTGTTATTAAATTTTAAAATCCGACATCAACTAAACTTAAAGTCAAATCAAATGAAGAAATTGCAATTAGCTGAAATCTTGAACAAATTTAACTTTTCATCCCAATTCCAGGCAATCCTAATGAGAAACACATGTTAACGTGAGGGACCTGATACTAATTCTAAACCACATTCAGCTTTCACTTGAATGCCTGTATACAATTTATTTTAATGTCCTTCAATTACCCATCACACTGCATGAAATAATTTGTTCTGAATTTACCCAAATTTGGTAATTACATATTTTACTACAAGAGATCTTATAAATCCTGAAGCAGTCTCGACCTAAAAAGTCGATCATTGTTCTGCCCCCACAGATGCGATCTGACGAAAACCTGACTTCATGCAGGTTGTTTCAGCTCAAAATTAGAGCATTTGCTATCTCATGTCTCCACATATACCCATTCTCATTGTTAATAATTTAATTTTAATTAATTCTGTCAATGTTCATAAACTTAATAAGATTATCAAATTTTTAGGTTGTGAAATGTAAACTTCTGAACTCTGTTTTTTTCAGGACAATATAGGATAGTCATATTTATTAAAAAATGTATTTCCTCCAGCAGATGCCCTCTAATTTTACGACTTAGAAACATAGAAAATAGGAGGCCATTCGGCCCTTCATTGTGATCATGCTGATCGTCCCCAATCAATAACCCGTGCCTGCCTTCTCCCCATATCCCTCGATTTCACTAGCCCCTAGAATGCTATCTAACACACTCTTAAATCCATCCAGTGATTTGGCCTTCACTGCCCTCTGTGGCAGGGAATTCCACAAATTCAGAACTCTCCGGATGCAACGGTTTTTTCTCACCTCAGTCTTAAATGGCCTCCCCTTTATTCTAAGATTGTGACCCCTGGTTCTGGACTTCTAAAGACTGAACAAGTAGCCATTATAAAGATCACAATTTTCAAAATGAGCAGCTAGGACATCAACATGGCCACAAAATACAGAATAGGAAGACATGAAGGAGATTTGCAGTGGAGAAGGAATTAATACTAAAATCCTCATCTAATGCTATAGAAATAACATATCCCTTTTACATGTCATTTTTCAGAAAGTGCAACGGAATCCCAAGACAAGAAGGAACCATTTTAAACTTGGAACTGCTAATACACACCTGGGACACACAAGTAGGGAAGACAATCTTGTCCAGCTTGACATCCCTTTCGATTTACTTCACACACATAGTTGTTGGGACAGGCATTTGGATTGCATGGATGTATCACCTCTGCAACAGTACTATGGAATGGGCTTGGAGCTGTCAAAAACATAACGGAGAATGTCTGAGTAAAACCTTCTGAGAGTTTTTTCATTCCACACAATTACATTTTAGAAGTATCCAAGATGTTTACACACAATCAAAATCAACCAAACCAATTTAAACCATATTTGTGTATCGAGCATGTTTTGTTTTTGCAAGGGACAAACAAATGGAGTCATGATAGCACAATTAAACCATAATTTGAACTTTGAGAAACAGCTTTTATGATTACAGGATGTTCCCAAGCCTTACACAATAAAAAATATATTTTAAAGTACATGATTGTAAAGTTGGAATGAAGATGTCAATCCATATGCAGCTATGTTCTAGACACAACTGTTAGCCAACTTCATTACTGTTAAACAAACTTGTAAAAAATGTCATCACTGTTCATAACTTGACAAACATTAATGGCTTGAAAATTTTGTGATCAGCAACTAACTGAACTTACACAGAAATACCCTGGGCAATCACACAAATTGATCAAAATTAGCCTCATTGTTAACATGTCAAGCCTGTTTAAACATGCCCCGAGATTGAAACAGGTCAACAGGTCAGCAATGTAAATCTTTTAAAAACATCTGAATGCTTGTCAGATGCTTAAAAAATGTTTCTTTAAATACCAAAAACAAAATCATTATTAAAATACAAGATTTTTTTTTTTTAAACTCTTGAATAAGTTAAAAAAATAATAACATTTTTTATATTAGCAGGCTAGTCTCTCAAAGTTATCACCAATAAAACTAATGGGATAATATTCATTCTGATTTCTCAGACTGAATACATAATTTTTTTGATGAGATCATGAGAAATTTGCAATTTGCAATATTCCCAAATTACTGCTCTCTTACTGAAGTCATTTAAAAAATCATCAGAGTTCAGCCTCTCAGCCAATGACACTTGGCAGGAAAGTTCACTGGATAATGACAGTGAATATTGGTGAAATTCGGACTTTGCTCTGCAAAATTAGGGCCAAGATGTAAGAAGACAGCCGCTGCAACTCCTGCGATTGCATGGAGGGAGAGTGATAAGAGTTGATTTAAAAGGCACTGGCAAACCATGGAGAAATTGGTTCCTTCAGAAGTTTGAAAGTGGAAATGATGTGAATTGTGACAACAAAGGTGATGGTGGAAATGAATGTGGATGTGAGATGGAAGGAAACAAGAGGAATGCCAACTTCATTACTTGTTCTGGCTGGAAGAGGAGAATGCAAACCGCAGGATGGAAAACAGCAGGGAATGAATTGTCATCCCAAGAATGGGGAAACAGAGAATGGAACGGTTGCAACCAACCAGCTGAAATGGAGATGTGAAGAAAGGGTAGTAAGAGTCATAGAGTTCACCTTGTCAAAATGAAAGCAGTGTGAAAACTAGCAGTAAAAATTATATATGGAAAGTGATGACTGGGGGAGACTGGATCAACCTTGATTTAAGATAGTAGTACATAATCTTCAGACCAAGCTTGAATACTATAAAGCTATGCATAAAGAACCAGTTTTTTGACTAAGCTTGCATTTACCCATGTTAATATTTCCCCCTTTGGATATGTAAAACATATTAACAAAGTATGCACCTGTGTCACAGACCTTTCACTATATTAACTGCCATCTAGGAATGGAAGTTGCTATTGTCAATTCCATTAAGATCAAAAATTCGATAGCATAGTTCAAAGAGCATCAAAAATCCATGAGACTCCACGTCGTTATTCATCCTATTAATGGTGGTGGTTAAAGAACTAGTAATTTACCTCATTTACTGTTAGACATGTTAACAAGTGGATGGTACTTGCGCAACTGAACAGCCTCTACAGGTTGGTCGCATACACACTGAGACAAACAACAACTGGTGCTGAAAACAAGATTTCAGTATAGGACACCCTTTGTTTGATCTATCAGCGCAAGGAGCACTCCAAGCTGCACCACTGCAAGAAGGACACCGAAACTTGGTGCAACCACGAGAAAAGGTCAGTGGAGGGAAAAAAAAGTAATCGAACGCATGCAAAAGAAAAAAAGTGAGTTCAAGCAGGTGCAATAGAATAATATGTCTTGTGCTATGAACGGTGACACACTAACACCTTGTATCTGCCAATTGTATGAACAAGGTAGACACAAAATGCTGGGGTGAGGCAGCATCTCTGGAGAGAAGGAATGTGCGACTTTTTGGGTCGAGACCCTTTTTCAAACAAAGCAGTTTAGGAAAAAATGGTGTTCAAAGTAATTTGCTGCATGTGATTCTTCAAGACATTCTAAGGACATCACAAAGCACGTGTTAAATCCAAGTTGTTTCTTCGCTTCTTCACACTGGCTTTAAAAAAAAAAAATAAGCATAGCCATTGAACTATTGTGCAGCAAACATACCAAGGTAATTTTTGAGTGGGATGCAATTCTTGTGGTCATCGTTATTTGGCGATAATTGATTGCAGATGGTTTCAGCAGTTTGTCCTGCTGGAAATTTACTGTGATCTCCACAATTCGTCAGAATTTCTACACAGTCAGATCTATAATTAAAACAGAGATTTTGCAAAACAAATAGTCAGATGCAGCTTTGATGTCATGACGCTCCTGCATAGAGAAAACTGAGCTCTAAGGGATTGTACACCAGATCAATTATCAACCTAAAGGGATCGTGAGTAATTCTAGCTTAAACCCTGGAATTATATATCGCTCCTGTGTCTCCTCTCACTAATGTTGGAACCCATGACAGGGTGTGAGATGAAGCAATGTCAGTCATCAGCTGGAGCTGCGTTAATACCCGTCCTGTGAAATTGTAAATTGAGGAATGCAAACATTAAGGTAGCAGGATGCTTATGCCCGATTCTCAGATTTGAATACAAAACTCCAGATGCTTCAGGTAACTTTATTTCTCAGTCAGTCATCCATCTGTGAGATTAGCTTGCGTTTTTCCCCTTATTTTCTTGCAATGCAGTACACACCCAGACTGATCATGCATTCCTGCTCTCCATTTTGCAATTATTTCATACTCTTGTCTATGTCAACATTCTTTTGTCTGCTCCCACTCTCTAACTACTCCCATTTACTCACAGACTAGATGATCTTGTTTACAGTTTATCCGTGGCTGCCAAAATTTTACCCTATCATATATGTTGCATACAATAATTTATCCCAACGTCTTCTATCTTCCTCCCAGTTCTGCTAATGATGCGAAGAAAAGTAGGAAAGTAAGTTGTGTTTATGAGATAAAGAAGCACAAGAGGGATACCTAGAGGTTGATGGAGCGGGCAAAGAACAGGCAAATTAAATATGAAATTGTCCATTTCAATAGGATTTTTTTTTTTTTTAAGTATCCAAATGAAGCAACATAGTAGGTACATACAGCAAATAATTAAAGATTACAAAATGTTATCATTCATTGCTTGAGGAATTCAATATAAAACTAGGGAGGATATGCCTCACTTTATTGCGCATGTGTAAAAGCTCATCTGGAGCACCGCATACAATATTGGTCTTTATTTAAGGAAGTATGTGCATTCAAAGCTATTTGGAGGAGACTAATATCTTGCATGGATAGGTTGAGATACGAGAAACGGTTAAACAGCCATGGTTGTGTACATTGGAGTTCAGGAGAGTGCAAAAAGGACTTGTTTGAAACAAAATCCTGATGAAACATAAAGGGCATGTCCCACTTGGGCGTCAGTTGCATGCGGATGGCGCGCAAAGATTTTATACATCCCAAAATCCTGGGTCGCCGCGCGCAGCCACGCGTCACTGCCTACGTCACATGCACCATGCGCGCATCACGTGCACGACACGACGCACGTGTAAATGATGCGGCGTAAATGACGCCCAAGTGGGACAGGCCCTTAACAGGTTAATCTCCTGAAAGAATCTAAAACTGGGGATCACTGCCAAAAAATAAGATGTTACTGATTACAGGGAAAAGGTATTTCCTCTTATCGGATCATGAGTTTTGGTACTTCTTTTCCCAAATAGTGAACCAAAGTCTGAATGTTTTAAAAACAGATCAATTGATTAGAGTCATAGTCATAAATCCATATAACATGAAAACCGGCCCTTCGGCCCAACAGTGGCTATGCTGACCAAGATGCCCCTTCTACACTAGACACATTTGCCCGCGTTTGGCCCATATCCCCCGAAACCTTTCCTATCTATGTAACTGTCCAAGAGTCTTTTCAATGTTGTTATTGTACCTGGCTCAAATACCTTTAGCAGCTCGGACCATATACTCACCATTGTCCGAGTGAAAAAGCTGCCCCTCGGGTTCCTATTAAATCTTTCCCCACACACCTTACACCATTGCCATCTGGTTCTTGATTCCCCTATTCTGGGTAAAAGATTCTGTGCATTTACCCGATCTATTCCCCTCATGATCTTGCACACTTCTATCAGATCACCCCACAGCTTCCTGCGCTGTGAGGAATCAAGTTCTAGCCTGCCCGACCTTGTCAAGTCCTGGCAATATTCTCAAATCTTCTGTGCACTCTTTCAACTTAAGGACATCCTTCCTAAACCAGGGTAACCAAAACTGAACATAATACTCCAAATGTAGCCCCACTAATGTATTGTGCAAAACATACTCAATAAACTGACTGATAATGGCCAATGTACCAAAAGCCTTCTTGACCACTCTATCTATCTGTGACACCACTTTCAGGGAACTAGCACCTGCACTCCTAGATCATTCTGCAACACCACGTCCTTGGACCCTGACATTTATTGTGAAGATCCTGCCCTGGTTTGACTTCTCAAAATGCAACACCTCACATTTATCTGCATTAAACTCCATAACCATTCCTCAGCCAACTGACCCAACTGATCAAGATCCTGCTATAATTTTTGATAAACATCTAAACCATCTACAGAATATCCCAATTCAATGTTATCTGCAAACTTAGTAATCGCACCATTTACCTTCTCATCCAAATCATTGATCTCAACCAAAAGAGCAATGGGCCATGCACTGATCGCTGAGGCACATCATTAGTCACAGGCCTCCAGTCTCAAAAGCAGTCCTCCACCATCACCCTCTGCTTCTTTCCATGAAGCAAATTCTCTTTCCAGTCGGCTAGTTCTCCCTGGATCCTTTGCAATCAAACAGTCAAAAGCAACCCACCATGTGGATCAAATATCTTACAGATGTTCATACGGACAACATCAATGGCTTTGCCGTTGTCAACCTTTTTGGTTACTGCTTCAAAAAATGCAGATTAAGCCAAGATCTCGCATGCACAAAATCATGCTGCCTATCCTAATCATTCCCTGACTATCCTAATGCATATATATATTGTCCCTCAGAACCCTCTCTAGTAATTTGCCCACCACAGTTGTTAGGCATGCTGGTGTATAGATCTCTTACAGAGTTTGCAGACCTTCTTAAAAAGAGGCACAACATAAACCACTCTCCAGTTTTCTGACACCTCACCCATGCCTAATGAGGTCATAAGGGCTAGGATCAGAATAAGGCCATTCGGCCCATGGAAGATTGAGCTACCCTTTCTCTTGATAAGCAAGGTAGTAAAAGGCTACCATGAATATGAAAGAATGATGTGTTACCATCAGATCAGCTCCAATCTTACATTGACAGAGCATGTTTGTGTGGTCGAGTGATCCCCTCCTGCTCTCAGTGTGTATGGTCTTATGGATCTAGAGCTGGGTAGGATTCATCTGGCTACTTTTGGCTGTTAATTTGACTTAATTAAAATAATTTGATGGAACATAATGACAATATCAAATCTATTTACAAGGCACTGTGAGATGAAATATTCCCAAAAACAATACAAATTTTCCCAACAAGTATTGAGTCACAAAGCCAATGAGACTAAACTTACTTGCAGATGCTTCCTCCAGACTTGCTATAGCATGGCTTGATTTGTAACGAACAGGCAATAGCTTTCCACATTTCCGGCTGACAGGTGTTAATATTTTGTACAGGTATATTCATGAATGGCATCTTGATGGTCCCCTTCTCCCAAAGCTTTATGTCATTTTTGGCTCCTTGGTCTGACTGAGCATTGCAACTTCGGAACAATTCTGTGGGTCTGAACAACAAAATTCACTTGTACTAACAAAGAACTGCAGATGCTGGTTTATACCAAAGATGGGCACAAAGTGCTGGAGTAACTCAGTGGGTCAGGCAACATTTCTGGAGAAAAAGGATGGGTGGCGTTTCAGGTCGGGACCCTCCTTCATGATTTTTCCCCATAGAAGGCAGCATGGAGGTGGAGGCGATGGAAGAAAACCTCTTTAGAGGCAGAAGCTCTTTAAGGGCCTGTCCCACAGTACAAGGTAATTCAAGAGTTCTCCCGAGTTTCCCCTGATTCGAACTCGGAGAATTACGGTAATGGCCGCTCGTAGGCTAATACTCGGGGCTCTTGTGGACATTTTTGAGTGCTAAAAAAACTTCACGAGCTTACCGAATTTACCAAGTACCTGCCATTAGCATTACAAGCTGCTACGAGACATCTACGAGCTTCGACGTCGCTGCTACGTACATTCTACGTACTTACCACGAGTTTGATTTTTTGTAAACTCGGGAGAGCTCTTGAATTACCTCGTACAGTGGGACAGCCCCTTGATCTATCTTTGGTATAACAACATTAAATTACCATTGTTGGTGATAATATTAATTTATGTTTATAAAGGGGTCAAAGCAGAAACCTAAAATGCCATGAAGCATGTTTACAATGAATTTATTCATTTAGCAATTAATTTCAATTTAAAATAATTTTTCTCCTCCTATCAAAAACCTTGGACGTCATTTTTCAATCAATGTGTTCCGTTCTTGGCAAGCATAGACAGCAGATAATGACTGATTATTTGAATAAAATTAATCCAGTTATCACTCTGCATGAGCAATTGGATCACCAGCTATGAATCAGCATGGGAACGAGCTAATATTCTGTCCCCAATCTACAAGGGAACTCATTTCAAATAGTTATTTTTGAATTAGATTTTTATGAAAATCAAGAAGTTCGTACAGCTTGTTTGTATGTTCAGAGGGTGTGTGATTAGAGTAGGTAAGAAGATTGGAAAAGTTAAGATGGTTGCTATCCCATCGGCATAGAAATATAAAGGTCTAAAGAGGGTTGAAGGTCATCTGAGGGAGTCCAAGAGATGGAGGGGACCGTTGAAGACGGGAAAAGGGGTCATCATTGGGCGGTGAGGAATTTTAGATGGATTTTGAAAAATATTGCCAATAAGTTATGGAACCTGCTTCTACC
Organism: Leucoraja erinaceus; assembly: GCF_028641065.1. Classification (NCBI taxonomy): domain Eukaryota; kingdom Metazoa; phylum Chordata; class Chondrichthyes; order Rajiformes; family Rajidae; genus Leucoraja; species Leucoraja erinaceus. The sequence continues at coordinate 79,943,716 of NC_073380.1, read as the reverse complement.
ACACTTCCTGGCATTCTAGAAACCCCGACAATGAAATAAAATTATATTTTTGCCAATTTGGTTGACAACTTACATTATACATTTTCACTTAAGTGCAAGTAATGTTAATATTTGGTGGTTTAAAAAAAACCCCATTAAATGGGAGCTTTACCTGCTATTAAAATTAGTGCAGTATTTGAGATTTTGGCAACCCAGTTGACAAGGCTCTCTTACATCAGCTAGGCATGTAAACATGGCAGATTCCAGATGGTTATATTCACACACTCTATCGAATTCTTGCCAGTGAGTTGTGCTCCCCCATCTGGTACTGTACAACTTAATGCACAGATCCCTGCCAAATTATGAAAAGCATTTCAGAGAGGAAAGAGTGTCAATATTAGTACACAATTATTATAAACACATACTACTTCTCAAATTAATTCATAAAACTCAAAATAACCACAGTATGTGTTAATTACCCTGTATAACTATAGAAGGATAATTGCGAATTGTGACATCCGTTCTAGTTTTCTGATGCTTGTTTGAACAACTCCAGGACTGAACTTGCTTTTTTTTCCTGCAATTAAACTCAGTTTAAAAAAATTTCTAACATCTTCAAAGAATGTGTCTGAGGAAATTCAGCACGCCTCTAAGGACTCTTACCAACCTCCAGCACCATAAAAGGCATACTGCCAGGTTGCATTGCAGTTTGGTTAGGGAACAGCTCTTCCCAAGACCACAATAAATTGCAGAGCAGTAAATGCAGTCCAGTCCATCACACAGACCAATGACCCCTGGTACTTTCTCCTTTCAGCACGAGATGCAACACTTATTCTTGCACCACCTCATTCACTACCACCCAGAGACCTTAATAGCCCCAGGTGAGGCATATATTCCCATTCATCTCCTCCAACCTTGTCTACTACATTTAATGATCCCAATGCGGTCTTCTCTACATCAATAGTCCACCTGGGTAGTCTGCAGCTCAATGATGTAAACATTGAATTTTCCAATATCAAGAAAAACATACCTCCTGTTTTTCCCCAACCCATTTTTCCATCCAATCCACCCCCTGACCTCCAATGCCCCCCCCCCCCCCCCCCCCCCCCACTGTCTAAATACTCATTTCATCACCTCCCCCATCTGCTCCCATTTGCCCTTCACCCTTCCCCTAATGGTTCCCATAATCACCTTCCTTACCTATCTGAATCCAGCACAGGTAGCCTTTACATTCCTGCTTTGAACCCTCCAGCAACTGGCCCTACCTTTATCCTATCTGCTCTCGATTCCATTTGCCCTTTTATTGTGTCTCCATCTCTCGCCCACCTGCCCGTTTCTCAACGCCACACCTCGCACTCCTCCACCTGGCTCCTTTGACGCATCACCCATCATTCCTTCCTGATCCACCTAGCATTCACTGGCTCCTATCTCCCCCCCTCCCCGTTTTATAGCAGCTTTCTTCCCTTTCGACACTTAGTTCGAATCCACCCAAAATGTAGATAACTCATCTCCTCATTCCTTCAACCCCTCACCACTCTCACAGGCGCTGATCAACTGGTTAACTTCCTCCAGTAGCTTTTTTTTTGCTTTTGGTTTGTTTATGTGGGTTTTAAGAAGATTGGTGAGGCTATGTCGTAAATTGCAAACTGCCCAAATACCACATTAGATAAGCTGACATTGGCTTTGCTTGCAGTATAACACATCTCTTTGAAGAAAATGGCACTCACAGGTACACTAACATACAGGTATTTTCTCAAAAAATATAATCACAGATATCGCACCTCAAAGAACTAGTCCAACAGACAAGATTTTTTTCAAAAAAATTAAAGAACAAAAAAGTGGTTGACTGCATAGCTATGATTTGCCAGAATGAGCCCCTCAACATGTGCCAGATCATCAAAGGATTCTCTAAAAAGTGAATCAGCACTACAGACAATTCACTTCACTATTCCCAGTTCAGTTCTTCCATGAAGCTTTTTCATTGTTCACCTCAAATCCTTCATACAAATCCTCAACACAGGTGCAAGCACAAAGGCAGTAACATTTCTCTTGTCACTCGCCGTGGGATACCCAGTTGCTGACTCTGCCTGAAGTCACAACTTGTAGTTTCTGGTCAATGGTGACCACTCTGATTATTTATGGAGGTGGTCTCGGCAATGGTAGTGCTGCTGATAATCAATAGTAGATGGTTCGACCTCGTGCCCGAGTGATAGTTTACAGCTTCTGTGACACAAATGTTACTTTCTTATCAGCCAGTGCTCATGTTGACTAGGACTTTTTGCATGAAGGTATGGACAGCTATTGTGCAATCAGCAACAGACATCTACACATCTGACCTGTCGATGGAAGGAAAGTCACTTATAGAGCAACTGTAGATGACTGAATCCATGCACTGCCCCAAAGAACTCCTGCAGTAATACTCTCGGGCGGGGATGATTGACCTCTGACAACAACCATCTTTGTGCAAGATATGACTCCAGTACTGGAGTGTTTGCTCCTTGATGCCAATTGATTGTAATCCTACCAGTGTGCCTCAAGGCCATATTTCATCCAATTCTGCTTTCGGCTTAGGTCCATATTTGGAGGAAAGCTGTGATGAGGTTTGGAGCAGAGTGGTTTAGACAAAATTCAGACCAGCATGAGGTGTTGCATTTTGGTATATTAAAGCAGAGCAGCACTGACACAGTAAATAGCAAGGCCTTGGAGAGTATTGTGACATAGTCACTTGAATTTGGCAACACAGGTCGAGTGATGAAGGAGTTTGACGCACTTGCCTTCATTGTCAGGGGATTGATTACATAAGTTACAAAATTATGTTGCAACAGTAGAAGGAGTTAGCGTTACCACACTTGAGGTATACTGGAAGCACAGGATGGATGCCAATACGCTGGGAAAGATTCAAGATGTTACAGGAACTAGAAGACCTGAATTATAAAGAAAGGCTGGGACTTTTTTTCTTGGTGCATAGGAGATTGAAGGGTGACCTTATAACGATATGTAAAATCATGAGGGGCAAAAATAAAGTGAATGGCCGAGAGTCCAAAGCTAGAGGACATAGATTTAAGGTGAGAAGAGATAGATTTCAAAGGGGACCCAAACTTTTTCCACAAATAAGAGTGGTAGGGAAGCTGCAGAGGTGGGTTAATTGCAATGATGAAAATATATTTAGACAGATACAGGAATAGACAAGGTTTATAGTAAAATGGGTCAAACACAGGCAAATGAGACTAGCTTGGATAGACTAGCTTGGGTATGGACGAGTTACAGCAAATGCCTGTTTCCATGCTGTGTAACTCTTTCACTCAAAAATCTATGTGTACGAAGGAACTGCAGATGCTGGTTTACACCATAGACACAAAATACTGGAATAACTCAGTGGGACAGGCAGCATGTCTCGAAAGAAGGAATGGGCAACGCATCAGGTTGGGACCCTTCTTCAGAGTCAGGGGAGAGGGAGGGCTGTGGGCTGAAGGTCCTTTTTCCATGCTATATCTCTAAAGTCTAAAGGGTAGGTGCAAGGCTAGTTCCAGATGTTCAGACGTACCTTCAACTTCATGCCCAATAATGAATGGCAATTGCTTTTACACAAATCAATTTTGCAGGGGAAGAGCTGAATTGACTTTTCACACAGACCAATGTCACTTGTTTTCATGGAATTGCATGATCACAATGCAAATAAAGTGCTATGATATTGTGCGCTCAATTTTATTTTACAATTAATTTACACAATGCATAAAACATACTGTGCAATTAAAATTCTGGTCAGTTCCCCTAATAGCCCTGTCTCACTGTGCGAGTCCACCCACGAGTGATCCCGAGTGAAATATTTAAAAATCACACTCGTGGTTGTCTACGAGGTTCCAAGTTGATGTTCACGAGTTTAAACGAGTTCCCACGCGTATGTCTAAGTTTGTCGTTTACTTCTCATTTCTGCGATGTACCAAGTTCCTCTCCCGAGTTACTCGTGCCAACCGTGAATGAAGGCCTGTTTTAAGTATCAAATAGAGGAGCTGGACAGCATCTCATACAGTAAGTATATTCTGATTCAGTATTGAAAGTTATTCAATTTCAGAACTTAAAAAAACTAGACAGGATCTCGGCCCCGCACTCGCTGCCATTGTGCAACAAGGAGGCGGTGGCGCCGAAGCAACAGTGTTAAAGAAGACAGCTCCATCCTGCGGCTTTTTGAAATTGGAAATGTCATCCCGTCACCCATTCCTTCTCTCCAGAGATGCTGCCTGTCCCGCTGAGTTAAAGAGTGCCCACGGTAGACTCACTAATCACTACGGTAAACTCACGGGCTACTACGTTCTTACAACGAGTTTAAATGTTTCAAATTTTAACTTCAAGAGTAAATTTAACTCGTGGAAATCTTTAATCATGTTTAAAGTTTTTCAAAAGTTAACAAGTTTCCCGGTTACCTGTCGTTAGCGGCACGAGTCGCTAAGTTGCGTCCACGAGTTGCATCTTGTCCGGAAATATTAGTTGCATCTTGTCCGGAAATATTACCATCTGGTTTGGGAATTGCTCTGCCCAGGACAAGAAGGCTCTGCAGAGAGTAGTGCGATCGGCCGAACGCACTATGGGAACTTCACTCGCCCCCCTGCAGGAACTATACAACAGAAGGTGCAACTCCAGAGCAAATAAAATTATGGGAGACCCCTTCCACCCATGCAACGGACTGTTCCAGCTGCTACGGTCAGGCAAACGCCTCCGTTGCCATGCAGTGAGAACGGAGAGGTTGAGAGGGAGTTTCTTCCCAGAGGCCATTCGGACTGCAAACTCCCATCTCACCAGGGACTAACTTTACTGAACGTTTTTCCTTCCAATATTTAATATGTAAAAGAATATGTGTGTGTTTATGATTGTGTTTATAGTTTGTTTGGTTGTTTGTTTGTTTGTCTTTTTGCACAAAGTCCGCGAGCATTGCCATTTTCATTTCACTGCACATCTCGTATGTGTATGTGACGAATAAACTTGACTTGAGTTCCGACCTTCCCGCTACGTTAATTGTACGAGATTACCACGAGTTTAATTTGTTTTAAACTCGGGGTCAATCGTGAGATGACTCGCACCGTGAGACAGGGGTTTAACATATGATGCACTGAGATTATAGACTGAATCCCATGCCATCTAACCTTCTAGAGCAGCCTACCATGAGGAACCTTGTCGAATGCCTTACTGAAATCCATGTATACAACGTCTACAGCTCGGCCTTCAACAACCTTTTTTGGTCACATCTTCAAAGAACTCAGATTTGTGAAACACGACCTCCCACATACAAAACCATGCTAACTCTCCCTAATCAGCCCTTGTCCATCCAAATGCCTGTATATCCTATCCATCAGAATACTAACTAGTAACTTTCCGACTACAGATGTTAAGCTCACTGGCTTAACTTAGTTCCCAGCATTTTCCCTGCAGCCCTTCTTGAAATCATTAAAGAGAAAAGTACTGATGGAGTCACTGAAAATATAAAGAAACACTGAGATTGACAAAATAACTAATTTCTTAAGAGGGCAAAAATATTAGATGTGCTGCACCAATGCTTCTACTCAAATATCAAAGATCACCAAGAAAGTTCATTAGATATAGATAGATATAGATAGATATGCCATTTATTGTCACTATACATGTACAGTGAAATTGAAAGCTGCTCGTACTCAGTGCATACATATAATTTAGTACAAAAAACAAGAAAAACAGAAAAACAAAAAACAGAAGGGAGAAGGGGGGGGGGGGGATAGGTGCACAATTCTGCGGCGCTATATACATATATACAGATGGAAGTCCGGGTGTTGGGCTGTGAAGTCAGTGCATGTGTGAATTTGAATTAAGAGTAGTTATAATTTTCGGAAAGCAACTATTTCTGAGTCTATTTGTCCTGGATTTGATGCACCTATAGCGCCTTCCAGAGGGCAGCAGGTCGAACAGTCCAAATGCAGGATGGGAGCTGTCTTTGATGATATTCTTTGCCCTGCTAAGGGAGGTGTAGATATCCATCAGGGAGGGGAGAGGGCAACCAATGATCTTCTGCGCTGTCCTGGTTACCCTCTGAAGCCTCTCCCTGTCTGCCATGGTGCAGCTGCCATACCATGCTGTAATGCAGTATGTCAGCAGGCTCTCGATGGACGAGCGGTAGAAGGTCAGCAGCAGGTTAGAGTCCAGGTTGTGCTTCCTGAGAACCCTCAGGAAGTGCAGCCGCTGCTGAGCCTTCTTGATGACCATTGTCGTGTTGTCTGTCCAGGAGATATCAGCAGCGATATGGACGCCGAGAAACCGGAAGGTGTTGACCCTCTCCACACACTCGCCGTTGATGTGTAGGGGGACTAAGTCGGTGCTGTGCCTCCTGAAGTCGACAATGAGCTCTTTTGTTTTCCTGGTGTTCAGAGCCAGATTGTTTTCTGAGCACCAGGTTGTCAACTTCAGGACTTCCTCTCTGTAGGCTGCCTCGTCTCCCTTTGAAATAAGTCCGACTACAGTAGTGTCATCAGCAAATTTGACGATGCGGTTGTTGTTGTGGGCCGGACTACAGTCGTAGGTGTAGAGACAGTATAAGAGGGGGCTTAGCACACAGCCCTGTGGGGAGCCGGTACTCAACCTGCGAGTGGAGGAGAGGTGGGGGCCGAGTCTCACAGTCTGGGGCCGGTTGGTGAGGAAATCTTTTATCCAGGCACATGTGAGAGTGGGGAGGCCGAGAGTGACCAGTTTACCAATGAGAATGTCCGGAATGATTGTATTGAAAGCTGAGCTATAATCCACAAAGAGCATCCGGACGTAGCTCTGCCCCTGCTCCAATTAATAACAACACGAACCACCATTGACCATTAAAACATTAAAACCTCAGGCACAGGGTAAACAGATCATTTACAATATGGTTAGATGTCTCTCAAAGAGTTATTAAATACAAAGCAAAATGATGAATCACACAAGAGGCACAAAAATACATGAATCTGAACAATTCTAGGTATTGGCCAACTGAATTTTCATCAAGTGCAAAAAAAGGACTGAGCAGGCAGTATCTGAGTTACTAGTTTACAATCCTCAATTTAAAAATCCTCAAGGGATTAACAAGTATTTTACATTGAGTTTGGCAGCATAGATGTTGACGCTAAAATGTAATTGAAATGCATGAAAGGTTACCCAGGAATGAAAACACTAAAGTTCATTTCAGCTTGACTTGTCATGGTGATTTTTAAAATGAACATTCCAAAGAATTTGGTATTCTTGAGCTTACATCTGCGTATGGGAGAGGATAGGGAAGAAAACTTAAAAATAATTCTGGCAGCAGAAATAATAAGAATACGAGAGGCTTTCGTTTCCAGGGTTTATATACCGTACTCAAATTATATTCAACTTCCTCATTAGGAGGTTCATTGATTTCTCAAGTGTCAATTTACATCACGATGCAGGCCAATAATAAGTGTCTCATCACAGGGCTCGATCTTGGCAGCTAACCCTTCTATTGAAAAGATCTATGAGAGGATCCATGATAAATATGATAAATATTAAATGCACTATTGCCCGATTAAATGTCACACCACCTTCTGCACCTCCAAACCAAACCTTTAGATAAAACTGCATCAAAGCAAAAGCATTCCCAGGTTTAAAAGTGCTCTTTGTCAAAGAATCCTTGACAATCTTTTGAGGATCTCACAGGAGAATGTTGTTGACATCAATTCTGAATCCATATTGTATTAAAACATAGAAACATAGAAAATAGGTGCAGGAGTAGGCCATTCGGCCCTTCGAGCCTGCACCGCCATTCAATATGATCATGGCTGATCATCCAACTCAGTATCCTGTACCTGCCTTCTCTCCATATTCCCTAATCCCTTTAGCCACAAGGGCCACATCTAACTGCCTCTTAAATATAGCCAATGAACTGTGGCCTCAACTACCCTCTGTGGCAGAGAATTCCACAGATTCACCACTCTCTGTGTGAAAAATGCTTTTCTCATCTCGGTCCTGAAAGATTTCCCCCTTATCCTTAAACTGCGACCCCTTGTTCTGGACTTCCCCAACATCGGGAACAATCTTCCTGCATCTAGCCTGTCCAACCCCCTAAGAATTTTGTAAGTTTCTATAAGATCCCCCCTCAATCTTCTAAATTCTAGCGAGTACAAACCAAGTCTACCCAGTCTTTCTTCATATGAAAGTCCTGCCATCCCAGGAATCAGTCTGGTGAACCTTCTCTGTACTCCCTCTATGGCAAGAACGTCTTTCCTCAGATTAGGAGACCAAAACTGTACGCAATACTCCAGGTGTGGTCTCACCAAGACCCTGTACAACTGCAGTAGAACCCCCCTGCTCCTATACTCAAATCCTTTTGCTATGAAAACAAGCACCATACGCCAATTTTGTGCATCTTCTGAAAGTATGAATCAGATTAACGTTTGTAAGGTTTCTGAGAGTGACAATATGGTTAGAATACTGTCATCCTCAGAAACCCGAAGGCTAAAAACTCTATTTTGGGACAGGAAAATTTGCCATGAAGGTACAATTTTTTCCAGGCACCGATGGAATTTAACACCTCAAACACTTCTGGAAGTATTCATTTGAAACAAGTCCTACAAAATGATCCGTGAGCATGAACTGACATATGTCCTGATGAAAATTCAGATGAATACATACGCACCAACTTATTTTAACCTAAAATCAATGTAACATTTTCCCCAATAAAATTACAAATTTCAATTCATCGATTGGGAAAAATTCCACTGTGTGCAGGATGTTCATCATTTGATAAAATGACTCGCCTTAACCCAATTTTTGTTTATTTGAGATATCCTTCATATATTGTAAAAGTCAAAACAAAATATACATGGAAAAAGTGGTGAATTAATTTACACAGAAGTCTTGGATATTTAGAATTTCCAATTGATTGAATGGAAGTAATACGGAGAAAATTCTGCAACCTATTGCTTTTGAGGATAGTAAAATGATAGAAATATCTGCCAGTCAGACAGCTGTTCTGGAGGAAAAAACAAAATGGGGTGATTTCAGGTTGGTACGATATGAATAAACTTTATTCATCCCCAGGGGGAAATTGGTGACCCAACACACACACAACACACAAGGTATACGAAAAAGTTGAAGTTAAAAGTAAAAAGAAAAAGACAAGCGACTGTTGTCTGGCTGCTATGTGCACAGTGCCTTCACTGGAACAATTGAACAAACAAACACAAACTTATCCCCATGGACAGAGAATTCTAAACTAGAGTGCCCCCCTCCCTCCCCCACAAGGGGTCCCCCTGTTCTCCCACCATCCCTCACGGCGGTCCCTAAACGCCAGGTCCTCCATTGTTCTTTACAGCGGTCCCCCCACGCCGGGTCACCATTGTCTTCCCCACCCCCCCTCACGCTCACCAACCGTTGATCGTGGGTCGATCGCGAGGCCCCATCACTGCCAAGGTTCCTGCCACTGCGGAGGCTCCCGTTGTCGACGAAGCTCTCGAGGCCCCTGTTGCCGTCAAGGTTGACGCTGCCACTGAGGCACCCGCTGCCACCGCCGATGTTCCTATCATCACTTCCGCTGAGGCTCCTTCGGCCCAGGCAGGCCTCGCCATCTGGCTTTTCTGCCGTCCCCTGGGAGGCCTGTGGGGCGAGTCGGGCATCTCCGGGTGCTCTCCGGTCAGTGCCGCGGTTGTTCGGCAGGTGGACTGGTCCCTCGCAGCTCCACGGGACACTGCCGCTGCGGACGCGCGGCTTCCCGGGACACCGATATCATGCTAACCTGTGCTATCTCAGCAAATCTGACATCCCACCAAACCCAAATTAATAATAGGAGCCGGCAATTATTTTATGTTGCATTATATATTTTCTGTGATGTAATTGTTTTAAAATGTTAAATTTAGAGAAAAAATGACCAACCTGCAGATGGAAGTATTTGCTTTAGAACAACAATGCAATTTTGCACCATCAACGGCTGTCGCAGGCAATCCATTTGTGCTGTTGTCTGGATTACTTGATCCAGAACTTTCTAGAAAGCACTGCCATAGCGGATCCTGAGGCAGAGGCATTTTCTTGCAGCCTTCAATAAGCCCATCAACGATTTCCTGATCAGTGGATTTTGTCATCAGCACCCTTCGACATGTAGTCTGACAAGCAGGGTCTTCTGCTCTGTCACAGCAATATAAACCTAAACAGTTGGAAATTCAACCATCATTTAGTTTTATGCTGCTCTTTACTCTTTATTGGGACAGCCATTCATGTTAGATTGTTGAATTATTAAAAGTTACATTGCATTCAGTAAATGAAAGTGCCAGCAGAATTTAACACAAGAATTATGGACAATCTTTCGTTGCTCTAAGGACGTCCGGCTGTTTTGCACTAGTATTGGTTAATTAATATTGGTCATCATTGGTAATATTGCCCTCCTCCCATCAGGGAGGCAGTACAGGAGCCTCAGGTCTCGTACCAGTAGGATGAGGAACAGCTTCTACAATAATACCATCACATTGCTGAACTCGGAGTCCCACCGATAGACTTCTCCAGTCTCTCCGTCCACATTGTTCGATTATTGTTCGATTATTCTGTATTTTTATTTTTATTTCTATATTGCACTATACTACGGACTGACGCTAAACTGCATTTCGTTGTACCCATACTCGTATTTGTGCAATGACATTAAAGTTGAATTGAATTGAATTGAATTGAATCAATGCATTGAATGTTGGTTCATTGTATATTATATATTATCTTTGGGTTTTATGTTTACAGGTCTGTTATACTGCTGCAAATAAGAATGTAATTGTCCTATTGTCGATACGAATGCCAATTAAACACTTGGCTCTTGAAGAAGTTCTAAGAACCAGCGATCATATTGGGGATTCATGACGGTTGATTGCTTATGTAATGTAATGAATGTTGCTGCACCTCACAGGTAGTTGCCTCCACACATTGCCCTCAGGTGGCCATGAAGACATTACCCTTTTAAACAGGGTAATACATCCTAAGAGTACAGTGGCTCATGTCTGTTCCCCTGACTAATGAGTCGCCCATAACTATAGCTCTGTCTGACCTTGTCCAAGCCTGGTGCCACATACCCGATTGCTACGCTGTTCTCCACAACAAAGCACTTGGACCCAAAGGTATATATTATACTTGTTTTGGAGGGAAATGGCCACTGGGATTTGTGAACTCTCTGTCCACTCCCTCTCCTAGTGGGCATCAATCTAGTTTCTGTCAATATCGCAGATGTGACCACCTCACTATAATTCCTATCTATAATGCTCTCAGTTTACAGATGATCTTGAAGTTGTCCAGCTGCAGCTCCAGTTCCCTCACTTGGTTAATTAGGAACTGCAGCTGGACAATGCTTCCTGTAGATGTCATCCTCAGGAAAACTGGACGTCTCCATGGCTGCCCACATCCTGCAGGAACAACATACCAATGCTCTAACTGCCATCTTTACTGCACGAAGAGAAAGGAACAGTTGTGCAAAAAAGACTTGGCCTTACCTTGCCATCTCCTTCTGCTCAGCTTCATGTGCCAGTCTCAGCATTTGCTTGCACCGCAACAAAGCCCTTGCACTGCAACTCATGGCTGCTCTCAACAAGCCATTCCGCTTCTTTTATACACAAGGAGCAATAACTCCACGAGGCCAATGGCAGTTTTTTTTTAATCTACCAGTCTGCTGCTCATCTCAGCTGCTCACACAGTGAAAAATTGTGTAGAAATTAACGGATAAAGTTACCAATCTTTAGGAGAATATAATCCTTTTGATGAATTTTTCATTTCAAACCAAAACTTGAAGCTATCTTTGGTATTATGAAGAACTTGAACTGTTTAGATTGGGTTAACACACCACGAAAACTTTACGTGGGCAAATAAAAAAAATTCAGCTCTCATATTCTGTTCCACATCTGAAAACATTTTAAACAGTGAAAACAAAGGGCAAAGCAACTCTTGGCAATAAGATGCATAGCCCAGCAGTGCTTGGAGTTGATAGAATACAATAACAAAATTACTGGATCAAAGGTCCTATGACGCAATCTATCGCCTTTTGGTACAAACAGCTTTACAACACCCACTCTAAAAAAAATACCTTTTGACACCAAACTGCGTGGCTAACATCTCCTGAAAGACAACTGATGGAACTCACCAGGAAAGACTAAATTTGATAAATTATAGTCATAGTGTGGAAACAGGCCCTTCGTCCCAACTAGCCCACACCGACCAGCGCGTCGCTTCTACACTAGTTCCACCTGCCTGCATTTGACCATATCCATCAAAATCTGTGCTATCCATATACCCATTCCAAATGTTTTTTAAACATGGCAATAGTCCCTGCCTCAATTACTGAAGCAAAGATTGACTTTGACTGGAGCAAAGATAACAAATTATTTTGAACTTGTTCGTTCTTTCTCCCCTCACCAGAAACATTAGTCTGATCAGGCAATGAGGCACTGGTTTAATGCCTCGCGTAGGCAGGAATGTACCTGCAGCAGTGCAGCATTATAAGCAATTAATTGAATGTATGACTCTCTAATTTAGGACATGTTACACTTGTCCCAGGGAAACCCAATGAAGTGCTTTTCAAAAGCTACTAACAATTTATCCAGGTAGTTAATACCGTTTCATAGGTGGTTATTAATTCCAGAGGTTCCATCTCATAGAAAATGTGAGACCAGATATCCAAGGGGGACAGAAGGCCTTGCACAACAAAGCACGATTAATGCAGGATTACTGGGACTTACAGCGATATTTAGGCTTTCGACGAGAATCATAGGGAACAAATAATACCTCTGAAGCTTCCTCAATGTCACAGACCAACTAGCAATTACCAGCAATGAAGAATATTTAACTTTCATTTAGGAACACACATAAAATGTAAGTACTACGAAAATCACATTTGTAGGATGCTTGAAATCAATATAGACCATGTTCACATGCGCTCACTCCAGATTACAGTGAAGCTGCCATCTGATATTTGGAAATCCCATTGGCTTAGCCTCTGGTTCACCATATGCCATGGTCCTTTCCACTCACCGGGGCCCTAGTCCTAGCCTACCCTTTCGAGTAAGGAACTGCAGATGCTGGTTTATACCAGAGATAGACACAAAATGCCAGAGTAACTTAGTGGGTTAGGGAGCATTTCTGGAGAAAATGTATGTCTTGTTTTAGGTCGGGACCCTTCCTCAGACTGATTGTAAGGGGGAGAACTGGAAGCAAGACCAAAAAAAACAGGGCTGGCAACAAATGACCTCAGGCACAGTGATTCCCTGATAGGCTAATTCTTGGCATGGGATGGTGTGATCCCAAGAATTTGAAACTGTGGAACTGGTAAACAAACTTTTAATGGAAGAAGGGCATGTTTCACCACAAAGGACTGTCGTTGTCCGTGGATGGATTTGAGGGAGGAGAGGGCTGGTGTTGCTTCTCCTGCGGCTGCAGGAAAAAGTATTTGGAGAGGAGATGGTTTGGGTGGAAATGGGTGAATGAACCAAGGGGCTGCGGAGAGAGTGATCTCTGTGGAAGGTGGAAAGGGGTGGAGATGGGAAGATGTGAGTAGTTGGGGGATCATGTTGGAGGTGACAGAAATGTTAGAGGATGACGTATTGGATGTAGAGGCTGGTGGGGTGAAAGGGGAGGATCAGGGGAACACTGTCCTTGTTGCGTCTGGGGGAAGGGGAAGTGGAAGCACCCGTGCAGAACTTATGGACTTTATTAACTTCACCACTAACTTCTACCCTGACAAATTCACCTGGAAACCCTTTAGCTAATTCCAATCTCACACCCTCTGACGCATAGCCCTCCACACACTTCACAACAATCCCAACATAATCAACTGCAACATGAAATAATTTGAAGGATTAATACTTACTATCAACAGGATTTTTCATTGGATATGAGCGAGTGTAATTGTCAACACACTGAATAAGTTGTGGACTGATGGCAGCACAATAGTTTTCCACAGCTTTAATCTGCGACTGCGTAGGAGAAGAATCTGTGCGAAAAATAGCGTGGCAGTATTCTCTACAGTTTGTATGCCGACCTGCATAGCTACAGCATAACGATCCCACTGTAACATTACAAGAACATATTTTAACTCATGCATCTTCTTATAAATCGCAATATCCTTATTTGTTCATCTCAACCAGAACAATTTCTCCCTATGCAAACACTGCATTGCCACTGTCATTTCATCACGACATACTCCCCATCTTTCTTAGATAATCCTTCTGGGCCAACAATGACTTGCTGGTTCAAATCTGTGACGTTTAATGGATGATCCGTTGACATTGGTGGGCAGAGTAGGTGAGTGCCTAGCTGGGGATGTGGTGTGCTCTTTTAAATATTTGCATTTGGCCTAAATGTGCCCAGCATTGAGACGCAAGATGCTCAGTGAACGTCTAAAATTCTCCTTCCCCATTTTGAGCAGTCATGGGCCATGAGTCAGCAGATAAGTTATTTTTTTTCATCGAGAATGTTCATAATCAATGTTTAAATCAGATAAATCTTTTGCTATGACAGTTCAAAGCTGTGTATTTGTTTTGTGTACCCACTACATGAGCCTCAACACTGGAGATGCTGGCTTGAGAGGAGATTGCGGCATTTGTCTGCCAAAAAACAGAAAATAGAATTGGGCAAACCTTGGGAGTTGGGGCACCCTAGTAATCTCTATTGTTTGTTTGAGTTTGAATTTAGTTTATTGTCACATGTACAGAGAGCAGTTCTCCATTGCGCCATGAAGTGTTTTCAATTTCCAAAAGTTTAATAAAAGACTCATCCTCTTACACACTTCAGCGAAGGAGTCAATGATATTTGGAGATACAAGGAACTGCAGATGCTCGTTAACAAAAAAACCTCAAGTTGCTGGAGTAACTCAGCTTCTCTGGAGGACGTCTCTGATGACGTCTCAGGTCAGGAACCTTCTTCAGACTGACTGTAGCAGAGGAGAGAAAGCTGGAAAACAGGTGGGGGCATGGCAAAGCCTGGCAAAGGTGGATTTCGATAAGGGGGTTATCGATAGGTAGATGACGGGACAAAGGCTAGATGAAAAATGACAAAAGTGTGCAAGACAAGGAGAGATGAGATGTGAAATGTGAAGCCAGAGGATGGGATATCGGTGGTAGGGGAGATGGGGAAAGTGGGGCAAGATAAAATTGGAGAATTCAATGTTCATGCTGTTAGGTACACAAGTGGAATAGGAGGTGTTGTTCCTCCAGTTTGTGTGTAGTCCCACTCTGGCAACGGAGGCGGCACAGGTCAGAATGGTCGACATTTGAATAGGAAGGGGAGTTAAAATGGTTAGCAAATGGCTGATCCAGCAGGCTTTGGCGGATCGAGCTCAAGTGCTCAGTGAAATGGTCGCCTAGTCTATGCTAGGTCTTGCCGATGTAAAGGAGGCCACCAGGAGCACCAAATCCGATAGATGAGGTTAGAGGAGGTGCATGTCTCACCTGGAAGGCCTGGTGGGATCACTGAATGGATTGAGGGAGGTAGTAGTCTACTGACAGAAAGCAGAAAGGGGTGGGAATGGAAAGATATAACTGGGGGTGGGATCACGTCAAAGGTGGCAGAAATGTCAGAGAGTTATGTGTTGGATAATGAGGCTGGTGGGGCGAATGCAAGGACCAGAGGAACTCTATCCTTGTTCCGTCTGTGAGATGGGGGAAGTTGGAAATGGAAGACCTTCCCATCCTGATGAAGGAAATTAGATCATGGAAGCATTTCACTGCTATGTTTTCAATATTTCAATGGGCAATTTTCTGCTTCAAAGACCACCTTGATGTCATATATTGTACCTTATCTATCTCTGACCATGCCACAATAACTCTGGGATTGTCAAGGATAATGCCCAATACCGCCTTTTGTGATGTTATTATTTTCGACTTAGATTTGGCAACAAAAGGTTTCAGTTACTGAAGGCATTTACATGTTGTATTGTGAATTATCTCAATTTGTACCCTTTCAATGTAAATTATATCATATACAGATTTAAATAATGATTTCATTAGTATCATGTTCTGTTTTTAGAAAAAGGAACCTTACTCTCATTTCTGTTCACACAGCTGAAAAATGCTGTCTGAAATACAAACAAAATACAATGCATACATTAGTATTTGTAAAAGCAAGAACGTGAAAAAAATCTATTTTAAATCACAAATATCCCACAAAAACATTCTACCACACCCTCCTTCAAAGTGACTGCTTGCCATAACATTAGCAATTATATTTTCAGTCAGGCTTTGGAATAATCTTCTCATCTGTTACCCATCCCTCTCAACATACACCCCAAAATTAAAGTGTTCCAATCATACTTTGCTCTTCAGCCAAGAACTGGCATTTGCTCCCGAAGTGACCAAATAATCACACATACTTTAAATGTGCACAATCAAAAATATTATTTGCAAAATAAACATTATATTACCATATTTTCATGCATAAAGCCAGTTTTTAATGTTACATAAAATCCACACCCAAAATGTACAAAGAAATAAAGATCCCATCATTTTGATATTCAGTTATAATGTTTTAAGACAAATGTAATGTACACTAAATCAGACAAACAGTATGGTCTGGACACAAATATGTAAAAAACAAAATTTTAGATGTCTTTGGTGCAGAACATAGGAATGATGTCAAAAGATGTTTAGGTAGTAAGAACAAAGCAGAAATTATAGTAGGCAGATACAGACAGCGCTGCAGTAAGGGAAAATGTAGAGATTAAAGACCTCAGAGAAAGAGGAAATCTTGAAGCAGTCACAGGAAGACCTATAAAAAATATAGCCAATCAATGTAAAAACATTCAATTGTCCCAATGATTGATAATTTAAACAGTTAACATGCCAAAACTATTTCACCAGATTCAATGGTTTACAATTAGTCTCAATACGTTACATTGTTTAAAATATTAACGTATATTATAATTAAAGGATAAAGAAAACGATATAGTTCACATTTCATACGAGATTGATGGTACAAAAATATAACCCACAAAGCCGAGTAAGCATGCGTACTATTCGCATCAGAATCCTGAATTAGCAGATGAAATTTTGAATCTATTGTTCATATCTCTTAATAACATTTCACTTCCTTTCTCAATTCTGAAGTTACTGACTCTAAATCTTCAACAATGAACAGAAAAACTTACTAAAATAGAATATCGGCATTACAGAAAATTCTAGTAATTATTCATGAGAAAATTCTACCCTCAAATGTGATCATCTTTAATTACTATTCAATCGTCAAAGATTATTTTAAGAGACCCTTCTTCTTCAGTCTCGACCCGAAACGTCGCCCATTCCTTTTCTCCAGAGATGCTGCCTGTCCCGCTGAGTTACTCCAGCATTTTGTGTCAACTGATTTAAACCAGCATCTACAGTTCTTTCCTACATAACGATCTTTTTAATATATCTACAGAAAATATTTGCTGATAAAGGGGACCTTTATCATTGGAACAATTTTCTAACTCCTCATATCATCCTACACATGCTAAGAATAGCTGTACCCTTAAGCCTTCCTGTTCCTCTCTCTATAAAAGGTCACAATTATGAGGAAGTATTTAATACATAACTGACAAAAGCAAAACAACCGATTAACAACCTTTTTAACAGCAGTGTGATTGCAATGGTTGATTTTATTATTAGGCAGTCTGAAAGATGCCAGAAAACTGGTTTCTCGATTAGGAAATATAGTGTTAGATTACAATAAATTGCAACTGCATAATAAGGCATAATAAGCCAGCATGTGGGCCATATGTCCTGCATTGAGCAAAATAATAAACAAATCCCTATTCGGGAGTACAATGTACACATAAATTACTTGGATATCAGAACTAAATTTTAGATGATGAGATCTACTGCAAAAACAAAGGCTGAATGAAGAGTGCAACCAGAATTTACACTGATTCTGCAACTTTGCCTGCAGATAACCACAATCATAAAAAATGACACCTTTAATGTGGATCAAAATATGCAAGGTATTTGAAAATGTCTTGACATTTATACAAATATGAGGAGGATGGAGAGGGGTAAAATTTGAAAAACCAGGGTTGAATTTAACGCAGAATCTCAAATTGACAGACATGCCAGTTGCTGGATGGAATAACTATTGATGATGGTCCTGGCAACAGTCTGAGGGTGGAAAATGGATGGGATAAGAAGGGAGTAAAGATGATATGGGAGGTCAGTGGTTGTTAAGAGAAATGACATAATCAGGCAACAGTTAAGTTTAAATTTATTATTGTCACATGCACCGAGGTGCAGTGAAAGCTTTGTTTTGCATGCTGTCCAAACAGATCAGATATGCCATACATCGATACAATCAGTTCAAATTCAACCACAAAAGAAGAGATTTAGAAGAGTAAGGTGATTGTATCTGTTGGTAGTGGGTCCTTCTCTGAGAAGAACACGTAAAGAGTTGCCATACTTCAGCGGCATCATTTTGGGAGGAGGAGAATGCTCATGATTGGAAGACGTGGCTTCCTTGAGGGCCTGGGATGAGCGGTCCTTTTCCTGCTGGTTTACAAGTCTGTTTTTCTCCCTTATATTGCCAGAATTTCTGGGAAACCTATGTAGTGACTGTTACATTTTTATATTGTGCAGTGTATGTATTAATATTTTATTATACACACCTCAAATTCTTTTCTGCAATCCTTAAGATCTTCCTTTGACGAAGCCTAAAAACAAATTAATGCATATGTAGAGAAACTTACTTAAATTGTAATAGTCCCCTGAACATGTTGACATGAGGCAATTTCTATACGACAGTAGTAACAACAGTTCAAAAAGTACTTGAAGGCTATGAATCTCTGAAATGTCCCAGTCATGGAAGTCAACATGAAAATACACAACTTTCTTTGTTTAAAACATAATCAATTCAATAGGTGTTCCCACAGAATAAAAGGTCTCTGGTATTAGACAGGTATCTCTTTAATTTCACTGTATATAATGAATTTAAATTGTTTGATATGATTTGAATGACTTTCAATTTAGTATTTGACATTCTAACAACTTTGTACTACAGTTAGTGTAACAAAATTAAACCCCTACAATTTGCAGAAAATAATTAAATATTTTATTTGAACTAGTTTTTCAACAAAGATTTCACTGTTGCCATTTAAATTATTGACCAGAGATGAATTTTTAGGAATGTTTTCAAGGAGGAAGTCAGAAGACCAGTGGCACTCACGTCTGTGGTGACGAAGTGCTTTGAGAGGTTGATCATGGTGCACATCAACTCCTACCTCGACAAGAACCTCGACCCACTGCAGTTCGCTTACTGACACAACAGATCAACGGTGGATGCAATCTCACTGGCTCTCCACTCCGCTCTGGACCACGTGGACAACAAAAACTCATATGTCAGGCTGTTATTTATTGATTACAGTTCGGCGTTTAATAAGATCATCCCCTCCAAGCAGGTTACCAAACTCTCAGATTTGGGTCTCTGCGAATCCCTCTGCAATTGGATCCACGACTTCCTCATCCACAGACCAGTCTGTCCGCATTGGTGGAAATGTGTTATCGTCGATAACAATCAGCACGGGAGCACCTCAAAGCTGCATGCTCAGCCCCCTGCTTTACTCACTCTATATTCATGACTGCGTAGCCGGACATAGTGCGAACTCCATCATCAAGTTCGCCGACGACACCACTGTTGTGGGACGAATCACTGATGGTGACGAGTCAGAGTATAGAAGTGAGATCGACCGATTGACCAAATGGTGCCAGCACAAAACCTGGCCCTCAACACCAGAAAAACCTTTGGACTTTGGAAGGGGTAAGATAGGGACCCACAATCCCGTTTATATCAACAGGACAAAGGTGGAAAGGGTCAAGAACTTCAAATTCCTGGGAGTGCATATTTCCGAATATCTTTCCTGGTCCCAGCACACTGATGCAATCATAAAGAAAGCACATCAGCACCTCTACTTCGTGAGAAGATTGCGGAGAGTCGGTATGTCTAAGAAGACTCTCTCGAACTACTGTAGGTGCACAATAGAGAGCATGCTGACTGGTTGCATCGTGGCTTGGTTCAGCAACATGAACGTCCAGGAGCAGAAAAGAATGCAGAAAGTTGTGACCACTGCCCAGTCCATCATCGGCTCTGACCTCCCCACCATCGAAGGGACCTATCGTAGTCGCTGCCTCAAAAAGGCTGCCAGCATCATCAAGGACCCACACCATCCTGGCCATACACTCATCTCTCCACTGCCATCAGGTAGAAGGTACAGGAGCCTGAAATCTGGTACATCCAGGTTCATGAACAGCTTCTTCCCCACAGCCATCAGGCTATTAAACTCGCCATCAAACAAACTCTGAACTATAACAGCCTATTGCACCTTATTTGCTTATTTTATGTGTATATATATGGTCTACATTATATAAACACACTGAACTGTTCTGGTATTTATGCTTACTATATTCTGTTGTGCTGCAGCAAGCAAGAATCTGGGACACATGACAATAAACTCTCTTGACTTGACTTGAGACCAGAAGTGCGATGAGCCAGGCTGTGAGTGGTTCTTTGATTGTGTCAGCTGCTTTCCCAAAGCAGTGTGAAATATAGATTGTAGTTGATGGTGGGGGGTGGGGGGGGGGAAGCGGTATATACATATCACAGTACAGGTCCACCAGCAATTTTCAAGCAATTGGCGGTCGGGCACCTCTTTTAATCCATACAAAATTACGAGAGTGCGCTTGAAATCCTCCTCAGAAGACCCCTAAACATGTGGCACCATGGCCGGGGGAGATGGCTGATCTCATCCTAATCAGGACTTTCGTGGCCGATCGGCAGGTCAAATTTGTCCCGTGGCCGGCGCCCTGGAACACTGGCCCAGCTGGAGCCAACGGATCCGTTCTCATAGCCGACTTATGAGGCCGACTTTGCGAGTCGGTATCTCAGCCCCCTGTGGCCTTGGCGTACCATTCCGGTAACGTCGGACTCCTCTCGGAGGCCCGCGTACCCGCCTGCCCTGCGATATTTTCGGGAAATGTCAGGTAGGCAGGGGGCGGCCTGGTAGTGCAGTCAGGAAAGCGGCACCTCAGCCCCGTAGGCAGCGGTGATCCGAGCCTCATCTGGACGTCTGAGGGCAACTCGTTAACTGGCTGCCCGTGCAAGAAAATCAAGTTTCATTGTAACATTTATTTATACATTTTTTCATTATTTACATTTCCAGCAGTCCATGGTGCTTTAGAGAATTTGGAGGGGTATAATTAGTGCATCAGAGGTGTATTGTCGTATCATTATTACGTGAATGCTGTTGTCTCACAAAATGCATAATACGGCATGGTTCTGGAACCAAGGGTGCTTGTTAAATCGGTGGTGGACCTGTAATATGATATTAGTGGCAATATCACTGGTGTAAGAAATTCAGTGTAATAAATGGCAAGCAGCACAATGATTATGTTATCTTTACATTCACATCTCCAGGGCTTTGCTGTTCGTATGGCACAATTTCCACTAAATCACTACTTACCGATTTTTACATTTGCCACAGATCAACAATTGGTTACATAAACATATTAGCTACAATCCCATGGCAGATGGTCAAAAAGAGAAACTCCGAGGTGGCAAGATTATATTTGAGACATTTCACAAAGTTATTTTGCTGGAAGCAGAGCATTCAAGAAATGCCACTTAAATTCTAGGCATTCTGCAACAGCTTTGCTTCCTGGCCAAACAAGGTTCTAGTTATTCTGGGAAATCAATATTTTCCATTTATTCTTGCTCAGTTCACCTCACAAAATCAGTAAACCAGATCACAGATTCTTGATGCTGCATGCAAGGAGCTCTGTACCAAACAGCAAGATCTCAAATAGGAGCATATCGGGTAGAAACAATGCAGTGCCCTTCATCATCAACACTGGAGATGCCCATGCTTATTCCATGAAATGATGGCCAAAGCTAGATTGTTGTCCCATGGAACTCGGAGCAGATTCAAGATGTAGAGATCCCTCTTGCCAATTATGTTCATTTCCAATGTATGATTGGTGCAATTTATGCCTGGATATTAAGGAAATCAAGAGGTATAGGATTGGTAAGCAATTTTAGGGTAGGCAAGATCCATCAAATGTACCGTTCCTGCTTCTAGTTCTTATGCTTCTTCACAGTGCAGGAGTACGGGAGTATCTCAAGGCTGTGTGCCCCCTGCTCTAATCACGACTGCGTAGCCGGACACAGTGCGAGCTCCATCTTCAAGTTCGCCGACGACACCACAGTTGTTGGACGAATTACAGATGATGCGTCAGAGTATAGAAATGAGATTGATTGATTGACCAAATGGTATCAGCACAACAACCTGGCTCTCAACGTCAGTACGAACAGGGAATTGATTGTGGACTTTGGAAGAAAGAGGACGAGGACCCACAAACTTGTCTATATCAAAGAAACGATGGTGGAGAGAGGAAAACGCTTCAAATTCCTGGGCGTTATCAATGTCCAGACCATCATGAGTTCTGACCTCTCCACCGAAGGGATTTACAGGAATCATTACATCCAAAAAACAGCCAGCAACCTCAGAGACCCGGAATATCAAAGACCCACACCATCTTGGCCACACTCTCATTTTACTCTTGCCATCTGGAAGAAGATATAGGAGCCTGAAAACCGTAACATCCAGTTTCAGGAACAGCTTCAACCCAACGCAAAGTGGCCATGATCATAGTCTCAACCACATGGCCCTTCACTATTTGACTTTGGTGGAGATGCACTTTTCCCCAACAGCTAACATTGGCACAGATTGGTGAGAAGAAGTGACAGCAGCAGAAAAGCAAGGGGAATATTATCTATTTAATCTTACCAATAATACGAACAAGGCACTGGGAAATGGAATGCAGATTTAGAAGCAATAGATTGTGAAGCCACTCAAGGAGGATGTGGATGGGAAATCAGGCATACCGAAATAAGCAAAACCTTCTATGGCTGGGAGACCTTCTTTCCAAAGGTATCCAATGATGGAGGTAGATATTAATTCCTGTCTCACCAGTTTCATAGTTCAACTTTACCATATAATCATATTTACCAGATCCATGAAAGTGAATTCATGTTGAAAGATGGGTAATGTCTACATTTGTGCCAGTCTCCTGGACAATTTGCAATTTACATGCAGGTCTATGAAACATAGAAACATAGAAATTAGGTGCAGGAGTAGGCCATTCGGCCCTTCGAGCCTGCACCGCCATTCAATATGATCATGGCTGATCATCCAACTCAGTATCACGTCTCTCCTTCTCTCCATACCCTCTGATCCCCTTAGCCACAAGGGCCACATCTAACTCCCTGAAGGACAACCTCTTGCACTACATTCATCTCTGGATCAACATGATAATAAGATCACCCAAGTCAAGATGAAATTCACTGATTAAACTCAGTCTTCAACATCATTAATATAGCTACTATTAATACAGAGACATAAGCTTATCTCAAACTCCTGGACTATGGCCTTTGGGTTTCCATCGGCAACTAGCTTCTGGACTTCCTGACCGGCAGACCTCAGTCAGTTAGAATTGGTCATGACATTTCTTCTACCCTAACCCTAGTGCTTAATCCACTGCTCTACTCCCTCATGACTACAGCCAGGATTTTGCCATAAATGCCATGTGCCTTTTCATGTATTTTTTGATGATTTCAGGAAGATAATGCCCTTTTCACGATTGAGTGCCTAAATCAGTCTTTTTTTGCCATGTCAATGTAACTTACAAGAATATTAACACCACCGGGGCAAAACCTGGCTGAAAGTGGGTGTTAAGTGATGAATGGAGAGGATGCGTGGGAAAGGGTCCAGTCTTTGCAAACTGGAGTCGTGCTTTAAGTAGGTGTGAAGTGGTGATTGTGTGAAGTGGTGATTGGGGTTACCAGGGTTAAGTTTCTGTTTATCGAAACTGCAGTAGAACTCATTCAGCTCGTTGGTCAGCTGACGGTTTTCCTCTTGTAGCTTGTGATTTCTTGCAAGCCCTTCCACACTAAAGAAGAGTCATTTGCTGAGAACTTGCTCCTCAACTTCTCAGAGTACCTTTCCTTGGCAGCTCTGATTCCTCTTCTTAGCTTGTACTTGGCCTGCCTGAAGAGGTCTGCATCTCCGCTCCTGTAGGATCTAACCCTGCAAACGTCAAAATGCCTAGTCAGGTCAACGCCTTGTAAAAAACTAAATGATTTGGTGAGAGTGTACGGCAGTGATATATTCTCTACAGACAACTGTGTGCTGTTTTGCAATGCATGTGAGAAAGCAGTGAATCATGAGAAAAAATATTTCATCTCCATGCATGTACAGACAGCTAAACACAAGTCGGCAGCAGAGAAACAGAAGGTAGGAAATACACAAGCTTGTCTCCTCACAACATTTACTGCTGGCTCCAATCGCAAATCTGAGTTTGAGTGATCTGTGCAATGCATTCATTGATGCTGGAATTCCACTGTGGAAATTGGAAAAACAAATCTCTCAGAGGTTTTTTAGGGAAATACAGTGGGACATATACCAAGCGAGTCATCATTACAGAAAAATTATGTTGACAGCAACTTCAACATTGTTGTGCAGAAAATTAGAGATGAAGTTGCATGCAACAAAATATGGATCTCAATAGACGAGATAACTGATGCTGTGGGGAGATATGTTGCCAATGTGGTCATTGGTACACTGGAGGCAGGTCAACCATCAAAGGAGTATTTCTTGACATCGGAAGTATTGGCGAAGTCAAAGAGTTCAACTATTGCTCAGTTGTTTACATCTTAACTTGCTGTACTTTGTACTTAAAGTTCCTGGCGATGTCGGTAAAGACATACAAGGAAAATGTGAGAGCGTGATTTTAGCTAACAAAGATCTTGAAGAAATACAAAACATAGCTAAAGTTCTCAAAGGTAGTTGTAATGCACAAGATATCGACCAGAATGTAGAGTTTATAGCTTGTTTCAGGAATGCACCAGTGACCTCAGCTGGGGTAGAAATAAATTTTTCACAACTGTAGCATATTCTGTCTGACAGACGGCATAGTTTAACACCACATAATTTGAAAAAATGCTGATAATTATGTGCAACCAGGCAACTTTGGTCATTTAATTTAGTACACCTTTATAATTATCATTTTTAACCATAATTTGGTGGTGGAAATAAATGCCTTTTTAGTCAATAAATGTCTTTTTCGTGCCTTTCTTTGTCCTTCTATAATGCCTTTTTGCCTGCCTATTTCAGATATTTTTAGCGCCTAAACATCCTGGCTCTACTCATGGCCAAGTACAATGCCAACTCAATCTTAAAGTTCGCTGTTACCAGCCAAACAAACAATGATGAGATAAAGTACAGGAAAAAGATTGGCTTGTCAGCTGGATGAAATAGTTGGTTGTTGACTTCAGGTGCAGGGTAGGGGGTGAAGACAACTCCATCGTCACCACAGAGCTGTTGTCACCAGTTTCCAGTTCCTCAGTATCCATAACTCCAACCACCTACACTGGTCCCTTCAAACTGACGTGGTGCGGTGATCAAGAGAATGCATCAGCATATTTACTTCCTTAGGCATCTGAGAAGATTTGGCATGACCACAAGAATTTTCCTGGACCCTGGCCATTCATTTTTTCTCTACTCAAGTCCAGATGTCTAGACTTAAGAACAGTTTCTTCCCCACTGTGATCAGACCCCTGGACACATTTTCTCTTTCACACCCTCTTCCTGGAGGTGCTGCTACATACTTTTACTCTTAACTCTACCACATTCAGTTATTTGGTTAGTGTACATTAGTATTAGTTTTGCACCACTTCAGATTACACTATTCTGTTGTTTTACATTAATTATATCTATGAACATTCTCAGGGAATGATAAAACATTTTTGTTGTTGTCAATAAATGCAACTGCTTCCATCCCAATTCGCAACAATATTCGGGACTTTTTAAAAATACTGACTGGAAGCTATACGTAGCTCAGGTGCATTACCTGTTTACATGCACGTCGACAGTCCAAGGAAATGGCCAGTTCACAACATCCCAGGCCAACCCAGCCTTCTGTCTTTTTTGGTGCTCCTACAAATTGAATACAGGAACATTTGGATGTGATAAGTTCTTTGATGGAGCAAAACTGTTAACTGATCCAACAAAGAGTTTCATAAATAGACAAAGAGAAACAATTGATTTTTAAACAACATAGCTTAATGGAAAGAGTCAGTTTAAAATATAAGCAATGAAATACTGTATTTTGACTTCTGAAATGGGAAACTTTAATCAGTTTAATTTTCCTCTCACATTTCCTAGTTGTAGATTTAATCTTCTACTTCGGTCACGGCTGACGGTGGGTATCTCCAGGGTGCTATTCCCTATATGGAGGACGTCTTAGTAATGACTTTGTTTAACGTGGGGAGACTGGTGCACAGACAGCCACCACACGGTCCTTGACAGATCTGGGTCAGGATCCAGTGGCGTGGAGTCCAAGACGAACGGAGACCCTTTTCTGCTGCAGCCTTCATCCGCCTTCCCAGCCGTCGTGACACTCACAGTGTCACAACAAAATGTCATTAATGCCTTATTACCCCTGCAGTATTACAAATTATCGCTAAATCTGAAATGATTTGCATTTTCTGTCACAGAACATTCCAGCAGTTGTGAGGCAAGAGAGCAAAATGGTGTCTGAACTGGAAAGCACCAAAGATTTAGAAAATTAAGTTCATGCATCAGTTGAATCTTGGTCTTTGCGGCAAAAATAATTTCAAATTTGTAAATGCAATCCTTCAAACTTCTGGTTACTGAAAAGGAATGACTGTATACTTACGTTATCCAAAATATCAAAAAATAGTTTCTCCCAACACAAATCTTACTAACGTACTTTGGTGATAAACCAAATAGTCATCTTCAGGTTTTATGCTGTAAATGCCATACT
Source organism: Leucoraja erinaceus (assembly GCF_028641065.1). Taxonomy (NCBI): domain Eukaryota; kingdom Metazoa; phylum Chordata; class Chondrichthyes; order Rajiformes; family Rajidae; genus Leucoraja; species Leucoraja erinaceus. The sequence continues at coordinate 79,916,927 of NC_073380.1, read as the reverse complement.
TGTGAGTACTGAGACTTCCATAACAGAAATATACATAAATAATCCATAAAGACCTTGCATCTGAATCAGTTATGTTTTTCAATTCTAAGATTTTCACATGTCCTCCAAGCATAAATAGACATTTTTTTGTTGCAATCTCACCATTTCTGGCTGGCCCAGCATTTATTCTCTATTTCTAATTGCCCTTGAACCGTGCCTCATTAGGCCATTCAAAGAGCATTTAAAAATCAACCAAATATGCTGCCATTCAGTCACATTTAGGGCAGACCAGGAAAGGATAGCAGATTTCCTTCCCTGAAGAACATTTAAGATGCAGATGAGTATTCAGAAGACTTTGAATTCATTGCAACATCACCTTGACTATCATCTTTTTCTATTCCAGATCATTTACAGAATTCAAATTCCACAGCTGTCTTGGTATATTTGATCTGAGATCTCGAGTGCAGGTCTCACAATCATCAGTCAAGTCAACTTTATTTGTCACATGGATTTATGAAAGGTAAATCATGTCTGACGAAACTTATAGAATTTTTCGAGGATGTAACTAGTAGAGTGGATAAGGGAGAACCAGTGGATATGTTATATCTGGACTTTCAGAAGGCTTTTGACAAGGTTCCACATAAGAGATTAGTATACAAACTTAAAGCACACGGTATTGGGGGTTCAGTATTAATGTGGATAGAGAACTGGCTGGCAGACAGGAAGCAAAGAGTAGGAGTAAACGGGTCCTTTTCAGAATGGCAGGCAGTGACTAGTGGGGTACCGCAAGGCTCAGTGCTGGGACCCCAGCTATTTACAATATATACTAGACTAAGTGGCACCAGTTGGGTCCCAGCATCACACGAGAGGGCTGGTCACCAACGCAATAATCCACCTCTCCACCAATTCCAATATTGCTCGCCAATGTGGGGGCTGTCTGTTGAGCTAATATGGGTGTTGCGGTCTGAAGGTACTGGTTTCCAGAGGGCTAGAATAGACATTGTGGGTCGAATGGATTCGTGGGCTAGCATCCAAATGTTGCAACAATTTTAAAAGCCAAGCCAAGGCAAACAATTGGGCTGCAGCCACCTGACAACAAAAATTCATTTTGTGAACACAAACTTGTTAAAAAGGCGAGGCAAACAATTGGGCTGCAGCCACCCCACAACCAAAATTCATTTTGTGAACACGCATCGAGGGGACTCACCGTGGAGTAAACGTGCGTTCAGTGTTATTCGCAGCTCAGAGAGCCGTGACTCTCTCGCTTCCTGGGTCTGGCAGAGACTGAGTGAGGCACTACACTTCCGGGTTCTATAGTCCCTCCCCCTGCCGCCAGAAGGGGCAGCAGAGATAATGGGAAATTTTTTAAAAACATTAATATCTCTCTGATTTTTCATTGATGGGAAAAATCCTCTGGTACCGGAAGGCGGAGGGGGGGCTCTGAGCGAGGTGGCCAAAAATGATGGCCGTTGGTGGCGCCGTTCACTCGTAAATCGCAGCACAGTGGGCCAAAAGCAGTCAAGATCAGTCTTTTAGTAATATAGATTAATGATTTGGACGAGGGAATTGAATGCAACATCTCCAAGTTTGCGTATGACACAAAGCTGGGGGGCAGTGTTAGCTGTGAGGAGGATGCTAGGAGGCTGCAGGGTGACTTGGATAGGCTGGGTGTATGGGCAAATGCATGGCCGATGCAGTATAATGTGGATAAATGTGAGGTTATCCACTTTGGTGGCAAAAACAGGAAAGTAGACTTATCTGAATGGTGGCTGATTAGGAAAAGGGGAGATGCAATGAGAACTGGGTGTCATGGTACACCAGTCCTTGAAAGTAGGCATGCAGGTGCAGCAGGCAGTGAAGAAAGCGAATGGTATGTTAGCATTCATAGCAAAAGGATTTGAGAATAGGAGCAGGGAGGCTCTACTGCAGTTGTACAGGATCTTGGTGAGACCACACCTGGAGTATTGCGTACAGTTTTGGTCTCCTAATCTGAGGAAAGACATTCTTGCCATAGAGGTAGTACAGAGAAGGTTCATCAGACTGATTCCTGGGATGTCAGGACTTTCATATGAAGAAAGACTGGATAGACTTGGTTTGTACTCTCTAGAATTTAGGAGATTGAGAGGGGATCTTATAGAAACTTACAAAATTCTTAAGGGGTTGGGCAGGCTAGATGCAGGAAGATTGTTCCCGATGTTGGGGAAGTCCAGCACAAGGGGTCACAGTTTAAGGAGAAATCTTTTAGGACCAGGATGAGAAAAATATTTTTCACAGAGAGTGGTGAATCTCTGGAATTCTCTGCCACAGAAGGTAGTTGAGGCCAGTTCATTGGCTATATTTAAGAGGGAGTTAGATGTGGCCCTTGTGGCTAAAGGGATCAGGGGGTATGGAGAGAAAGCAGGTACAGGATACTGAGTTTGATGATCAGCCATGATCATATTGAATGGCGGTGCAGGCTCGAAGGGACGAATGGCCTACTCCTGCACCTACTTTCTATGTCTATGTCTTTGGCCCACCGAGTCCTCGTCAACCATTGATGACCCATTCACACTAGTTCTAAGTTATCCACCTTCGCATTTACTCCCTACATCCTGGGGCAATTGACACATGTGCACGTCTTTGGAATGTGGGAGGAATGTAGGAAAGCCACAGTGACAGGGAGAACATGCAAACTCCACATAGATAGCACCAACAGTCAGGATTGAACGCAAGTCTCTGACGCTGCGAGACAGCAACTCTACTAGCTGTACCATTATACTGCCCATAATGCTGGCAGTTCCAAGTGGAAGTCCTTACTTTACTGATGATGCTGCGCTTTCACAGCCAGCTGCTGACTTATGTTGGAGAATCTACCAATTGAACCTGCATTTTGTGATTCTCCATGCACTTAAATGGAAAGGAATAGCTGTGGTAGCCAATGACACGTTTGAATCAATTGTAATTTTTTTTTAAACAATCAATTTATTTTAGTTTTTAGTATTTATGGTTTAGTTTTTGTATTTAGAATTTTTTGCAAGTTAGAAATGTATGAGAGGTTTGGCAATCTGCTAAAACAGCACGATGCATCCTCTTCTGTTTATCTGGATAGATTTTCAATATATAACTGTTAACCGCAGTCCATCTGGTTGTTGAATAAAGCACAAGCCTGTTGACATCCCACTCAGTGTCTTAATTTTAATGTGGTGGCAGCTTGGCTTCTGTAAATGGCCAACTGATTAATTTATTTTAGAATTGTAATGTAGTACAATTCTGGCACCTTGAGATTTCATTGTATTCCATTTAACCATATAACAATATAACAATTACAGCACGGAAACAGGCCATCTCGACCCTTCCAGTCCGTGCCGAACACATAATCTCCCCTAGTCCCATATACCTGCGCTCAGACCATAACCCTCCATTCCCTTCCCATCCATATAACTATCCAATTTATTTTTAAATGATAAAAACAAACCTGCCTCCACCACCTTCACTGGAAGCTCATTCCACACAGCTACCACTCTCTGAGTAAAGAAGTTCCCCCTCATGTTACCCCTAAACTTCAGTCCCTTAATTCTCAAGTCGTGTCCCCTTGTTTGAATCTTCCCTACTCTCAGTGGGAAAAGCTTTTCCACGTCAACTCTGTCTATCCCTCTCATCATTTTAAAAACCTCTATCAAGTCCCCCCTTAACCTTCTGCGCTCCAAAGAATAAAGCCCTAACTTGTTCAACCTTTCTCTGTAACTTAGTTGCTGAAACCCAGGCAACATTCTAGTAAATCTCCTCTGTACTCTCTCTATTTTGTTGACATCCTTCCTATAATTAGGCGACCAAAATTGTACACCATACTCCAGAATTGGCCTCACCAATGCCTTGTACAATTTTAACATTACATCCCAACTTCTATACTCAATGCTCTGATTTATAAAGGCCAGCACACCAAAAGCTTTCTTTACCACCCTATTTACATGAGATTCCACTTTCAGGGAACTGTGCACAGTTATTCCCAGATCCCTCTGTTCACCTACATTCTTCAATTCCCACCCATTTACCATGTACGTCCTATTTTGATTTGTCCTGCCAAGATGTAGCACCTCACACTTATCAGCATTAAACTCCATCTGCCATCTTTCAGCCCACTCTTCCAACTGGCATAAATCTCTCTGTAGACTTTGAAACTCTACTTCATTACCCGCAACCCCACCTATCTTAGTATCATCTGCATACTTACTAATCCAATTTACCACATCATCATCCAGATCATTGATGTACATGACAAACAACAGTGGACCCAACACAGATCCCTGTGGCACCCCACTCGTCACTGGCCTCCAACTTGACAAACAACCATCCACCATTACTCTCTGGCATCTCCCATTCAGCCACTGTTGAATCCATCTTGCTACTCCACCATTAATACCCAACCATTGAACCTTCTTAACCAACCTTCCATGAGGAACCTTGTCAAAGGCCTTACTGAAGTCCATATACACAACATCCACTGCTTTACCCTCATCAATTTCCCGAGTAACATCTTCAAAAAATTCAAGAAGATTAGTTAAACATGACCTTCCAGGCACAAATCCATGTTGACTGTTCCTAATCAGACCCTGTTTATCCAGATGCTTATATATATTATCTCCATTTAGATCTTTTAGTTAATAACATATTTACTACACCTGTTTTAATGCTTTGTATAAGATCAAAGATACACCAACGTTTAATGCCAAGATGAATGAAAGAGTGTTTGATCATCCTTTGATGTGCTTTTTGGTTAAAACCCAACTGAGAAACTATCCAATCACCAAAGCAAAATATGGTCTTACTTAGCTCCATGTGCAGGTTGAAGTTTGAAAGAAGCTCTAAATAAGATATATCTTTCTTCTGTGCAGGCATGCACATAAACTAGCAAATTAGAATGGGAATATGGAAAATTAAATGCAAATATTAAGCATTCGTACAATTTTACTAATCCTGGGATGAACAGGAGACAAAAGTGTGACAAAAGGAGACAAATAGGTGTCAGAAAAAGAGAGAAGAGGAGTGAAAGTGGATAGAAATGTACAGCCAGTGAGAGGGATATAGGTGGAAGAGGATGCAGGTCAAGGAGGGTCGAATAGTGAGAGAAATGGGTGCACACAGGGGTGACGGTATGCCGGAAAGTGTGTGTGTGGGGGAGGGGGGAGTGGGAGTTGAAATACTTGAAATTGAGGAAATCTTTTATTGATATTGTAGGATAAAAAGTGTTAAGGGCCTGTCCCACTTACGCGACTTCTCAGCAAACTGTCTGCGACCTTCAAGCTCGGGACACACACACAGACGGACACACACACACGCAAGGGAGAAGGGGGGGAGAGACACTTTTAAGAAGCCAGACAACTTTTAATAAGCTTACGTTTTAATGAGCCAATTAAAATGCCCGGTCAGCTACAGCTATAAGCCAGAGATACACAGCTGTGATGTTTAGCGGACATTTAACATTACCGCTCAGTTTTCCTTGGTTCTGAAAACTCGTGCTTACGTTTTAATGAGCCAATTAAAATGCCCGGTCAGCTACGGCTACCTCGACTACCTACAACGACATTGCGACCCCACTACCACTGCACTACGAGTTCAAAAGTATCGATTTTATCCACACTGACCAATTTTTACTCGCAGAAAAATTTTCAGCTTGTTGAAAAATTTTCCTCGACCAAACTGAGGCTGCGAGTAGTAACCACTATGTGGGAACTCCTCTGGACCATGAAGGAGACTTACCAGAGACCACCTACGACCATGTGTCGACCATGCTGCAAGCTTATGGCGAGCTTATGGCGAGTATAGTCAGAGGCCCTTTAGCAACAAGGAGATCCGGCTGGCCTTGGTGGACCGAGCGCAAGTGCTCAGCAAAACAGTCACATAGTCTACACTTGGTCTTACCAACATAAAGGAGGCCACATCAGGATTACAAAATCCAGTAGATGAGGTTGGAGGAAGTGCATGTGAATTCTATCACACCTTGAAGGATTGGTAGGGTACCTAGATAGAGGTGAGGGAGGAGCTATAGGGACTGATGTACATCTCCTGCGGTTGCTGGGGAAAGCAGCTGGAAGCAGAGGGTGGGAGTGCAGTTTAGGTAAGGAGAGATGAGTGAATCAAGGATTTGCGGAAGGAGTGGTCTCTACAAAAGGCTGAAAGGTGTGGGTATGGGAAAGTGTGACTACTGATAGGATCATGTAGCAGAGGGTGGATATGTCAGAGAATAATGTATTGAATGTGGGGACGACCATGGTGAAAGGTAAGTACGAGCGAACTCTATCCTGGTGTCCTCCAGGGAACTCTATGCGGGTAGGGGAAGCTAGAGCTGAACTGCTGGCAACAGTGGAGCATTGATGAGGGACCCCTACCAAAACAGCAGGGCAGAAAAAACATGTCTCTAAAGAAAGAGGATATCTTGAATGTCCCAGAGTAGAGAGCCTCATCTTGGGAGCAGATGTGGCAAAGTCAAAGCAATGGAGAGTAGACAAAATGTGTAGGAAGGAACTGCAGATGCTGCCTTCCCCCTCAGTTACTCCAGCATTTTGTGTCAATCCAGAGATGCTACCTGTCCCGCTGAGTTACTCCAGCATTTTGTGTCTACCAATGAAGAGTAGAGATGACTTCCTTGCAAGAAACAGTGCGGTAGGAGGTGTAGTCAAGATAATTATGGGAGGTTTAGTTTAGAGATACAGCACGGAAACAGGCCCTTCGGCCCACTGGGACCGCGCCGAACAGCGATCCCCGCACATTAACACTATTCTACAACACACTAGGGACAATTTTACATTTATACCAATTCAATTTACCTACAAATCTGTACGTCTTTGGAGTGTGGGAGGAAACCGAAGATCTCGGAGAAAACCCACGCAGGTCACGGTGAGAACGTGCAAACTCCGTGCAGACAGCATCCATAGTCAGGATCGAACACGGGTCTCCGGCATTGCATTCGCTCATTCCGCCCAGGTCAATGGGAGAAAGCATCAGTTGGGGCTGGCGTGAGACCTAGGCTCTGAGGAGGGCTGAGGGGATATATGGGGTGGTGTAGGAGTGAGGAATAGACGTGGCATGGTTATCATATGGGGAACGGCAGTAAGACCCAGCGGTGTCGTATTAAGGTCCCCGGCTTCAAGAGTCAACAGAGGGAAGCAGTTGGAGCCAGCAGCATCGACGCCCCCAGCCTGGAAGTGGTCAGGGCACCACCAAATCTAGCTGAGTCAACGACCCACAACCTGCTTGAGTCAGGGAGCCAGTGAGGATCAGTATAGTCAGTGGCACCGGTCAGGGAGCAACTTGAAAGTCACTGGATAGATTTTTTTTTAAAGACAAGAATACTGCTGGCAAGACAAGAAAAACAAAACAAACAGAACTGTCTGGAACCAAGTTATACATGTAAAGGCCATGGAGATCAAAAGACAGTGAAAATGCTACCAATCTGCCAAAGTACATCTAATGCCTTTCCCCCTCGGAATACTGGTTTATAAGTGTGCAGCAACTCGATGGCGGATGCGGTGAATCACCACAAATATTTGGATGGTATGCATACTTTTCAGAGTACCAACAATAAACATAATGGAAGCATGTGTCAATTGATCTGGATGAGAAAAAGGGAGAAGATAAAGGATCTCTGTGGCAAGAGGCCACAAATACCCAGGAAATTCAAGGGTATGATTAGCATAGGAGGAAGTAACAATTCCAACTTCAACCTGAACCACTGAGGAATAATGAAACGCAATATTTTAAAGTGGTTGATGGGTAGATGTTCCTCCCCAGTCAGTTGTCCAGTCTCAAAATAAAGGGTTGGCCATTCAGATTTGAGGTAATAAGAAATTTCTTCATCAAGTTAATTGCAGATCTTTGTAAATTTTTTATGTAAGAAGGGTGTGGGGACTCAGTCACCGTGTATTTAATGCAGAGATTTCTGGATATTAAAGGGAAATCCACGAATATAACAAGGAATCTGTATTTAACATCTGGTGAACAAACACAGAACAAATTTGACCGGAAAATTTATTCTTAGTATGCCATGAGGAATCATAGAACGTTTGAAGCAACTTTAAAAAACACAAAAATAAAAACAAGGGACAGTAGAGATTATAGAACAGATAACAGCACGAGATGCAGGCCCTTTGGTCTCATTCCCCTCTCCTGATTTTGGCTAGCAAAAATTCAAAACCATTCAATCTGTAGCCGAGTGTTTCATATCAGTAAACATCATGAATATTCAACAAATTGCACTAGACCCCACAACTTAAGAACACTACAGAGAACACCTGACGGCTAGCCTGGCTTGACCGCCGCAGGACCAGGAAACCCACATGGAGTGTGAGCCTCGTCCGAGGCCAATCTCCTGCTTGCCCCAGAAGACCAGGAACCGGAAGGTGGAGGGAGACGGCGAAGGACATTGGACTGGCAACGACTCCCAGGGGTCTTACCTTCTGCACCCTCAAGGTCGGCTGCAGGAGGCACCCCCTGGGAAGCCCAGGTGAGAGAGGGATAACGGGTTTGCTGGCGATCTGAGGAGGATGGAGGCAACGGCTGTAATGGGCTTTTATGGCCAACTGCTGCTGGGATGTTGAAAATGGCCCTAAAACCTGGAGAATCTTGTATATGGACTCAGTGGGCTGTTTCTAAGCATACAGAACTTAATCTGGTGTGGTACTGTGTATGGCAAGAATCTTAATGATCAGAATGCAAAAAACGAATTTCACTGTACCTTAGAACACATGATTATAAAAGAACTATTGAATCATTGGACATACACATTTCAAGTTACAGTCCTTTTACCTATATTCCCACTGACTCTTTTTTCTCAATTACAATCAATGACACTTACCAGGCAAAGATGCATTGATGCAAACCCAGAAATTAAGCTGCAAAAAAAAGTTTTAAAAATAGTAAATAGCCTTCATAATTATTTTAATCACTTATTCTTTAAATATTTCCAACTGCAGATGTATTTTTTTTATAAACAAATGGCAAGACTCGGTTCAATTTTCATAATGATCCAACCAGAAATGACAACTGATCCAACGTTCCAGTACGAACAATAATATGCAGCTAATAAACTAGCAATTACAGGTTAATTTCAATGGATCTATATTTTTCTTACCACAGACTCAGGACAGTAGTCCGGCAATCGCTGCAGAAGAAACTTCAATTGAGCCTCACTTTTTGTGGATGTAAGCTGGTGACAAACAAAATTAATACAAAATTAAACCCGCTAGATCAGGCAGACAAACCTGCATAAGATTTTTCGTTGTGAATCCAAAGGCTGTTTATAAGCACACTAAAAACAAGTGGGTAACAAGGCATTGGATTGCAACCTTGTCGTGGTCGGGGAGCTTGTGTGTCTCCCAAGAGCTATGCCAGCGGGAGATATGTCTCCTGTTAGGGTCTCCTATGCTGGACAGGTCGAAGGGTAGAGGCGAGACGAAGAGCGATCCACTGGTCCTCCAGGTTGGAGGTTGAGCACAGGGCTAACGAGCTGTCTCATAAAACAAATATGTTACGGAAACAGCAACTGAAGGAATCAACACTACTGGGCGTGATGGAATTCCAGGGCTATCGACAGATGCTTGGATGAATGTCAATGATGAGCCAGGCAGCATCCCAAGAATAGCCCTGCACTGTACTGGACACCGGAAGGGAAAAGGAAAAGAGGGAGACCCAAAACCACTTGGTGTCGAACTGTAGAGGAGGAAATGGAAACAATGGACCTGACATGGGGTGATGTCCAGAAGCTAGCCCAGAACAGACAGGAGTGGAGTACCTTCGTTGCTGCCCTACATGCCAGGAGGCATAATAGGCAGTAAGTAGCAGTAGTTAGTAGTAACAAGGGAGAAGGAGGGAATTTGTGCTTGGGGGTCAGAAAATGTAGGCGAGGTAGGAAGCAGCTACTTTTCGGGTATGATCATCAAGTAGAAGAACATGAAGAATAGTAAAATCAACGTGGGATATCTGAATATGCTTGTGCAGTTTGAGATCAAGGAGGTGGTGGCTCTTAAAGTGTATTAAGGTCACCACATTATTGGGTATATAGGATAACTACAAAAGCATTTCCCAATAGAAAAGCATTAGCTTAGAACGATTACAACCGGGACTATCCCTTTCAAACGCAATCTATAATTTTTTTAATTGGCAATCCATATAATGTTAATGGATTACCTGTCTTCATTGATATGGCAATGGAAAGCCAATCTTAGCTAGTTGTGAGGCATGCGATTTCATGGTGTTTTTTCTGTACCCCTTTGGCATATTGATCTTGAGAAATACTGAATATTTTCAGGCAGGGAAACAGTCGCAAGGTCATCAACGCAATTTATATATTTTTCTATTGCTGCATTTGCCTGAGAAAATAGCCTGTAATCTGTAATTAACATAACTGCATAGTAGAGCAAGTGACCTGATGCATTATTAATGATGGATGAAAGGGTATGCTACTTTATAACATGATATGTAGGACACTTAAAAATAGATGCACAGGCTAGTAAAATATAATTAGTGACAATTCCTATCATAACAGCGAGTAGAAAATCTGAAAAAAATTACATTAAACTTACAAATCAGGATAAGAACACATCACAAATTGAAAACAAAGGATGTATACCCTCAGTCACATTGTTAACATTGTACAGTTACATCAGATTTTTTCCAATTCAACTTCTAGAGTAAACTAAGTCTCTGTTCCCTTCCCACTTCTGATTGCCTGTTCTATAGCTTTAGTTTCACATTTTCTCATTATCATACTGTTCCCTTGCTCTTTGTCCTCAAGGGCTTCAATATCTTTTCCACGATCAGATTGCCAAATCTCACAGCTAACCAACCATTTTATAACTCTCAGTGATCATTTTTACTCTTGTTCTCTATGCCCTTTGAATCAAAACCAATATGTGTTTTTTTTTTCATTTCATGCAGCCCCACAACTTAAAGAAATTTGTGGGAGTGTTTGCTAGTGCTGTTGGGGAGTATTTAAACTAATGTGGCAGGGGGATGGGTGCAAGAGCAGAGAGGCAGAGGGGTGTAAAATGAGGGTAGAAACAATAGAAACAATAGGTAGCAAGGTGAAAAGTAAATGTGACAGGCAGACAAATCCAGGGCAAAAAGCAAAAAGGGCCACATTTCAACATAATTGTATAAGGGGTAAGAGAGGGTAAGGCTTTGTATCTTAATGCAAAGAGCATTCGTAATAAGGTGGATGAGTTGAATGTGCAGATAGTTATTAATGAATATGATATAGTTGGGATCACGGAGACATGGCTCCAGGGTGACCAAGGCTGGGAGCTGAACATCCAGGGATATTCAATATTCAGGAGGGATAGACAGAAAGGAAAAGGAGGCGGGGTAGCGTTGCTGGTTAGATAGGAGATTAACGCAATAGAAAGGAAGGACATTAGCTTGGAGGATGTGGAATCGATATGGGTAGAGCTGCGAAACACTAAGGGGCAGAAAACGCTAGTCGGAGTTGTGTACAGGCCACCTAACAGTAGTAGTGGAGTTGGGGATGGCATCAAACAGGAAATTAGAAATGTGTGTAACAAAGGTAAAACAATTATAATGGGTGACTTCAATCTACATATAGATTGGGTGAATCAAATTGGCAGGGGTGCTGAGGAAGAGGATTTCTTGGAATGTATGCGGGATAGTTTTCTAAACCAACATGTAGAGGAACCAACGAGAGAGCAGGCTATTCTAGACAGGGTATTGAGTAATGAGGAAGGGTTAGTTAGCAGTCTTGTTGTGCGTGGCCCCTTGGGCAAGAGTGACCATAATATGGTTGAGTTCTTCATTAGGATGGAGAGTGACATTGTTAATTCAGAAACAAGGGTCCTGAACTCAAAGAAAGGTGACTTTGAGCGTATGAGACGTGAATTGGCCAAGATAGACTGGGAAATGATTCTTAAAGGGTTGACGGTGGATATGCAATGGAAGGCATTTAAAAACTGCATGGATGAACTACAACAATTGTTCATCCCAGTTTGGCAAAAGAATAAATCAGGGAAGGTAGTGCATCCGTGGATAACAAGGGAAATCAGGGATAGTATCAAAACAAAAGATGAAGCATACAAATTAGCCAGAAAAAGCAGCCTACCAGAGGACTGGGAGAAATTCAGAGTCCAGCAGAGGAGGACAAAAGGCTTAATTAGGAAAGGGAAAATAGATTATGAAAGAAAACTGGCAGGGAACATAAAAACTGACTGCAAAAGTTTTTATAGATATGTGAAGAGGAAAAGATTAGTTAAAACAAATGTAGGTCCCTTGCAGTCAGAAACATGCGAATTGATCATGGGGAACAAGGACATGGCAGACCAATTGAATAACTACTTTGATTCTGTCTTCACTAAGGAAGACATAAATAATCAGCCGGAAATAGCACGGGACTGGGGGTTAAATGAGATGGAGGAACTGAGTGAAATTCAGGTTAGCCGGGAAGTGGTGTTAGGTAAATTGAATGGATTAAAGGCCGATAAATCCCCAGGGCCAGATAAGTTGCATCCCAGAGTACTTAAGGAAGTAGCCGCAGAAATAGTGGATACATTAGTGATAATTTTTCAAAACTCTTTAGATTCTGGAGTAGTTCCTGAGGACTGGAGGGTAGCTAATGTAACCCCACTTTTAAAAAAGGGTGGGAGAGAGTAAATGGGGAATTACAGACCAGTTAGTCTAACATCGGTGGTGGGGAAATTCTGGAGTCAGTTATTAAAGATGGGATAGCAGCACATTTGGAAAGTGGTGAATTCATTGGACAAAGTCAGCATGGATTTATGAAAGATAAATCATGTCTGACGAATCTTATAAAAAATTTTGAGGATGTAACTAATAGAGTGGATAAGGGAGAACCAGTGGATGTGTTATATTTGGACTGTCAGAAGGCTTTCGACAAGGTCCCACAGAAGGGATTAGTATACAAACCTAAAGCACACGGTATTGGAGGTTCCGTATTGATGTGGACAGAGAACTGGCTGGCAGACAGGCAGCAAAGAGTAGGAGTAAACGGGTCCTTTTCAGTGCTGGGACCCCAGCTATTTACAATATATATTAATGATCTGGATGAGGGAATTGAATGCAACATCTCCAAGTTCGCGGATGTCACGAAGCTGGGGGGCAGTGTTAGCTGTGAGGAGGATGCTGAGGCTGCAAGGTGACTTGGATAGGTTGGGTGAGTGGGCAAATGCATGGCAGACACAGTATAATGTGGATAAATGTGAGGTTATCCACTTTGGTGGCAAAAACAGGAAAGTAGACTATTATCTGAATGGTGGCCGATTAGGAAAAGGGGAGATGCAACGAGACCTGGGTGTCATGGTACACCAGTCATTGAAAGTAGGAATGCAGGTGCAGCAGGCAGTGAAGAAAGCAAATGGTATGTTAGCATTCATTATAAAAGGATTTAAGTATAAGAGCAGGGAGGTTCTACTGCAGTTGTACAGGGTCTTGGTGAGACCACACCTGGAGTATTGCAGTTTTGGTCTCCTAATCTGAGGAAAGACATCAGGGTAGAAGGGCCTTGGTCAGGGAGGTGACCAAGAACCCGATGGTCACTCTGACAGAGCTCCAGAGTTCCTTTGTGAAGATGGGAGAACCTTCCAGAAGGACAACTATATCTGTAGCACTCCACCAATCAGGCCTTTTTAGCAGAATGGCCAGACGGAAGCCACTCCTCAGTAAAAGGCACGACAGCCCGCATGGAGTTTGCCAAAAGGCACATAAGGGACTTTCAGACCATGCGAAACAAGATTCTCTGGTCTGAAGAAACGAAGATTGAGCTATTTGGCCAAAATGCCAAGCGTCACGTCTGGAGAAAACAAGGCACCGCTCGCTCATCACCTGGCCAATACCATACCTACGGTGAAGCATGGTGGTGGCAGTATCATGCTGTGGGGATATTTTTCAGCGGCAGGAACTGGGACACTAGTCAAGGTCGAGGGAAAGATGAACGGAGCAAAGTACAGAGAAATCTTTGATGGAAACCTGCTCCAGAGCGTTCTGGACCTTAGACTGGGGCGGAGGTTCACCTTCCAACAGGACAACGACCCCAAGCACACAGCCAAGGCAACGCAGGAGTGGCTTTGTGACAAGTCTGTGAATTTCCTTGAATGGCTCAGTCAGAGCCCAGACTTGAACCCGATCGCATATCTCTGAAGGGACCTGAAAATAGCTGTGCATCGACACTCTCTATCCAACCTGACAGAGCTTGAGAGGATCTGCAGAGAATGGGAGAAATTAGCCAGATACAGGTGCTTCAAGCTTGTAGCGTTACACCCAAGAAGACTTGATCCTGTAATCGCTGCCAAAGGTGCCTCGACAAATAAACGAACAAAGGGTCTGAATACTTATGTAAATGTGATACTTCAGTTATTTCTTTTTAGTTACTTTGCAAAAAATTCTAAACACCAGTTTTCGCTTTATTATGTGGTATTGTGTGTAGATTGATGAAAAAAAGAAGAATTTAATCAATTTTAGAATAAGGCTGTAACATAACAAAATGTGGAAAAATTGAAGGGGTCTGAATACTTTCTCAATGCATTGTATATGGTGTAAATGCAAAGTAAAGATAAAGATATTGTAAACAGATGGTAATTTAATAAAATCAAAATGCTCATGATCAAGAAAATAATCTAGATATTTACTGTCCAAACATTAGATATTAATATGCTTCCAATTTATTATGTTGTTTCTTCAACTGTATCTGTTCCGTTATCAGATGCTGAACCCAGATTATGAAACCAGGTGTCAAAACAGACATAACCATAAAAGTTAATGAAAGCTCAAACTGAACAATCTAATAGCCCACAAAGTCAAGTCAAGTTGAAATATGAAGACCAGAAAACTAAAATTGGCAGGAAACAAGGGGTCAGGGACCCATAAAACAGGATGAAAAACTCACTTTGTCCACGCACAAAGTTACCGACATCGTTGTTTTGCAACAACCAAATGCCACAGTGTCTCACATGGATTTGTCAAAACAGCTGGAATTCATTTAATTTCAAAACATCATCCTTTGTACTGGTATTATTCAGGAACGTATTTAAATATAAACAAATGTAAGGTTTATTAAATAAGTCCCAAGCATGCCTGTGAATGTTCTGCAAAAGAACCTGAGCAGACAAACATACAACTGACTAAAATAATGCTTGGACTCATAACAATGGAGAACTCTGCACGAGACCGTGCCCTTTACCCATTAGAATGGATATAATAAGCAAAAATCCAGATATCCCAGATCATTGCGTACAGTTTTGGTCTCCTAATCTGAGGAAAGACATTCTTGCCATAGAGGGAGTACAGAGAAGGTTCACCAGACTGATTCCTGGGATGGCAGGACTTTCATATGAAGAAAGACTGGATAGACTCGGCTTGTACACGCGAGAATTCAGAAGATTGAGGGGGGATCTTATAGAAACGTACAAAATTCTTAAGGGGTTGGACAGGCTAGATGCAGGAAGATTGTTCCCGATGTTGGGGAAGTCCAGAACTAGGGGGTCACAGTTTAACGATAAGAGGGAAGTCTTTTAGGACCGAGATGAGAAAATCATTTATTACACAGAGAGTGGTGAATCTGTGGAATTCTCTGCCACAGAAGGTAGTTGAGGCCAGTTCATTGGCTATATTTAAGAGGGAGTTAGATGTGGCCCTTGTGGCTAAAGGGATCAGGAGGTATGGAGAGAAGGCAGGGATGGGATACTGAGTTGGATGATCAGCCATGATCATATCGAATGGCGGTGCAGGCTCGAAGGGTCGCATGGCCTACTCCTGCACCTATTTTCTATGTTTCTATCATGCTCCAGAAAATAAGACACTGCTGCATACCTCCTTGCTACCCTAAACTCACGAGGTACACACAAATAATTGGTTAGCAAAAACAAATTAAATGGAACCTGATAAACTAAGGAAACATGCACGCATTCTTATCAATTATCAGTTGCTGTCAAGTGAACAAAAAGATACATTCAAATTAGGAGTAGGCAATTCTGTCCCTCTCGCCCTACCGGAACATACAAGCTCATTGCTGATCTGATTTTAGTAACATTTCAATCTGCTGTTCATCAAATAGTGATCTACCTCTACCTGAAAACTATTCAATAACTCTGCTTCCACCTTTGTGGAACAGATTACTAAAAAATCATAAATGGTTATGTAGTTGTGTGTTATGTTGCTTTTTTTTAGTATGGCTTTTGTAACAGGCTCCTATATCTTCTTCCTGATGGCAGGAGTGAAATGAGAGCATGGCCAGAGTGAGTGGGTCTATGATGATGCTGGCTGCCTTTTTGAGGTAGCGACTCGTGTTCCCGTTGATGGTGGGGAATCAGTACTCATGATGGACTGGGTGGTGTTCACCATTTTTTGCAATCTTCTTCATTCCTTTGCATTGACATTTCAAACTGGGCCATGATGCAACCAGTCAACATGGTCTCTACTATACACCTGTAGAAGTTCAAGAGAGTATTTGTCGATATACCAAATCTCCTCAATCTTCTAAGGAAGTAGCGGCGTTATGAGCTTTCCTTCTGATTCTATGAGTGGGCTGGGTCCAGTACAGATCTTCAGAGATATGCACGCCCAGCAATTTGAAGATTATGATGACTTTCTTCACTGCCGTCCTGTCAATGTAGACCTTTGGCCTCCCTCTTCTAAAGTCAACAATCAGTTCCTAAGTTTTATTGAAGTTGAAAGGGAGGTTGGTGTTCCGGCACAATTCAGTCAGTCGATTAATTCCCCACCATCGTCATCATCCGTAATTCATCTAACAATGATGATGTCATTGGCTAATTTGAAAATGGAGTTAGAACTGTGTCCGGCTACGCAGACTCAAACAGTGTTTGGCCTAACCTGCCCACATTAGTCCCAGCAGCCTGCATTTGGTCCATATCCCTCTAAACCTGTCCTATCCATGAACCTGTCTAAATGGTTCATAAACTTTGAGCAGTGCCTGCCTCAACTCACTTGTCCGGCAGCTCGCTCCATGTGTATAAAAAAGTTCCTATTAAATCTTCCCCCACCTTAAACTTATGTCCTCTTGTTCTTGACTTCCCTACACTAATCAAGACTCTCTGCATTTGCCCTCACTATTCCTCTCATGATCATATACACCACTATAAGATCACCCCTCATCCCACTGCGCTCCAAGGAATAAAGTCCTAGCCTGCTCAACCTCTCCCTATAGCTTAGGCCCTCGAGTCCTGGAAACATCCTCGTCAATCTTCTTTGCACCCTTTCCAGCTGAATAACATCTATATTACCAAAACTAAGATCTTGACCACTTCCTGTTTTCTGTTTCATGGTTTTTGAAAAAACACTGCCACTTACGGCTGTGATTTTTGGCCATCTTACTCAGAGTCCCCCTCCTCTGCGCAGGACAAAAGGATTTTTCCCGTCAATGAAATAAATTAATAAAAGAATTATTAATGTTTAAAAAATGGTGACATTCTCTCTGCTGTCCCTGCTGGTGGGAGGGGGGAGGGACTATAAAACCCAGAAGTATTGTACCTCACTCAGTCTCTGCAAGATGAAGCTAGAGGGTCACGTCCCTCTGAGCTATGAATAACACTGAACACATATCTACTCAACTGTGAGTGCCCTTAATGTGGTTTGAAAATGAAAATGTGGTTGCTTTGAAATGCTGCACTGCAAATGGTTGTTGGTGGTGGTAACTGCTTTGAAATGCTGCACTACACAAATGGCTGTCGTTGGTGGTGGTAACTGCTTTGAAATGCTGCACTGCAAAAATGACTTGTTGGTGGTGGTAACTGCTTTGAAATGCTGCACTGCAAAAATGGCTGTTGTTGGTCGAAACTTGACAACTTCCTGTTTGCACTGCATATTGATTTAAATAAAATGCTACCACTTGCTGGCTGTGATTTTTGGCCATCTTACTCAGTCTCCCGCCGCTCACCAGGTACAGAGGATTCTTCCCATCAATGAAAAATAAAAGTGTTATTAGTGTTTAAATAAATGTTGAGAATCTCTCTCCTGTCAATCATGCCATGAAGGCCACGCCCCTTCCGGTTGAAGGGGGAGGGATTCTAAAACCCAGAAGTGTGGACGTCTGAGCTGTGAATCAACTGAACGTCTACTGAACTGTGAGTGTGGTGTTTATGTGGTGTTTTGTGTGGTTTTATGGTGGTTTCACCCTGCTTGAAATGGTATGAAACTGCATTTGAATGTGGTGGTGGCATGGCACCCTGCATGAAATCATATGAAACTGCATTTGAATTTGGTGGCCTTGCACTCTGCTTGAAGTGGTCGGAAACTGCACTTGCATTCGGTGGCCTTGCACCCTGCTTGAAATGGTAGGAAACTGCATTTGAATTTGGTTGCCTTATACCTTGCTGGAAATGGAATTTCAAGGACTAGACGCGAGTCAACTGCTAGCCCACCAGCCATGAGTGAGCTGCCACCACAAGCTTGAGTGACAGGGCTGCCACCCCAATAATCCATTTGGCCCACAATGTCCATACTAGCCCTCTGGAAACCAGCCCCTTCAGCCCACAATACCCATACTAGCGCTCCAGAAACCCTCCCCCGGAGGAACCCCATCTCCCTCCTACCCTCCCTCCCCCACACCTCTCTCCCCCTCCCCTCCCCCTCCCCCATCCCCTCTATCCTCATCCCTCTCCATCCCCCTCTCCTCCCCCTCCTCTCCTCACCCCCTCTCCTCCCCAACCCCCTACCACCCCCACCCCTTCCCTCCCCACCCCCCTTCCCTCTCCCCCACCCCCCCCCGCCCCCTTCCCTCCCCCACCCCCTTTCCCTCTCTCTCCCCACCCCCTTCCCCCTCCCACTCTCCCCCCTCCATCCACTCTTTCCCCTCTACCCCCTACCCCATCTCCCTCCTCGCATCCCCCTCTCCCGCACACCTCTCTACCCATCCACTCTCTCCTTCTCTCCCCACACCCTCTCCTCTCCATCTCCATCTCCCCTCACCCCTCCTCCCCCCTCCTCCTCCCACCCCCAGCCCTCCCTCCCCCACCCCCTTCCCTCTCTACCCCACCCCCCCCTTCTTCCCTCTGTAACCCCTGCCCCCTTCCCCTCTGTCCCTCTTCCACCACTCCCCCTACCCCTCCCTCCCCACCTCCACTTCTGTACCCCTACCCCACCCCTCTCCCTCTCCCTCCCCCATCTCCTCTCTCTCTCCCCCCTTCCCCCCAACCCCTTCCCCTACCCTTCTGTCCCTCTTCCACCACCCTCCCTACCCCTCCTCCCTCCCTCCCTCCCCCACTTCTCTCCCCGTTACCCCACCCCTCTCCCTCTCCTCCGTCCCCCCCCCCCCTCTCCCCCCCACCCCCCCCCCTCCCTCCACAATCTTCCCCCCCTCCCTCCCCTACCTCATCACCCTCCTCCCCTCCCTCCCCCCACCCTCTCCCCCCTCCCCCTCGCTCTCCCCCCCCAACGCCCTCCCCCCCTCCCCCCCTCTCTCTCCCCCTCTCTCCTCTCCTCTCCCTCTCCTCCCCCTCCTCTCCCTCTCCATCCCCTCCTCCCCCCTCCCCCCCCCCTTCTCCCTCCCCACTCTTCCCCCCCCTCCACACTCTTCCCCCTCTCTCCCCTACCCCTCTCTCTTTCCCTCCCCCCACCCCCTCTCTCCTCCTCCCTTTCCATCTCCCTTGCCCAAGACATTTTGCCATAGAGGGAGTACAGAGAAGGTTAACCAGACTGATTCCTGGGATGTCAGGACTTTCGTATGAAGAAAGACTGGATAGACTCGGCTTGTACTCGCTAGAATTTAGAAGATTGAGAGGGGATCTTATAGAAACTTACAAAATTCTTAAGGGGTTGGGCAGGCTAGATGCAGGAAGATTGTTCCCGATGTTGGGGAAGTCCAGAACAAGGGGTCACAGTTTAAGGATAAGGGGGAAATCTTTTAGGACCAAGATGAGGAAAACATTTTTCACACAGAGAGTGGTGAATCTCTGGAATTCTCTGCCACAGAAGGTAGTTGAGGCCAGTTCATTGGCTATATTTAAGAGGGAGTTAGATGTGGCCCTTGTGGCTAAAGTGATCAGGGGGTATGGAGAGAAGGCAGGTACAGGATACTGAGTTGGATGATCAGCCATGATCATATTGAATGGCGGTGCAGGTTTGAATGGCCTACTCCTGCACCTAATATCTATGTTTCCCTCTCCTCACCCCTCTCCCTCTCCTCCCCCTCCTCCTCCCCCACCCATCCCTCTCCCCCCCCCCCCTTCGCCCTTCCCCTCGTTCCCCCTACCCACTCTACTCCTCCTCCTCCCTCCCTCCCATTCTACCTCCACCCCCATCCCCTACTCCCTCTCCCCCCTCTCCCCCCCTCCCTCCTCACTCTTCCCCCCATTCTCTCACCCCCCTCCACACTCTTCCCCCTACCTCCTCCCCCCCTCCATCCTCCCCTCCCTTTCTCTCCACCCCCCCCACTCTTTCCCCCCTCCCCCCACCCTCCCTCACCCCTTCCCCCCTCTCCCTTTCCCCCCTCCCTCCCTCTCCTCCCCGTCTCCCTCCCCCTCCCTCCCCCCCCTCTCTCCCCCCTTTTCCTCCCATCTCTGCCCTCTCGACCACTCCCCCCTACCCCTCTTCCGCACCTACGCTCCCCCTTCTCACCCTATTCCCCCTCTCCCCCTTCCCCTCTTCCTCCCTCCCCCTTCCCCCGCCTCCCCTCCTCCCCTCCCTCCACACTCTTTCCCCCCTCCCCCCCTCCCCCTCCCTCTCTCCCCCTTCCCGCACCCCTGTCTCCTCCCCCTCCACCCCCCTCCCCCCCCCCCACCCCTCTCTCCCCCCTCTCTCCCCCCTCACCCTATCTCCCTCCCCCCCCCCCCCCTTCACCCCTCTCTCCCTCCCCCCCCCTCTTGCACCATTTTCCTCTACCCTCCTCCACCCCCCTCTCTCCCCCCTTCGCCCACTCCCCCTACCCCCCACTCTCCCCCCCTCTCTCTCCCCCTACCCCGCTCTCCTCTCCCCCCAAATCTCTCCCGTTTTCCTCCTCCCCCTCTTCTCACCCTCCCTCTCTCCCCACCCCGTCTCCCCTCCCCCCCACCTGTGTGTTTGGGGGGTGGTTCGTGTGCACCCGCAGCCCTGCCCCCCCCCCCCCCCCCCCCCCCCCCCCCCCCGCTCACCTGGGGAAACAGATCCAACGGGTCTACACCTAGTCAGGTGCACCCTTTTTTATCCGGTGTTCCCGAAAAGCTCCGAAAACCGGCCATTTTCTTTCCAGATGTCGTCTGCCCAAAGCTCGCGTTTGGCCCAACCCTCCCAAAACGACCCCGTCAACCCAGGTCCCCTACTGTACTCTCCTCCTCCCTGGAGACCGGGAGACGCTTAAACATCTGTAAATCTTGCTTAAATGTTAGTCCCCTTAGTCCCCTACCTGGTCCGGTCAATGCCTTACCGGGTCCTGGGCCCTCTGTGGCCTCCTCCGGTTTCCCCCCGGCCTCTACCCCCTGCTCGCCCTCCAGCGCGGCCCCTGGACGCCCCAGCTCCGCGAATGTCGGGAGTCGGCCCCAGCGCCCAGCGGGTGCGGGCCCTTACCCTCGCCCCAAGCCCCCGCTGTGGCCGCCTCACCCCATCTCGTCCTGGATTTGGACCCGCCCTAGAGTTGCCTCCCCCCGCCCCCCCGGCCACGGAGCCCCCAGCTCCGCGGCTCCAAATCCCGACCTCCGCGAATGTTTGAAGAAGGCGGCCACAGCGCTCCGGATCTTGCCGCACGGCGACCCCATTGCCCCACCCCGCTGGTATCCCAGCTCTGCGACGTCGCCGACTGCATTCTCGGAGCTTCCGGCCGCGGGCCGCGCTGGATTTGGAGCGCCTCGCAGCCCCGGGGTCGGAGCTACAACCCGCCCCGCCCGCGGCCGGACTCCCCCCCAGCTCCGCGAGGTTGGGAGTCGCCCCCTTCCCCTCACCCTCTACACCACCACCCCCACCACATAAAATCCCTCCCCCACTAACATGTTTCAATGGGTTCTCCCCTCCGGGGTGAGGCAGCTCTCCGCAAGACTGGGGAAACAGCCGCCCCCGCTACCTACCGCTAGTATGACAATAAAACACTCTGACACCTAATGATCTATTGATTTTGCATGTCTGAAGGGTGAGATATTAAGGCTGATATAACAGTTAAAGAGCACAGGGAGGAAATTAGAGAAACTAAAGAGGAAAATAGTACATAATCATTCATACTTTATTTTAACTTTCATTAATTAAAAAAACATTTATTGAAAAGTCATTAAAGGTCATACCTGATCACAGAAATCTCTGCAAACTGGATATTCTCTTGCTTGATAACAACATGATGCTTCTGCAGAATTAAAGATAGAATATTAAATGCTAGGTTTTGTAAATCTTCTCCAAGCCATAATGGAACTTAATGGAATCTTCTCCAAGTCACAGGCAGAACCCAGGTTATGCAAGGGCTCCATTCTCAAGAACTGTCCATTCTCGGTTTTTCCATGTTAGAAACATCTGAGCCAGATGCAAAAAAAATTTTGTTCAGATTTGCATTTATTGGTGTATTTTTGAATGACAATAAAGTCTTTGATTGATTGATTGATTTCTATAGCTACCCATTGTAGCACGCTGCTTACAATTCTTATAATTCTCTTTTCATCAAATTCTCCCCAATATTAAACAAATGGAACATACGTTGTATCCATTTGATAATGAGTAGTACTAAACATATTATTATTACAAGCTTGGGATTTGCTTTAACTCAGATTCCTGCACCTCAGGCATTCCATAACCTGGGATGTTCCTGTAATTGGTATTTTTACTGTTAAACACCAGCCAAATTAGATAGGCAAAAACTTGTAAGCAAGAAAAATACATTGCTGACCCCAAAGGTTTAAAATCAAAGCAGTCTTCAAATTACACACAATTTTAATAAAATTACATCAATGTAGAATGGTGCATATCATGGGAATGGAATAGGCAAGTTTTACAGCAAATGGTGAGAAATGTAGGCCAGATGGCATTGTTTTGTTTTAACTTCAGATCTGGCAATGCTGGCAAGGTTAGCATTTATTGCCCATCTGCAAACGTGATGGTGACCTGCCTCTTTGAACTGTGACAGTTTGTGTGAAGTAACACCACACATAGTGCTGTTTAGGGGAATTTGGGGATTTAAGCCCTGCAATGCAGAATCGCCAACATAGTTCCAAGTGAAGTTGGTGCATAAATTTAGGTTTATTATTCACATGTTCAATTTTAGGTTTATTATTCACATGATGGCAGGGCTTGAATGCCATCACCTCCTACAACGCAAAATCAAGAGGCAGCTCAAACGACAGCGAAGCATCACTCCCTGACAAGCGTTCTACGCACGCTTTGATAGAGAGAACACAGATGTGCCTTCCTGAGCCCCCATAGGCCCTGATGGTATTACTGTCACAGTCACAGAGGCCAACATCAGAAGATCCTTCAAGGGGGTGAACCCTCGGAAAGCGCCTGGAGCTGATGTATACCCGGTCGAGTATTGAAAACCTGCGCAGATCAACTGGCTGGGGTTTTTGCGGACATTTTCAACCTCCGCAAAACCTGCTTTAAGGGGGCATCAATAATACCAGTGCCCAAGAAGAGTAAGATGCTGTGCCTCAATGACTATCGACCAGTGGCACTAACGTCCATGGTGATGAAGTGCTTTGAGAGGTTGGTTATGGGGCATTTCAACTCCTACCTCAATAAGAACCTCGACCCGCTACAGTACTGTCACTTGCCCAAGCAGTTGTCCCCACTTGCCTTAAAGCCACCTCCATCGTGCCAGTGCCAAAACACTCCACTGCGGCAAGCCTCAACGACTTCCGCCCAGTTGCACTTACCCCCATCATCACCAAGTGCTTCGAGAGGCTGGTCCTGGCACACCTCAAAAGCTGCCTACCCCCCACACTGGATCCCTATCAGTTTGCCTACCGCAAGAACAGGAGTACGGAGGATGCCATCTCAACGGCACTTCACTCCGCCCTCTCCCACCTCGACAACAGAGACACTTACGTAAGAATGCTGTTCATCGATTACAGCTCAGCATTCAACACCATTATTCCATCAAAACTGATCACCAAACTCGGTAACCTGGGCATCGACCCCTCCCTCTGCAACTGGATACTGGACTTTCTAACCAACAGACCCCAGTCTGTGAGGTTAGACAAGCACACCTCTTCAACCCTCACCCTAAACACCGGCGTTCCTCAGGGCTGTGTGCTGAGCCCCCTCCTCTACTCCCTCTTCACCTATGACTGCACACCTGTACATGGTACTAACACCATCATCAAGTATGCAGATGATACAACGGTGATTGGCCTCATCAGCAACAACGATGAGCTGGCCTACAGGGAGGAGGTCCAGCACTTAGCAGCATGGTGCGCTGACAACAACCTGGCCCTTAACTCCAAGAAGACCAAGGAGCTCATTGTAGACTTCAGGAAGTCCAGAGGCGGCACGCACACCCCCATCCACATTAATGGGACGGAGGTGGAAAGTGTTTCTAGCTTCAGGTTCCTGGGAGTCAACATCTCCGATGACCTCTCTTGGACCCACAATACCTCTACTCTGATCAAGAAGGCTCATTAGCGTCTCTTTTTCCTGAGGAGACTGAAGAAGGTCCATCTGTCTCCTCAGATCCTGGTGAACTTCTACCGCTGCACCATCGAGAGCATCCTTACCAACTGCATCACAGTATGGTATGGCAACTGCTCTGTCTCCGACCGGAAGGCATTGCAGAGGGTGGTGAAAATTGCCCAACGCATCACCGGTTCCACGCTCCCCTCCATTGAGTCTGTCCAAAGCAAGCGCTGTCTGCGGAGGGCGCTCAGCATCGCCAAGGACTGCTCTCACCCCAACCATGGACTGTTTACCCTCCTACCATCCGGGAGGCGCTACAGGTCTCTCCGTTGCCGAATCAGCAGGTCGAGGAACAGCTTCTTTCCGGCGGCTGTCACTCTACTCAACAACGTATCTCGGTGACTGCCAATCACCACCCCCCCCGGACACTTATTATTTTTTATTCAAATCGTTTGCTATGTCGCTCTTCAAGGGAGATGCTAAATGCATTTCGTTGTCTCTGTACTGTACACTGACAATGACAATTAAAATTGAATCTGAATCTGAATCTTCACCTATGATCACAATAGGTCCACGGAGGATGCAATCTCACTTTCACTCCACTCCGCATTGTCCCTTGGACAATAACAACATTTACATCAGGCTGGGGTTTATAGACTACAGCTCGGCGTTCAATACCACCATCCCCTCCAAGCTGGTTACCAAGATCTTCAATAAGGATTGTATCATAATTGTATAATAGTTTATTATGGATATATGTTTGTATTGTATTTATGGTGGTGGGTTCTGGCTTGTTTTATTGTTGTGTAAATATTGAATAAATTTTTTGATTATTAAAAAAAAAAAAAAAAAAAAAAAAAAGCTGGTTACCAAGATCTTCAATAAGGATTGTATCATAATTGTATAATAGTTTATTATGGATATATGTTTGTATTGTATTTATGGTGGTGGGTTCTGGCTTGTTTTATTGTAGTGTAAATATTATTTTTTAATAATTGAATAAATTTTTTGAATAAAAAAAAAAAAAAAGCTGGTTACCAAGTTCACGGAACTGGGTGTCTGCGCATTCCTCTGCAATTGGATCCTCAACTTCCTCATCCACAGACCACAGTCTATTCGAATTGGTAGGAATACTTCATCCTCAGTAACAATCAGTACAGGAGCACCTCAAGGCTGCGTGCTCAGTCCCCTGCTCTACTCACTCAACACCCATGACTGTGTAGCCGGACATAGTGCGAACTCCATCATCAAGTTCGCCGACGGCACTACCATTATGGGATGAATAACAGATGGATGAGTCAGAGTATAGAAGTGAGATCGACCGATTGACCAAATGGTGCGAGCACAACAACCTGGCTCTCAACACCAGCAAAACCAAGGAACTGATTATGGACTTTGGAACAGGAAGGTTGAGGACCCACAATCCTGTTTATCAAGTCAAGTTTTATTCAAGTCAAGTCAAGTTTTATTCATCACTTGCACATAAAGTACAAGTGAAATGAATTTGCCAGCAGCGGTACAATAAAAAAAAACACACAATACACAATAAAAATTTAACACAAATATCCACCACAGCATTCAGCACTGTGGTGGAAGGCACAAAATTTGGTCAGTCCTCCTCCATTTTCCCCCATGGTCGGGACCTCAACCCTCCACAGTCGCCGCTGTGGGCGTCCAGATGTTCAGACAAGGTAAGTCCAGGTAAGTCCTGAATCGGTGCCTCCCCACCGGAGACCGCGGCTTCAAGTTGGTGTAGGCCGCAGGTTGGCGGTTGAAGATCTAAAGTCCCCGCCGCACCACAGCAAGAAGCACCGCAGACTGCAGGGCCGGCGGTCGGAGCTCCTCTCCAGGGATCCCCGGCAAGGGACCCCGTTCCGGATGATAAGTCCCCGCCGCGCCCGTGGTAAAAGTAGGCCGCGGACCGGCGGTCGGAGCTCTTCTCCTCCCAGGTCTCCAACGGGGGATCCCAGGCTCATTACGCTGCCAGCTGGAGTTCCGCAGACCGCAGCTTCAGGCTGCCGCGGGCCAGCAAATGGAATGCTCCCCCCTGGCGACGGCTCGCCCGCTCCACCACGAAAGCGTCCTCGATGCGCCCGCAGCTGAAGCCCCAAGCACGTCTCTGGGAAAGGACGCACCGATCCTCGATGTTAGGCCACGGGGGAGGTGACATGGAAAAAGTCGCCTCTCCGTGGAGGAAGCGACCAAAACGTTTTCTCCCTTACCCCCCCACACCACTCCCCAAACAAGACACACCGAGACACATTAAAAACATACATTAAGACACATTAAAAAAAGTAGAAAAACAAGCACACTGCTGGCAGGGCTGCCGGCTCGCAGCGTCCTGACCGACCAATTTCAACGGGATGATGCTGGAGAGAATCAAAAACTTCAAATTCCTGGGCGTGCATATTTCCCTCGATCTTTCCTGGACCAAGCATAATGATGCAATTATAAGAAAGCACATCAGCGCCTCTACTTCCTGAGAAGATTACGGAGATTCGTTATGTCAAAGAGGATTCTCTTGAACTTCTACATGTGCACAGCAGAGAGCATACTGACTGGTTGCATCATGGCCTGGTTCGGCAACTTGAACATCAAGGTGCGGAGAAGATTGCAAAAAGTTGTGAACACTGCCCAGTCCATCACTGGCTCTGACCTCCCCACCATCGAAGGGATTTATCGGAGTCACTGCCTCATAAAGCCAGCCAACATCATCAGAGACCCACACCATCCTGGCCACACTTATCTCAACACTGCCATCGGGAAGAAAATACAGGAGCCTGAGAACTGTAACGTCCAGGTTCAGGAACAGCTTCTTCCCCTCAGCCATCAGGCCATTCATATGTGAGGGTGCACAAAAATTCTGGAGAAACTCAGCGGGTGCAGCAGCATCTATGGAGCGAAGGAAATAGGCGACGTTTCGGGCCGAAACCCTTCTTCAGACTGATGGGGGGTGGGGGGGGGGGGAAGGAAGAAAAAGGGAGGAGGAGGAGCCCGAGGGTGGGGGGATGGGAGGAGACAGCTTGAGGGTTAAGGAAGGGGAGGAGACAGCAAGGGCTAGCAAAATTGGGAGAATTCAATGTTCATGCCATCCGGACGCAAGCAACCCAGGCGGAATATGAGGTGCTGTTCCTCCAATTTCTGGTGTTGCTCACTCTGGCAATGGAGGAGACCCAGGACAGAGAGGTCGGATTGGGAATGGGAGGGGGAGTTGAAGTGCTGAGCCACCGGGAGTTCAGGTAGGTTATTGCGGACTGAGCGGAGGTGTTCGGCGAAACGATCGCCCAACCTCCGCTTAGTCTCCCCGATGTAAATCAGCTGACATCTAGAGCAGTGGATGCAGTAGATGAAGTTGGAGGAGATACAGGTGAACCTTTGTCGCACCTGGAACGACTGCTTGGGTCCTTGAATGGAGTCGAGGGGGGAGGTGAAGGGACAGGTGTTGCATTTCTTGCGGTTGCAACGGAAAGTGCCCGGGGAGGGGGTGGTACGGGAAGGAAGGGAAGAATTGACAAGGGAGTTGCGGAGGGAGCGGTCTTTGCGGAAGGCAGACATAGGGGGAGATGGGAAGATGAAGAACGAGGACATTTCCGATGCCCTGGTGTGGAACGTCTCATCCTGGGAACAGATGCGGCGTAGGCGGAGGAATTGGGAGTAGGGGATGGAGTCTTTACAGGGGGCAGGGTGGGAAGATGTGTAGTCCAGATAGCCATGTGAGTCAGTTGGTTTGTAGTGTATGTCGGTCAGAAGTCTGTCCCCTGCGATGGAGATGGTGAGGTCAAGGAATGGTAGGGAAGTGTCGGAAATGGCCCAGGTGTATTGGAGAGCCGGATGGAAGTTGGTGGTGAAGTGGGTCAGTCAGTTGTGTGTGGGTGCAGGAGGTGGCCCCAAAGCAGTCGTCAATGTAACGGAGGTAGAGGTCGGGGATGGGGCCCTGGTACATATTGAACAAGGATTGTTCAACTTACCCAACAAAGAGACAGGCGTAGCTGGGACCCATGCGTGTGCCCATAGCTACGCCTTGTGTTTGGAGGAAATGGAGGAGCCGCATCTGTTTAAAATGCCATTTTCTCCTGCTTGTCGGAGTCGGAGTTCCTCGAGCTGCTAGCTGCTGGTGAAAAATCGATCCGACTTCCGTTTCAGATTTTTTTTTGTTAATCGCGACACACTTTAATAATTTGATTAAAATAAAAAGCGACTTCTAACGCCCTCAACGCCTACAGTGTGACGGATTGCACGAAATGGGACAAAACAACGGGTAAGTCGTGTATTTTACATATAAACTTGCTTGTTGGGATGGCTTTAATCATATTTTACGTTGCGATAATGTGATTTGGGCCCCATACGAACTGGCAGTGTTTGTCCTGCCGATATGGGGTTCAAATTCACTGCAAATGCAACGTTCCAATCGATCGCGTTCCAGAAAAACCCACTCGCAAGATGATTATGTCATAAGAGCGCCTAAATCGTCTATATTTTGTGTTGTTGTCTACCCATAGTCAATATTTTTATACTAAATATTAGTTTTAGTCCCATGTATTGTGTCCTCGTAATGGGAAGGTTCAGACCATTAACCGCAGAATCTTGTGTTCATTTCTCCGTTCATTTTCGATATTGCTTCTAAGGTACCGGAGTCAGAGGTTTCGCCTTCACCACGCTCCTTCCTTGGAGAAGTTTTTTTGCTCTTGTCTCCATCCTTTACACGATTGAAATGTATAAAAGTGTTATCAACACTTTAAAAAAGGTTAAACCGTGTCTTGAAATCAAGTAATAACAAGTAACATTGAAAGAATGGTAAGCAAGGAGTTAAAAGTTAAAGGAGCAAATGATGTTACAACCTTACAGCATGCTGCCACTAGGAGTACTGTTTATTTCAGTATTTTAAAATTAAAAAGATTTCTTCAGAACAAAGAACTTTAAGTGCCCATTACACACATGCTCTTCCCCACAAAAGTGCAAGGCAATGACCATTTCCAAGACCACTCCCTCTCTAGGTACTTTCTCCTGCATCCGCAAGAGATGCAACACCTATCCCCTTACCTCCCCGCTCGACTGTGTCCAAGGACCCTAACAGTCTTTTCAGTCGAGGCAGAGGTTCACCTCCAACCTCATCTACTGTATCCAGTGTTCCAGGTGTCGACTCCGGTATATCGGCGAGACCAAGTCCAGACTTGGCGACCGTTTCGCTGAACACCTCCGCTCAGTCTGCCTAAACCGACCTGATCTCCCGGTTGCTCAGCACGTTAACTCCCCCTCCCAGTCTGACCTTCTGTCCTTAGCCTCCTCAATGGTCAGAGTGAGGCCCAGCACAAATTGGAGGATCAGCACCTTATATTTCGCTTGGGTAGCTTACACCCCAGTGGTATGAACATTGACTTTTCTAACTTCAAGTTGTCCTTGCTTTCACTGTCTCTCCATCCCCTCCCCAGTTCTACCACTAGTCTTACTGTCTACGACTACATTTTATTTCTGTACCACTCACTACCCTGGCATCAGTCTGAAGGGTCTCGACCCGAAACATCACCCATTCCTTCTCTCCAGAGATGCAGCCTGTCCCGTTGAGTTACTCCAGCATTTTGTCTAACTTCTACCATTTCCAAGGAGTGTCTAAACACGTCCTTAATGATTCCTCCAAAATCAAACAAATCCTTTGCTAATGTCATTTGTTTCAGCAAGAGTACGTTAGAGAATGGGATCTAAATGTTAAAGTAAAATATGAAATCCAAGTTTCATCTCACTCTCCTCACTCTTAAAACTTGCTTTCTCAGTTTCTGATGAAAACTTATTCTGAAACATTAACTGTTTTTTCTTGCAATAGATGTTGCTTAATATGTCCAGCATTTATTATTTTTAAATTCCAAACATTCAGCTGTTTTTTTTTTAGAGAATGAAAAGTTCATGTCTCAGGCAGATGACCCCCTGTAAGCAACTTTTGTTCCAAAATAAACCAACAATTTTGCAAAATAAATTGCAAATACTTTAAAAGAGCAAAGCGTTATTAATAATTGGTTAGATTATTTTCCATGCTTGGAAAACTATGCTATTCAATATATTTAATAGCAATCTCATGCAAGTGAATACTGTGAACACTTCAGTTTAGATTAGTTTAGAGGCACGCAATGAAACAAGCTTTTGGCCCACCGTGTCCACGTTGATCAATGATCATCCATACACTAGTTCTATCCTACATACTTGCGACAACTAATTAAACAACAAACCTGCATGTCTTTGGAATATGGTAGGAAACCAGAGCATCCATAGAAAACCCACGCGGTACAAACCGTATAGACAGCACCCATTGTAGGGATCGAACCTGGGTCTCTGGCACTGCAAGGCAGCAACTCTACTGCTGCGCCATTGTGCCGCCCTTAAATGGTCACCTTCAATGCCAGTAATGTTAACCATTTGGACCTTTTGTCTAGTCCAAAATAGTTTCTTCTTGTTGATCTTTAAAATTGTGAAACCAGAAATGTTACGGAAGGTACGCTTTTAAAAAAAATCACTTTCCAAACATAATTTCTCCACCTCAACATTAAAATATTTCCAAGTCTCAGCCGGGTCTTCAGACATTTTCCCTACTCTCATCTCCAGGTTTAGTGTCTATTGCGCAATGGCTCTCTGTGAAATACTTTAGGACTCACCAATTTTAAGCAGTAAGGCAATATATAAATTACTGCATTGAAGTCCAGAATTGCCAGAGGTTCCCATTGTTAATACTAACTGAGCCTTTAAAGTTTCACCTTTCGCCACTATCAGCTTGACTACTAGTATATCTCCTAAATAATCTTGACTACACTAGTTCATAATAGTTAGAATTATGTCAATCATGCACGACGACAAAGCAGATCTTAGCAATGGAACATACTTTAATCCTTGACCAAATGCACTGTAGTTAACTATAGATACTTTCAAATCAAAAATGGACTGGAGGCCAACATATTCATTTCTTCATAAAATTCCTCATACAAACTAATTGGCAGTTTTTCCAAGATGCTCTGAACAAAACAAACAGGGAAAACATACAAACTCTGTACAGACTGCACCCCAGAAGCTATAAGGCAGCAACTCTACAGTCTGAAGAAGGGTCTCGACGCGAAACGTCACCCATCCTTTTTCTCCAGAGATGCTGCCCGTCCCGCTGAGTTACTCCAGCTTTTTGTGTCTATCTGTGGTTTAAACCAGCATCTGCAGTTCCTTCTTACACAACTCTACAGTTGTGCTGCTTTGAAGCTTTTGAAGATTAGCAGAGGCAGCCAAAAAGCCAAGTGGCTTCAAAAACAGAATTCTACAGGAGAATGATATAGTGGTTAAAAGATTAATCTTCAGTAGATAAACATAAAATGACAATATTCCAGTGACAGGTGGTGCAACAAGATAGTGTTGGAGGTCATTCTTGGTTGGAATCAGACTACAGAGAGGACGAAGAAATAGGGCTAGTAAAGAGAATTCAGAAAAAATGGAGCTAAGCTGTGAATTAAATATTTGGATGATGCTCTCAAAGTCCCCATTAGATGAATGGAAATTTCTAACAGCAATGTTAATTGGAAAAACTTTGTATGGGAGAGGGTGTGGATCATGACTTTCTTCATGAGATGGTACCTCCAGAGGATGAACACAAATGATAATGCTTACAGCGTTCTGGTAATGAAAGCATGAATTTTAGTTTTTGTAGAAACATTGCAGGAGCAGGAGGACAGATGAGTAACAATACATAGGGGAAGACACTTAAAAATAGATAAAATATGCAGTTCTTGGTTGAATTTGACATCAAGATTTTTAACTCTTAATGCAAACATCCCAGTAGGGATTAACTGCATTTAGCAACAACCAGTAGTGCTGGGAGGTTTTGAGAATGGAGGCTTCCAATTTACAGGTGCACAACCTTTTATCCGAAGTTCCAAATAACGAAAAGCTCCGAATAGTGGACATCTTTTTGGGTCCTTGAAGAAAGGTTCACCGAGGGCGGCCCGCAGAGGTGACAGCGGAACCTCCGGTCGGTCCTCGAAGAAAGGGGAACTAAATCCCCATTCATAAAAGAGAAGGTGAGGGTATATTGCGCGGGAGGGTTAATAATTGACAATCTGCTGCTGCCTGCCCGCTGAGTTAAAAAGTTCCCACGGTAGACTCATGATACACAGTGTATCGTGAGTCTTGCGTGGGAACTTTTTAAAGTCAGCGGGCAGGCAGCAGCAGATTGTCGCTCCCTTCAGTTTCACCCCACCTACACCCCTCTGCTTCCCGGCCATGTGTGTGACCCCTTCCCTCCCCTCTCCAGCTCCCCGCCCATTGCACCGGCGTGGGAGCTTTGCACTGTCTTCACGTCGGCGATGCTAGCAGCACAGTGCCAGTCACCGGAGACGTCAGGACCAACGGGACACCAACCCCCAGGCCCACTGCAAGCACGGAGATCCCAGAGACCCACAGCCAGCAGCAGCCCAGCCCCGTTCCAACTCCAGAGGAACACGCTCCCCGTAGGGACAGAAGCTGATGGTGTGCAAGGTACGTCTTGGTCTTGGGGTTGCGGATGAGGCGGCGCAGCTCGGGCTGTGACGTCTCCGGCCACCCCCCTGTACAGGAGCTGAGACTGGGAACTGTGGGGTTGTTTGCAGTTGCAGAGGGAGAGGGCAAGGGCGGTACAGTTCCCAGTCTCAGCTCCAGTCCAGGGGGATGGCCGGAGACGTCAGGACCAACGGGACACCGACTGCAAGCACGGAGATCCCAGAGACTCACAGCCAGCAGCAACTCTAGCCCAGCCCCGCTCCAACTCCAGAGGAACCCGGGTTGCAGATGAGGGGGCGCAGCTCGGGCTGTGGGCGAACTGCCACTTGTCGCTGTAGCGGCGCATCGGGGAGCGGGTTCCTGTTGGTCCTGACGTCTCCGGCCACCCCCCTGGACAGGAGCTGAGAGACGTCAGGACCACCAGAAGCCGCTCCCCGATGGGCCGCTACGGCGACGTGGCAGTTCGCCCACAGCCCGAGCTGCGCCCCCTCATCGGGACACCGACCCCCAGGCCCACTGCAAGCACGGAGATCCCAGATCAGCAACTCCAGCCCAGCCCCGCTCCAACTGCAGAGGAACACGCAGAAGGTGATGGTGTGCAAGGTACGTCTTGTTCTTGGGGTGGCACAGCTCGGGCTGTGGGCGAACTGCCACTTGTCGCCGTAGCGGCCCATCGGGGAGCGGATTCCTCTGGAGTTGGAGGGACAGGGAGACACAGCGGCTTTTGAGAATGGTGGGCAATCACTTCCAAAGTTCTGCCCACACAGTCAGTACACCTCTCCTACACTTGTCTCCCGCACTAAGATCATCTCGCAGAGAATGATCCCAGCCTAACCCTCCCTATTCTGCAAGAAAAAACTACATTGAAGACTGAAACTCGCGATCGAGTAACTGCCGGGATCCAGGCGCAAACTCGCGATCTTGCGGATATGAGCCGAGCACCCTACCACTGAGCCAGCCGTTAAAATCTACGCTAAAAACCTTCCATTCCGAAAGCCGAAAAATTCTGAATTACGAAAAGTGTCTGGTCCCAAGGCTTTCGGATAAAAGGTTGTGCACCTGTACCAACAATGACCCAATGAGGAAATCCATTCAAAATATAATATTAAACAGGTGGTTAAAGTAGCAAAATATTACTGATAGCAATTTTTGCTGAAGATGTCACTGATGGAGAAAAATAATTCAATTTTCACATCCCTTTCACATCGTATAACAATTTACAAACAGAAAGTATGGTTGTTGTAACATTGGAAAAGTAGCACAAGGCAAGTTCCCACACATGGTAATGCAATTATGAGATTTTCTGATCATCTGTTCTGGTACGACCGAATGAGTAAATACCAGTTAAGGCATTGAGGACATCGCCCCCTACTCTTCCTTCGGATAGTGATTCAACCTCAAATGGTGGCTTGGTTTAACATCTTATCCGAAAGATAGCCGCCGCACATTCAATGCTATCGCCATTTGCCATCCATACTTTGGTGCTCAAGTCTTTGGATTAATTAGTAGCATCAAACATGTCATTTTTGGGATAAAGCAATTCAGGCCATTCCTTTGATCCAGATAGACAAGAGCACAAAATGTACATGGCTGATGAAAAGAGCGCTGAAATTCACAAAATGGGAAACAAAGTAATCAACAGTTCCAAACACAGCTAAGATGTTCAGTAGGGATAACTAATTACTTAATATCAGCGCTACAGAATGCCATTTGCAGATCACGAATTTAGACAATGTGGACAAGGCAAACATCAATGTGGGTTTTATACAACAAGTGAGATAATTGGTTAGACATCAATAATATAGTAAAGCACTTTGGAGAATATGCTGACATCATCAACAGCATTACAAAAGCAAAGAAAAGGTTTAGTTTCTTCAGAATGGAGACAAATCCAACTATGAACAGTTGAGCAAATGCCAAAAGATTAGAAAGAGACATACATCAATAAAGTCCAAACCCAAAAGGGACAGACAGCACCAAGGTTGATATCCAGCATCTAAATAAACTCAGAGTCAAAGTCATATTGCCCCAAAACAGATCCTGCAATCCACCATGTTTGTTTATGCCAACAATCAAGTGCACATCGATATTAATCCTATTTTTCTTTTTTGCACTTGGCGCCCAGTCTTCTGCCTTGCCAATTCATGTACTTTTCTAAATATCTAAATGTTATGCAAATCTGTCTCCTTCACGCTCAAAGTAAGTGTGTTCCAGATTTCAATCACGGGTTGGTAAATTCTTCCACGGACCCCTTCTACACCGCTTTGTCCATTACCTTAAACCCATTCCCTCCCAGTTTAATAAACCTTAACTATTGGCAAATGTTTCTTACTATTTAACCTATATATATGGCCCTTATGTTTGTGCACAACTAAATTAGGTAACCTCTCAGCCTCCTCTGTTACAAGCAAAACAAATTCAGCCTATCCCGTCTCTCTTCACAACCAAAACCCACCATCCTTGAAAACATCCAGGACCAGTTATCAAATAATGATGAGATGGAGTACAGGAAGGAGATTGAGAACCTCTCGCCCTGATGTCAAGACAACAACCTTTCTCTCAATGTCAGCAAGGCAAAGGACATAACGTTTCAGGAAGTGAAGCCGTATACATCCTCCAGTAAACATTGACAGTGCTGAAGAGATGGGTGAAAGGGTTCAAGATCCTTGGAGTAAATATCACCAGCTTATCACCAGGACTAGCCATATCGAAGCAATGGCCAAGAAAGCACAACTATGCCGCTCGGGGCTTCCTCAGAGGCTCAGGGAATTCTCCAATAAGTCTCACCAACATCAACAGATGCGCAATTGAAAGCATTTTATTGGGATGCATCACAGCATGATTTGGAATGGCTCGATCTGAGTGCAAGAAATTGCAGAGAATTGTGGATGCAGCCCAGACCATCACACAAACCAACCTCCCTTCCATTGACCATCTACACTTCACACTTTCTCAGCAAGACCATCAGCATAATCAAGGGAGTTCTCACTCCCTCTTCTCTCCTCTCCCCTTCCATCAGGCAAGAGATACAGAAGTGTGAAAACGTATAACCCCAGATTCAGGGACAATTTTTTCTCGGCTGTCATCATGCAACTGAACCATTCTATCAACAATTAGAGAGCAGTTTTGAGCTACTATCTGCCTCCAATGAGACCCTTGGACCATCATTAATTTGAACTTTACTGGATTTTATCTTGCTCTAAACGTTATTCCGTTTATCATGTACCTGTACAGTGGATGACTTAATTGTAATCATGTATACTCTTTCTGCTAATTGGTCAGCATGCACCAACATTTTTTTTTTTACTGTTCCTCGATACACTTGACAATAAACTAAACATTCAGGCAAATACCCTCTATTCCATTTCTCGTGCAAACACACTCGGTGATGCACAGTACTCCAAAACACCACACTGTATAAAGCTGCAACATTAATAATTTATGTCATTACACCAAAACATCTCTGCTCTTATATATTTTGTCCTAACTGAAGCTTGTACAATGTATGCCTTTCTTTTCCCCTGTATACCAATGGATACCTTGAGACTACCCTTCTATCGACAGCACAAATGTTCATGTCGTGCGGAAACTTATTCACCTTATCTCCTACATTCCAATCCAAATTACGAATGTATAACAAGGGTTGCAACACATGTCTCTGTGGTACACCAGATATCATAGTTTTCCCAATCACAAAAGCAACTCTCCACCTCCTACCTCTTTACTCCTACCAGGAAGACAATTCCCAATCCATATGCCAATATTCCGTGAATCCCATCAGCTCTGACCTATTGGACAAGTCTCCCATGTGGGAACTTGTCAAAGGTCTTACTGAAGTTGATGTATAGCCCTCAACTATATTTTGTTACAATTTTAACCAAATTGAAACCTCTCCCCTTTGATTAATCCTGCCTTTCCATTGCACCACCTGCAAATCTACCAATGCTAAAATCTGCCTACATAACATACTGTTTTCTCCATAAAGTTCAATTGGTTCAAAAAATATCTGATGCAACTCGATGCAGATGTCCTCCAAGAGTTTAAAAATCAAAGGTAATGACAAGATAACACAGTGTTCTGCAATCTGCAGAACTTTTCAAAATCTGGCAATCAATTACTTATTTTACTTCCAGTGCATATGTGGATAATACATATGAATAAAGAAAAATGAATCAAAGTT
The DNA here is from genome assembly GCF_028641065.1 of Leucoraja erinaceus. Taxonomy (NCBI): domain Eukaryota; kingdom Metazoa; phylum Chordata; class Chondrichthyes; order Rajiformes; family Rajidae; genus Leucoraja; species Leucoraja erinaceus. Next base: position 79,879,762 of record NC_073380.1, on the reverse strand, counting down.
GAAATGCTCTGCGCATGAAAATAACATACCTTCAGCTCCACATCTGAAGATCATCAGTACTAAAAATAGTAACGAAACTGCTAGGCTGCTGCTGTAGGCCATGAGGAAAAAGCTACTGCAAAACAAGGATACAATTTAATCAGTGATTCTGGACAATTTCCTAAAAAAATAAGTTTTTAGTTTTAAATAGTGCATCAGTCTGGAGTATTTAACACACACTATCATACCATAAATGCAGGACTGCCAACATTGGGTGGGAGTTGAGAGTGAGAGATTGCGAGGGAGCATAGTGACCGAGGGGGGGGGGGAGAGTGTGACAGGGGGCTTTTCCATTTTTCAGCTTGAAATTGTGCAATCTGGTGCATGCTGTAGCGAGTCTTTTAACTTACACTTGAATGCAACATTTATGCTTCAAATTGGATTAGGTATGAATAATGTTAGGCTAAATTACATTCCTAATTACATTCCACAGTAGAGCCAGGCTCTGGTCAACAAGTGCAGCACATGAATGACCTAAGTATATTCATGTATGGAAATCAGATTATAATTCATGCTGTTATGCACATACACATATATAATATATATATTAAAATATATGTGTATATATACATAGAGAAGCAAAAACATAGAAACAAGGCAAGAGGAGTCAGACCTCCATCACTGTTCTGCACAAATAAATCAACCTTACTCTTTGACTATAGAAACAAGACGGAAATAATGGCACATATTCAACCGTATATGGTTCAATGAAATTAAGATATATGTAAAACATTTATATGGAAACAGGCCCTTCAGACCACCAAATCCACACAGACAAGCAATCTACCATACACCAGTTGTATCCTACATGCCAGGAACAATTTACAGAAGCCAATTAACCTACAAACCTGCACTTCTTTTGGATGTGGGAGAAACCAGTATATCCAGAGAAAGCCATGTGGTCATAAGGAGAATGTACAAATACTGTACAGACAGCACCCGTAGTCAGGATCTAATCTGGGTCTTTGGTGCTGCAAGGCATTAACTCTACTGCTGTGCCACCCCATTAAATTATTTTTTCTGTAATATATTTATTATGGTATCACGTCAATGAAGATGAACACGTGATTCTGATTTCTGCCCTTAGTTGGATAACACACATCTCCAGTCATTGTGCTTTATGGCTGGTTTTCAACCTCTTCAGTCTGAACGTCTTGACCCGAAACATCACCTATTCTTTCTCTCCAGAGATGCTGCCTGTCCTGCTGAGTTATTCCAGCTTTTAGTATCTATCTTCAGTTTAAACCACCATCTGCAGTTCCTTCCTACACTCTTTGTTAAGCAAAACAGGTCCTATTCTCATCATATTATTCACCTCAACTAAGTATTTTCTTCACCTCCGTTGCTGCAGAGAATACAATCCCAGTTATCAAATCTTCAAAGTGAATAAAAAATTCCAGCCCTGCCAATATGTTCATAAATCGCCCCTGGATCCTCTCCAGAGCAATTGCACCCTTTCTACGGTGTGACATAGTCTTACAGCATGGAAACAGCCCCTTCATCCCAACTTGTCCATGCAGATCAAGATGCCCCATCTAAACTAGTCCCATTCATCCGCATTTGGCCCATTTCCCTTTAAACCTTGTGTGTGTGCCAGTGTGTATGTAAGGGTGTGTGTTAAGTTGTGTGTGAGAGTGGGTCAGTGAAGCGGCGACAACACCCGGAGTGAGCAGAGACTTGGCGATGTCCGGGGAGAATTTCCCTCGCTCCCCCCCCTCCCCGGGAATGCGGGCCAGCCCAGGTGCTCCGTGTTCAGCTGGGGTCCGGAGGAGGTGAGGGTCACTGGCCCCGAGGTCGGGCATCGGAGAGGAGCCTTAGCTCGAGATTCATCCCCGCAGCTCCGGAGGCGGCACCGAAGCCCCCACTCACCCGGTCCGCTCCTGGCTCTGGGCTGAGGTTAAAACTCCATGCGGTGTGGACAGAGCGGCGACCGGACACAGAGCCACTGGAGGTGAGGGTGGGAGTTGTGAGCGGTGCCTCAGGAGGGGGTGCTTGGACCACCGCTGTGTCTCACGTACTCCCTGTGACTACATGGGTTTCCTCCGGATGCTGAGCTTTCCTCCCACACCCCAAAGACATGCAGGTTAACTTCAGACTCTCATGGTTTAGGAAAATAACGTACCCCCCCCACCTCCCATCCAGTTTAATGCTGCTCTTATTACACCATTAACTAGAGCCATTGTCACGCAGCATCAGAGACCCAGGTGCAATCCTAACCCAGGAGCTTGCATGTGTAGAGTTGCATGTCCAAACGAAATGCCGTTTCAGTTTCCATGCGACTGCTTGGGTTTTTTACCAGATGCTTTGATTTCGGCCCACATCCCAATGACATTCAACTAAGTAACTTGACTGGCCACCATAAAATGTCCCTGGTGCAGATGAATGGTAGAATCTGGGGAAGTCAAAGAGGATGTGGTGGGAATAAAAATGGGATGAATATAGGATTAGTGAAAAATGGGTGGTTGATGATTCTGAGACTCAGTGGGCTGCCAGATCGGCTTCCATACTGCTCAAATCAATAGAAGAATTGTCTTTCAGTAAATCATGAAATTGGAAGCCTGGTTTGCAGAATCAAACACCGTTGGGTTATGTAGGAAAAGAGGAGAGAGGCAAACAGTCACTAAATGTAAGAACAGCTTTCACATTATTTACATGATTTTGCAAAGGTAAGTTAGAAATATAGATTCTATTTAATTTATTATGATGAACAAGCCCGTTTGCAGACACATCTAACCTCCTACTTGATATCCAACTCACCACAAAGTTACGTGATAGAGCTCTGATGTAATAACATAAATTGCTGGAACTACTACGCAGGTCAGGCAGCATCTGCAGAGAGAAAAAGAATGACCACTTCAGTCTGGGAACACTTCATCAGATAATTTAAAAGGAAAGGCAAAACAAGTTTATATTAAGATAAACAAAATCGAAACCAATAAAAAAAATACTGATATGCACTAATGAGTGGGAGATATTGCAGGGTTGTCCAAAACTATAACTGAATAAATCTGGTAGAATAACTATGAAACAAGCAATTGCACTGTATCCTTTACGATGCAGCAGCGACAGCAGGAAAGGCAGTAGAGAACAAATTATTGATCAATGGAAATTAGATGGAGGAAAATAGTAAGGGAAGAAATACTGCACGGACAAAGAGAGTGAGGAACTGCATTAAAGTGAGCTGAGGACTTGATTTCCAGCAACATTGCAACCTAAGGTAGGCATGTTCCTAGGAGTAAATATCACCAGCAACTTGTCCTGGACTAGCCATATCAAAGCAATGGCCAAGAAAGCACACCTACTCCTCAACTTCCTGAGAAGGCTTTGGAAATAGGCATGTCCCCAATAACTCTCCCCAACGTCTACAGATGCGCCATAGAAAGCATTTTAGTGGGATGCATCGCAGCATGATTTGGGAACAGCTTGATCCAAGACCGCAAGAAATTGCAGAGAATTGTGGACGTAGCCCAGACCATCACACAAACCAACCTCCCTTCCATTGACTCCATCTACACTACTTTAGTAATAGCTTGGAAAAGAGCTTGTGATTAACTGCCCAGATGACTAATGCTCGCCGTGTGTTTACTGCTGAAATAAACAAATGTATAGTTTTTGTGTCAAGTATCCCAGCAAGCACTTTGGCGATCGTCATGTTACTCTTCTGCACTCCCTCCTTTTTGTCCTTCTCAAGACAATAACCATCAGCCATTTGACAGAGTTATTTAAAAATAGCCTCTTTCATTTCCGTCTTTGGAGTCAGTATTTTGTGCCATCATCGTGGCCAGGTCGTCGGTACAGCTACTACCCCAAGGCGGGCACAACAGCATTTTATGAGGGCTCGTGTCACATATAGGGCATATATTACCATGACGACCATGATGAGACCTTGCATCAGATTCTTTCCTATGTTTCCCATCCAACTTGTAGCCCACCCCCATAGCTACCAATGGCTATAGGAAGGGTCCTGGTGTAATTTTGCTGTTTCCTTCCGAATGTGTTCTGTTAGGTTAGTTATATTTTCGGAGCTGTCCGGGATATAGGTGCAACATTCAGCACCAATCATGGCACAGGGACTTCCCTTTTCAGCCTAGATAAAATCGAGGGATATTGGATTTTGCAGGCCAATAGTTCGGATGGCAACCATCTCTTCGGTCATTTTTTTCTAGTGTTTCTGCCGTGTCGTTGGCCACTTTTTCTAAGGCTGATGCCATCTGTCTCGCCATTTGACCAACATGGCCATCTCATAACTGGGGAAAAAGGATCACAAAGTAGTGCTGTACCTCAGTAATGGCCCCAAGCACTCTGGATCTGATGTTCACATCCGTGCCGGAAAGGTTTGGAGAATGGTAAATATATGGCACTGAACAGCCAGAGCTAGTCCACAAACAAAATAAGTTCCATTATAGGCTTTGGGAATTCACTTTGGGAATCCGGAGGACAATAAAGATTTTTGTATAGGTATCTCATGTACAGAGAGGTGTTGACATGTCGTTCAGCCTTAATCGGTACTAAAATCCAGAAACTACAAAGTCCCAAAATCACTTTGCTTTTCAAATTGAAGTGGTCGTCTGAGCCCTGGTTTTCTTGGGCTGGTGCCTTCTTGCAGTGTGACGCATGGATCCGTGTTGGCCTTTGTTTTAAAAGTCTTTACATACACATAGTGGCTGGGCTCCAGGCTTTGACACTTCTCTGCTACAGTATTGACCTGTGCTTCCTTGATCTAAGAATGAAAACTAGAAACACATTTGGTTAGAGCAATGCTGTAATTAAGCATATTTTCTCCATCTTACAAATTTGTGTAGCTGAAAAGGATGTTGTAAAAGGCAAATGCTGGGGTCGTCCCATGAGGACACAATCCCATTGTCCGATTGCTGGAAGAGCTAGTGATAATACTTCAACACATTTTGTTGCAAAGCTTGGCGAGTTTAGTTTTTAGCATTCCGTTGTATTGTACTAATAGTCAAAGTCAAAGTCAAAGTAAACTTTATTGTCAATTCAATTATGCAACAGTAGTTACACAGAGGATCGAAATTACGTTTCCCCACACTCCAAATGTGCAAGTAATATTAAAAACACAGACAACATACCAATAAAAGTAGACAATAGACATACATTATTTAAAATATTAAAATATGCACAGTATGCCGAAATGTAGCAAAAACTTTGAGGTATTTTAAAAAGGGTGCAACAATGAAAGGTGCAATATAGAAAAAGTGCAAATTTCGTACTGGAGACATTGAGCCAAAGTTATTTTCACAGTTTGTTTGTCTTTGTTTGGGTACTGTTCATGGAATTTTCTTAAGTGTGTTGAGTAGTCTGATGGCCTGAGGGAAGAAGCTGTTTTTAAATCTGGTGGTTTTGCTCCGCATGCTGCGGTAGCGCTTACCGGAAGGTAGGAGGGCGAACAGTTTGTGTGCTGGGTGAGTGGTGTCTTTGATAATATTGCTTGCTCACTTGCGACAGCGAGAAGGGTATAGGTCCTGGATTGCTGGTTGGGGTGATCTGGTGATCTTCTCTGTCTAATAGTCCTGCTGACTGGGGCTGGGAGGTGAAGTGAAAGTGCTGGTGGATCTGCAGCCCTTTGCACATTTCCTTTATAACTGATTTGGTGAAGTGGGATCCGTTATCACTAGACAGCTGGGACTTTCAGAGATGCAAAGTCCAAAAACTATATATTTAAGCAATATTATTCTGTGATCTTGAGAGTACATCATATTTTCTGTGGTATTCATAACACAACAATGATAAAAAATGATCTTTATTTTGATTGCACCTACTAACATGCATACATTATTATATTACAGTTAATAGGTACCGAGGGCATATTTTTGCTCCAATGCTCTCCATTCCCATTGCTTTTACATTGAAGTGATTGAAATCCAAGTGAAGTTTAAATGGCATCATAAACGTAAAACCTCCAGAATGGATGATATTTATTACGTGGTTGGTTGGGGTCAGTATCAGCACAATTACTATATTAAACTTTGAATCTTCAGATGTCCTGGTTCAAGTTAAAACTAAAGACTCTACATGTTCAATTAATAAAAACAACGAGATTGGGGACATTTCTATTCAAAAGGAGTTGGGGGGGGGGGGGGTTAGAAATAGTCTGTGAGCCCAAAAAAGTTTTTCAAAAAATTGGACTCAGACATTACAAATTTTATATGGGATTATAAATCCCATAGAATACAAATAGCACACCTTAATAAACGAAAAGAGCTGGGGGGGTCTAGCGCTCCCTAATTTTATGTATTATAATTGGGCAGTAAATATTAAAAATATGATTCACCTGCTGGACAATTCTGCACAGCAGGCGGACTGGATGGTAATGGAAAAAGGGGACTGCTCCCCGAGTAATATAGGAGCGACCATCCTCTCACCAATAAATTTGAATAATAAAAATTATAATAAAAATCCAATTATACATAACACAATAAGAACATGGAAACAAATAAAACAGAATTAAAAATTAAGAAACCTATCTCTTTTAATACCAATAGTCAATAATCCATCGTTTAAACCATCAATCATAGACAAATCATTTATACAATGGGAAAGAATGGGAATTAAAACGCTCGAAGATCTGTATGAATTGGGGAATTTACTATCATTTCAACAACTACAACTGAAATATAATTTGAAAAATAACCAATATTTTAAATATCTTCAAATTTGTGATTATCTGAAAAAAAACACACAAAAGACTATCATAATATGCCTTCCGACTTATTGGATGAAGCAATGAAGACCAAGGCGGAATCAGCTAATTTAATATCGTACCTATATAATATCATTTTAAACATAGAAATACCCACAACAGATGGAATTAGAAAAGATTGGGAACAAGAATTAGCTATAAAAATCTCAAAAGAGACCTGGGATAATCATTTACTACAGGTGCATAAATGTTCGATCAACGTACGACATACGCTCATCCAATTTAAAACATTACATAGATTATATTATTCAAAAACTAAATTAAATAAAATCTTCCCTAATGTTTCACCAATCTGTGATAAATGCCTGTGTCAAGAAGCTACCATAGCGCACTCTTTTGTTTTTTGTACAAAAATCAAAAAATTATGGTATGAAATATTTGATATTTTTTCAAAATTGATCAAAAATAAAACTGGTACCAGAACCAGAATGGATTATCTTCGGAATATCGGAAGGTAACCCTGAATTAAACGTGTTTCAGAAGAATTTATTTAATTACGGGCTAATAATGGGAAAAAAGCTTATACTTAAATTCTGGAAAAATGCGCCGACACCAACAATAAAAATGTGGATATCAAATATGTTTGAAACATTACATCTGGAAGAGATGAGATTCCTCCTAGCAGGTAAAGCAGACCAATTCCAAAAGACGTGGTCTATGTTTCTGGACCTATTACAAGTATGAGGTGCAATAGTAATTAAAAAAAAACAAATATATAAATAAGTGGTATCAGGACCTGGTAACGGGAGGTAAAACAACAAAAACAGACTTGGTTGGTAGTCCCCTTTCTGCGGAGTTTAATGTTATAATAGAGCGATTGTTTCTATTTTCTCTTTCTTTCTTTTCTAGGGTCTATTTTCTCACTTTACTTCCTTCTCTAACTTCTTTCCTAAGGGGCTTTCTTTTCCTTACACTCTTGCACTGCACGACTCTCTTGCACTTTCTTTACTTTCCTTACTTCTACATTTTTCTTAAAGCTCAAAAAAAATGAAGCGGTACAAAAAATGTATTAAGATATATGTGTTGTGTAGGATTGTAAGTTACCGTACTTCTAATAAAAATAAAAAAAAAAAAAAAAAAAAAAAAAAAAAAGAAATAGTCAGTGAGGTAAACAAACATAATAGTTGAGTGGTGAATGACAATAGTCAGATTAAGATTCAATCTTTATTGTCATTGTGCAGTGTACAGTACAGAGACAACGAAATGCAGTTAGCATCTCACCCAGAAGAGCGAACATAGAATAATGGAACAGCAAAATATATATATGTACATACATTAGCAATAGTGCAATTTTTTTCTGGGGGAAGGAGTGTCCGAGGGGGCGGTGAGTGGCAATCACCAAGGTGCAGAGTTAAGTTGTGTAACAGCCGCAGCTGTTCCTGAACCTGCTGGTCCAGCAACGGAGAGACCTGTAGCGCTTCCCGGATGGGAGGAGGGTAAACAGTCTGTGGTTGGGGTGAGAGCAGTCCTTGGCGATGCTGAGCGCCCTCCGCAGACAACGCTTGCTTTGGACAGACTCAATGGAGGGGAGTGAGGAACCGGTGATGCGTTGGGCAATTTTCACCACCCTCTGCAGTGCTTTCCGGTCGGAGACAAAGCAGTTGCCATACCATACTGTGATACAGTTGGTAAGGATGCTCTCGATGGTGCAGCGGTAGAAGTTCACCAGGATCTGAGGAGACAGATGGATCTTCTTTTGTCTCCTCAGGAAGAAGAGACACTGGTGAGCCTTCTTGACCAGTGTTGAGGTATTGTGGGTCCAAGAGAGATGTTGACCCCCAGAAACCTGAAGCTGGAAACACGTTCCACCTCCATCCCGTTAATATGGATGGGGGTGTGCGTGCCACCCCTAGACCTTCTGTAGTCCACAATGAGCTCCTTGGTCTTCTTGGAGTTAAGGGCCAGGTTGTTGTCAGCGCACCATGCTGCTAGGAGCTGGACCTCTTCCCTATAGGCCGACTCATCGTTGTAGCTAATGAGACCAATCACCGTTGCATCATCTGCATACTTGATGATGATGTTAGTACCATGTACAGGTGTGCAGTCGTAGGTGAAGAGGGAGTAGAGGAGGGGGCTCAGCACACAGCCCTGTGGAACGCCGGTGTTCAGGGTGAGGGTTGAAGAGGTGTGGTTGTCTGACCTAACATACTGGGGTCTGTTAGTTAGAAAGTCCAGTATCCAGTTGCAGAGGGAGGGGTCGATGCCTAGGTCGCAGAGTTTGGTGATCAGTTTTGAGGGGATAATGGTGTTAAATGCTGAGCTATGAGCAATGAACAGCATTCTCACGTAGGTGTCTCTGTTGTCGAGGTGGGAGAGGGCGGAGTGAAGTGCCGTTGAGATGGCATCCTCCGTACTCCTGTTCTTGCGGTAGGCGAACTGATAGGGGTCCAGTGTGGGAGGTAGGCAGCCTTTGATGTGTGCCAGGACAAGCCTCTCGAAGCACTTAATGATGATGGGAGTAAGTGCAACTGGGCGGAAGTCATTAAGGCTCGCCGCAGTGGAGTGTTTTGGCACCGGCACAATGGAGGTGGTTTTAAGGCACCTGGGGACAACTGCTTGGGCAAGTGACAGGTTGAAGATGTCAGTCCAGGCGTCTGTCAGCTGTGCAGCACAGGCCCCGAGGACACGCCCGGGGATGCCGTCAGGGCCAGCAGCCTTTCGTGCATTAATCCTGCTCAGTGCCACATAGGGGGTGAGTGTGAGGGGCTGGTGATCAGCAACGAGCACAGCCTTGATGGCCATCTCTTGTCCCTGTCAAAGCGGCCATAAAATTGGTTAAGCTCCTCAAGGAAGGAGGTGTCGCTGGATGTGGGGGTGGTGTTGGTGGATCTATAGTCCATGATGGCCTGGATGCCTTGCCACATGCATCGGGGGTCGGAATTGCTATTGAAGTGCTACCTTCCCAATATTTAACTGAAGGATATAATGGGTTATCTGGGCTGTATGTTGTGACAGACAGCCTGCCGCCTTGCATGTCATTTTAATATTTTTCTGGGGGAAGGAGTGTCCGGGGGGGGGGGGTGACTGGCAATCACCAAGGTGCAGAGTTAAGTTGTGTAACAGCCGCAGCTGTTCCTGAACCTGCTGGTCCAGCAACGGAGAGACCTGTAGCGCTTCCCGGATGGGAGGAGGGTAAACAGTCTGTGGTTGGGGTGAGAGCAGTCCTTGACGATGCTGTGCGCCCTTCGCAGACATCGCTTGCTCTGAACAGACTCAATGGAGGGGAGTGAGGAACCGGTGATGCGTTGAGCAGTTTTCACCACCCTCTGCAGTGCTTTCCGGTCGGAGACAAATCTCCCACCCCCCTGGGTATTCCGGATGAATAAATTAAGGTTTTGTCAACTAATTACAAATCAGGCTAATTACAAATCAATAACATTAGTCAACTCTGAAACATGAAGCGCTGAGCATTGGGATCCAGACATCAAGGACAACTGGCCTCAGTTCCCCGCTCACATCTGGCAGTGTTCTCCATCTGAACCAGGGGCCACGGACCGTTTTTGAAAGTAGGGAGGCTGAGCGATCACTGATCACTGGCCTTGGGGGTATCCGGTGATGGAGTGGAGCTACCGAGTGGGGAGAGGGTGTGGAAGGGGAGTTTCCCCCCTCCCAGGGTGGGGACCTTTTGAAATTTGATGTATTAAAATCATGTTTTAGTGTATTGTAGAAGTATGATTTCAACTTTTTGTATGAAGTATTTTTAAGAGGCAACTTTTTAAGGGGTAACTTTTTCCACACAAAGGGTGGTGGGTGTATGGAACAAGCTGCCAGAGGAGGTGGTTGAGGCAGGGACCATCCCACATTTAAGAAACAGTTAGACTGATACATGGATAGGGCAGCTTTGGAGGTATGGACCAAGAACAGGTAGCGTAGCTGGGACATGTTGGCGGGTGTGGGCAAGTTGTGCCGAAGGGCCTGTTTTCACACTGTATCACTCTATGACTACATTATACCTCCACCATGCATGAATGCTTCAAAATCACATGGTCGAGTTTTATTGCTATATACTCAAGCATAGAAACGTAGAAAATAGGTGGAGGAGGTGGCTGATCTGGCACTCTGGTGTCAGGCCAACAGCCTCCTCTTGAACATCAAAAAAACTAAGGAGCTGATCGTGGACTTAAGGAGGGCACATCATCCGAGGACGTACATACCATTGAGGATAAATGGGGATACTGTGGATAGGGTGAGCTGCTTTAAATACCTGGGAGTCCACATCTCTGAGGATATGACATGGACATCACACACCGCAGCACTCGTGAGTAAGGCAAGGCAGTGCCTTTACCACCTCAGGCAATTAAGGAAATTCAGAGTGTCTCCGAGGATCCTCCAGTGCTTCTACTCAGCGGCTATGGAAAGCACCTTGTCCGGAAATATTACAATCTGGTTTGGGAATTGCTTTGCCCAGGACAAGAAGGCTCTGCAGAGAGTAGTTTGTTCGGCCGAACGCACTATGGGAACTTCACTCGCCCCCTGCAGGAACTATACATCAGGAGGTGCAACTCCAGAGACAATAAAATCATGGGGAGACCCCTTCCACCCCTGCAACGGACTGTTCCAGCTGCTACGGTCAGGCAAACGCCTCCGTTGCCATGCTGTGAGAACAGAGAGGTTGAGAAGCTTCTTACCAGATGCCATTAGGACTGTAAACTCCTATCTCACCAGGGTCTAACTTTACTGTACCACTCTACTGCGTTTTTGTTTAATTGCTGTTTTTTTCCCTTTTTCCTTCCGCCCACAATATTTAATTTGAAAAAGAATATGTGATTCTGTTACATTCTGTTTGTAGTTTGTTTGTTTGTCTTTTTGCACAAAGTCATTTGCAAAGGCATTGCCACTTTTCATTTCACTGCACATCTCGTATGTGTATGTGACGAATAAACTTGACTTGACTTGAAATAGGCCATTCAGCCCTTCGAGCCAGCACTGCCATTCAATATGATCATGGCTGTTCATTTAAAATCAGTACCTCTTTCCTGTTTTTTTCCCCATATCCCTTGATTTCGTCAGCCCCAAGAACTAAATGTAACTCTCTCTTGAAAACATCCAGTGAATTAGCCTGCACTGCCTTGTGTGGCAGAAAATGCCACAGATTCACAACTCTCTGCGTGAAGAAAGTTTGTCCTCATCTCAGTCCTAACTGGCCTACCCTTTATTCTTAAACCGAGACCCCTGGTTCTGAACTCCCCCAACATCGGGAATATTGTTCCTGCAGTTACAGTAAGTGAAAATCTAGCAGGCAAGCAGGATGCTTTCTCCAACCACCCCCGTTTGAAGTCCACTATCTTCCATCGTTTCTACCCAGTGCTTGGTACTTACTTCCACAGCAGCCACTGGTTGTCCTCCAGGATGCACTGAGCCGCAGCCTGATCCATGCCGGTCACCTAGGCGAATTTGGCACAGAGACTCTCACGGCAGCGGCACAATGCTTCCGATGCCTCCAACTGCCCGTGACTCTTGCACTGAGGCTGCTCCATGGCTGGATCTGCAGTGAGCGACTGGCCAGCCCGGCAAACACTCGCCAGTCCCGCTCCCCGTCCGCACCTGTCCCCGCCGCTGCTTCTGCGTGCAACACCCGTGGCCCATGCAGTTGATATGAGTTTTGAAATTTTCGTTGATCACAGAATTTCTCACGGCAGAGCCTGAGAAATTTGTGATCAGCGTAAGAATTTGGCGAAATGCATGATTCTCACGCTCAATGCATGAGAGTTGGCAGCCCTGCATCTCTATCCCCCTCTCTTCTCCCCTCTTTCTCTCTCTTTCTCCCCCTCCCTTCTTCTCTCCACCTTTCCCTTCCTCCCACCTCACTCTCCCCCCCCCCCTCTCTCTCTCTCGTTCTCTCTCCTCTCATCCCCCTCTATCTCTCTCTCTCCCCCTCTGCCTGTCCCTCTCCTCTCACCCCCTCTCCCCCCCTCCCCTCCTGCTCTCTCACCCCTCCTGCTCTCTCACCCCTCTCACTCCCCCTCTCTCTTGCCCCCTCTCCTCTCTCTCTCCCCCCTCTTTCCCCTAACTCTCTCTCCCCTCTTTCGACTAACTCTCTCCCCCTCCCTCCCTCTCTATCTTCTCTCTCCCCCCTCTCTCTCTTTCTCCTCTGTCTATATCTCCTCTTTCTTTTTGCCCCCCTCTCTCTCTCGTTCCCCGTTCTCTCTTTCCCCCCCGTCTCCCTCTTCCCCCTCTCTCTTTTACCACCCCCCTCTTTCCCCCATCTCCTTCTCTCCTACCCTCTCTCCTTCCCCTCCACCCCCTCTCTCTCCTCTCTCTTCCTCTCCCCCCTCACTCTCCCATCAAACAGATGGTGATCAAGCAAATGTAGAATGGTTAACTGGAAGATGACAGCGAGCCATACAAACAGTAAAATTAATCAGGACAGGTAAACTAGTCGGAGAACTAGTGAGGGAGAGGGGAGCAAAGTGTCAGTTATTGTTCCATTCCCCTAACTAACACAAGCTTTTTAAGATATTACACCGAAACAATGCATTAGAATTTTCAGATAGCTTAATAACCAAATATGGCACCAGTGCCGTAACTAGCTGCACATATTCAATCTCTGCCCCTTGACTAGTTTCCTCAATGCCCAAGTTGTTTCGCACAATCCAGTTCTCATCAAGCTCCATTGTCACGAAGGTTCATCAAATTGTCCAAGATTCTTATCCTTGCCTCCAACAAACTTTGACAGCCACACCAGTGGAAGTCTATCTTCTGACATCTACCTGTCCCCGCTCCATTACGAATGAAGGCTGTATCCCTTTGTATGGAATATTCGCTCTAGCACCACTCCATAGGAGCATCAAAACCCTTCAGAAATTTCTGCAATCACAAACATTGTCTTTTGCCCTTCTCGTAACCCTGGCAGGCATTTATAAATGTCTGCAATGCAAACGGCTGTAATAATGTGAACTGTTAATTTATCTTGCGATGATTTACAATTGCTTTAAAAAAATATTAATATGTCACTAACAGCTACCTGTAAACCAAATCTCAGAAGTTCCAATGGAGTACCCAGTAGAAAAGCACATACATAAAAGGTTTAAAGTTCATCCAACTAAATTCTTCATGCAATTTTCGGCTGCAGTTTTGTTTGCCACTAAATATTCATGCAGAGAGTAAAAATCATATACATTTTCAGAAATAACCATAAACTTACCCATTAACTTGTTTTCATGTTAGAAATTTTACAAAAGTCTACATACATCATTCCATCGGAACATAGTTGACATTTTTTCACCTGAGGGAAGAAAAGGTAGATCAGAGATGCATTTCATCCTTCAATTCAGTTCAAGTTCAAGTTACATTTATTTTCACATGCACCAATTTGTGCATGTGACAATTAGATATGAAAGATGCCAGAAATATTAAAAATAATTAAGAGTTGAAAATACTTAACATAAATTTTGGATTAAAAATTTGACTTGTGTTGAATTATCTTTTGCATTACAGCGAGCGGCTCATACTAGAGCTCGGATGAAGCAAGGACATTCATAGTGAACCAAATTACTTCTTCACAATAATCAATAGTCAGGAACACTAACAGTAAATCATTCACAACAGCTTCAGCAATGTTTACAAGTGCTTGATTGGAGACATTTTAAACAATACGATTAAAAAAAGGAAAAACTGACAAAGTGGTAAACTTACTGCGTTCAATGCAAATTTACACAGAAAAATAGTTCAAGAAAGGCAAAGTTGCTCCGACAATAACATTAGTTAAGGAAAAAACAAATCTTTAGCAGAGAAAGATCAATCAGCATCTGCATATTTTGGGAGAGGGTTCAGGATATTAATTACCATTTGAGATTCCAAGCCCCAAGGCAGCTTCTTGTGTTTTGCTACTTTGCCTGGGCAGAGGAATTGTAGACCTAATTTCCTGGGGACTCTCTGATTTAACAAAAACAATCAAACAAGATTCAAGTACAACCAGAGGGAGCAATTTCAGAGGGAGGCCAAGCTTTCTCTTCAAAAACAATGGTACCCTTGTGGATCCCGCAACCCACAGAATGCATCGTTTAATCACGTTTTACTATTAGATTTTGAAATCTTAATATTGCACAAATCTATACAACTGATAATTTTCTGACATAACCACTTCCAGTAAGTGAAATGCATCGAGAGGCTAGTTATGGCGCTATCAACTAACTCCTGCCTCAGAAATTACCTAGATCCACTTCAATTTGCCTAATGCCATAACACGTCAATCGCAGATATCATCTCCCTGTAAAGACAAAAAGCTGGAGTAACTTAGCTGGTCAGACAGCATCTCTGGAGAAAAGGAATAGGTTCTTTTTCCTATACCTTTTCTCCAAAGATGCTGTCTGACCCACTGAGTTACTCCAGCTTTTTGTGTCTACCTTCGGTTTAAACCAGCATCTGCAGTGTCTTCCTATTCATCTCCTTGGATATAGGCAAAAATTGCTGGAGTAACTCAGTGGGACATGCAGCATCTCTGGATCGAAGGAATGGGTGACGTTTCTGGCTGAGACCCTTCTTCATCTCTCTGGCTCTACCCTCTGGACCATCTGGATAGCAGAAGTGCATACATCAGGCTGCTATTCATTAACTATTATTCCGTCAAACTCATGACCAGCTCAAAGACCTGGGCCTCCGTACCTCGCTTCGCAACTGGATCCAGACGTCATCGTCAGACCTCAGATACTGCAAATTGGTAACAACACGTCCTATTCTCGAAAAACATGAACACATGTTCACATCAAGGCAGCATGTTCAGCCTCCTGATCTACTTTATTTACACACATCCCCATGCGATTTCACTCAACGAGTGGTGGGGAGCTTCGACTTCACTGCCTCAGGGTATAAGTGAATCCAGCAGCCTTCACTGTATTTAATGAGCATTCTAAGAACACTTGAAGAGCCAGCACTTAAAAGATTGCAAACCAACAGCTAGGAGGGAAGCAACACCAAAGTCCACGCGTGGTTTGGATAGATAAAAAGGTGACTCTCTGTTCTGCAAATTTCCACAAATCTACAAAATAGGTAATGTTTCTTCAAATCTCTGACTCTGTTAGGTTTTTTATAATTTAGAGATACAGCATGGAAACTTGCCCATCCACCCATCAAGTCTGTGCCAGACAGCGATCACCCGTACACTAATTCTATACTACACACCAGGGACAATTTACAGAAGCCAATTAAACTACAAACTTACACGTCTTTGAAATTTGGGAGGAAACCGGAGCACCTAGAGAAAACTCATGCAGCATTTATGCAGTTGGGAGAGGGGAACGGAAGGGTTCTGCTTAGATTTATTTATTTATTTATTTATTATTTATTTCGAGCAGAATAAATGAATAAAAAGCAAGTGCGAAACAGCATACAAAAAACAAAACAAAAATATTTATAAAGTGTCATAAACAATATCTATAAATAAATGAAATCGTATGTGTCCAAAAAGGAGCAGGAAGAAGCCAAAGCTTATTAATTCCTACCTCTTATTCAACTGCTTGTAATTGTCTTATACAAATTTAGCAGCTATATGTACACCATAGGTACACCAGCCACTATATGTACACCAAATTATTTACATTTAAACACTAATCAAATATTTACAAAGCCATACAAAAAAGAAAAGAAAAAACCCTCATATACTATACAGTATCTTAGTCATATATACAACCCCACTCTATAATCACCCTTCCCAATACAATCAGTATAACAAATATCCCACTCACAATCACCTATCCTCATCCCAATATCCTTTTAAACAAGTGTTTTTGTCCATATTTTTAAACTGAATTATGCTTGTGCTAAGTTTTATCTCCTGTTCCAGACCATTCCACAAATTCACACCACAGATTGCTATGCACATACTTTTAAGAGTTGTTCTGACATTGAGTTTTTTTTAATTATGTTCCCCTCTCAAATTATACCCACCCTGTCTTTCCATAAACAGTTTTTGTATATTTCTTGGAATATACTTTTTTAAAATTAATTATGGTACCAAAAAGAGAAGAAAGGTTAGTCTTTAATTATTTTAGAGATACAGCATGGAAACAGGCCCATCGGCACACCGAGTCTGTGCTAAAGAGCGATCACCCATACACTAATTCTATAATACACACCAGGGACAATTTACAGAAGCCAATTAACCTACAAACCTGCACGTCTTTGGAACTTGGGAGGAAACAGGAGCACCCGGTGAACTCCTGCAGTCACAGGGAGAACTCCGTACATGCAGCACCCGTAGTCAGGATCGAACAGGTGCAGCAGGCAGTGAAGAAGGCGAATGGTATGTTAGCATTCATAGCAAAAGGATTTGAGTATAGGAGCAGGGAGGTTCTACTGCAGTTGTACAGGGTCTTAGTGAGACCACACCTGGAGTATTGCGTACAGTTTTGATCTCCTAGTCTGAGGAAAGACATTCTTGCCATAGAGGAAGTACAGAGAAGGTTCACCAGACTGATTCCTGGGATGTCAGGACTTTCATATGAAGAAAGACTGGATAGACTCGGGTTTGTACTCGCTAGAATTTAGAAGATTGAGGGGGGATCTTATAGAAACTTACAAAATTCTTAAGGGGTTGGACAGGCTAGATGCAGGAAGATTGTTCCCGATGTTGGGGAAGTCCAGAACAAGGGGTCACAGTTTAAGGATAAAGGGGAAATCTTTTAGGACCGAGATGAGGAAAACCTTTTTCACACAGAGAGTGGTGAATCTCTGGAATTCTCTCCCGCAGAAGGTAGTTGAGGCCACAGTTCATTGGCTATATTTAAGAGGTAGTTAGATGTGGCCCTTGTGGCTAAAGGGGTCAGGGGGTATGGAGAGAAGGCAGGTACAGGATACTGAGTTGGATGATCAGCCATGATCATATTGAATGGCGGTGCAGGCTCGAAGGGCCGAATGGCCTACTCCTGCACCTATTTTCTATGTTTCTATGCTTCTATGAACCCTGGTCTCTGGCGTTGTAAGGCAGCAACTCTATTGCTGCACCACTGACTTATCAGCACATTTCTGCAGCACTGTTTATGAGGCAGACTGGTGGCTGGGGATTAAAAGGAAGCAAGGTCAAATGGATAAAAGAAACGAAGAATTAAATGCAAATGAAGTAAAGAGAATTCCAGGTACTGCAAGAGAAACTTTAACTATGTCTAAATGAAAGCTTGGCAGAAGGAAAAAAGAACATGCAATATTTGAAGTCATTTCAGTCATTTGAAATCAAAAGGAAAGCACTATAACAAACAAAATAATTTCCAAGTTGAAAGAGAAAGGGCAGCATCAAACCAGCCACAAAGATCAAGCAATGGTTCAGATGACCTCTCACACCTGATACGTAATTGGGCATGGACGTTCAACTCTTTCCCATGAAAGGATATATAAAACAAATTCTCTTCCTCAATACATAATGATTTGTCCAACCTGCACTCTGCATCTAAAGCATGTCTATATTTTTTCTTTAGGATTTAATTTTAGATGGCAGCTTTGTTTGTTTTCAACTGGCATCAAAACATATGCAGAAAGAGGAATATACACATAATGGGCAAATGGAAACAGACTGCTCAGTGTCCTGCATACTTTTTATCCTTCAATCAACACAGTTAAAACAAATTACCTGGTCATTATATCAATGTTTGTGGACACTTTCTCTGCAGAATTGGCCAGTATGTTTTCTATAATACACCATAACCATGGTTGCGTGGGTTTTCCCAAAGATCTTCGGTTTCCTCCCACACTCCAAAGACGTACAGGTTTGTAGGTTCAATGGCTTGGTATAAATGTAAATTGTCCCAGGTGGCGTCAACAATGGCTGCTTCACCAACAGTCTGTCTGTCCCTTCCTTCTCTGTTGTTTTTTTAGTATGTGTTAAATGTGTGATTTTAAGTATTCTTTAGCTTGTTTTATGTGGGTGGTAGGGGAGAGAGTTGGGGGAAACCTTAAAAAAAATTGGTACACGTGACAATAAAAGACCTTTTACACCTTTGCGGATAGAGTTAATGTGCCGGGATCGCTGGTTGGTGCGGACTCAGTGGGCCGAAGGGCCTCTTTCCACTCTGTATCTGTAAAGTCAATAAAGTTCTTTTGATAACTGGCTTTTGATACCCCAAGGTTATGAATTGCAAAATAAATGTTTTTTTGTCTTTCTTCTCTAGATATAATCTCCCCGAGAACAAATAGCACAGGAAGATTTGATTGACGTTATCCCGATACTCCCCTCATCATTTGACAATTGCGGGTAAATTTAGCCAAGTTACTTGCCCTGATGACCTGTTTGCATTCACAGGAAGCTTCCCTCAAAGTGGCCCTTTTAACATGTATTTTTTGCTTTTATACTCATTTCCTCCTTTGTTTAAATAGCATGTATGCTGTTGGGAGGAGGGAAAGGTGGGTACTGCTTAGATTTTTTTTTTTAATTAATGATACCAAAAAGGGGAGAAATGTTATTATTCTTTTTCATGATATGTGGGAGTTGATGAAAGGCATTGGGGTTCATGGCAATCACATCTCCATGAAAGTAGTTTCAGCACATGGAACTTTGATTTAAGCCTTTGAGCTGAGATTGGAATTGGAAAACTACCTCTATACATTATTATAGGAGGTAGTCACACACCTTACTTTAAGTACTGTAGAAAGGGTTAATCAAGAGAGGCATTAATGACAATGAATGTGAACGGAATGGAGATTAAGAAAATAGTTCTACATCAGCCTCAGCACTTGCTCTTGTTCACAGGCACAAGGTTTATATAACCTGTATGAGTGAGAACAATGACCATAAGGTGGTTGACCAAATTGACCATAGTATCATGGTATGAATAGCTACTCAAGTTGAGGAGTGAAATGGCTTAGACTACAAGTAGGGGACAGTAAAGTTAGGGGGGTGCATGCCATCCTGTGCAGATAGCAGAATGAGTATACAAGGTTCTGTCGTCTGCTGGTGCCAAAATTAAGGACATCGCTTTGCGGCTGCGGAGGCACTTGAGAATTAAATATTTTGAGATACTTAACTTTTAGAAGAAATCAATGGAAAAGGAGGCAAGGGTTGCCCCGATCAAACAACAGAAGAAAAAGTAGAATCATCCTGGGAAAAGCTTTAAAATTAATCAACAAGAGGCAGAAACGCTCCCAGGAAAGGAAAGGTACTCACAAATACAAGGGCAGTATAGTCAATATCATAGGCTTAAATCTTAAACTAGCAAACCAAATTAACAGTAATAATGTGGGGGATAAATTGCAGAATATCAGAGATGGTCTTCAAAAATAGTTTTTTCAGGGACCAAAGGGGAAAGTCTATTTAAAGTTTGTTGCAAATGGAGGTACTTGAGGAAAAAGTGATCATAATATTATAGAATTTTATAGCAAAAGACAGTGATTCAGTGCAACCTGAAACCAAAAGACATCTGAATTAAGCAACAACAAAAAAAATCAAAGCATGAGCCATGAACTGGCTATGGTACATTGCGAAACGTAACTAAATGGCATGACAATAAACAATTTGAAGTAGTACAAGGAAAATACATTTCTTTAAGGCAAAAGAACAGCAGGAAAAATGATCCAACTTTGCTTATCAAGATAAAGACAATATTAGATCAAAGGAAAATAATTACAATGTTGCCAAAAAAGCAGTAGGCCTAAGGATTGAGAGCATTTCAAAATTTATTAGAAGGTTCTGTCACTGATAAGTAGAATATGAAAGAAGTCTAGTGAGGAATAACAACACTACAAAAGCTTTTATAGATGTAAAAATAATTATCTAATTAATTTCAACCCTTCCAAACAGACAGGAGAAATTATTTGTAGAATATAGAATATGTAACTAAAAAGAGATTAAATGCATTTTCACAAAAGACAAAAATGTTGGAGCACGACAAGGTCAAAAAAGAATGAGGGTCATAAATTAGTAATTCTGGAGATAATAATGGGACCGAATAGCCAGACTTCCCAGAACATGATGTTCCACATTCTAGGGTTGTGCAATTGTTAGCACCAGATGTAGTGAATGCACTGACTGCCATCTTCCAAGTACCATTACTTCTACAACCGTTCAGATGTCACAAGGATTTATGTTTGGGCTCCAGCTGTTCAATCACATCAAAGAATCTATATTAATAATTTGGGTTTGGATGAGAATGCACATGGCAAGATTAGCAAGGTTGCTGATGATACAAAACTGGGTGGCATTGCAGAAAGTGAAGATGGTATTCAAAAATTGCAGCAGGATCTTGATCGATTGGCCAGGTGGGCTGTGGAATGGTTTATGGAATGTCATGCAGACAAATGCGAGGTGTGGAAAGTCTAATTTGAGTAGGACGCACACAGTGAATGGGTCTGGAAAGTGTTGTATACCAGAGGGATCTAGGAATGCAAGTACGTAGTTAGTTTAAGGTGGCGTCATATAGATGGTCAAAAAGGCTTTTGAAGCATTTGCCTTCATCAGTCGATTATTGAATGCAGAAATTGGGAGGTCATGTTGCAGGTATAGAAGACGTTGGTGAGGCCACATTTAGAGTATTGTGTTCCGTTCTGGGCATCATGTTATAGAAAAGACGTTGTCAAGTTGGAAAGTGTGCAGAGAAGATTTACAACGATGTTGCCAGGACTCGAGGGTCTGAGCTATAGGGAGAGGTTGAGCAGGCTGGAACTCTATTCCCTGGAGAGCAGGAGGATGAGAAGTGATCTTAGAGGTGTATAAAATAATGGGAGGGTGAATGGGTAAATGCAAGAAACGCAAGAGTCTCTTGCCCAGAGTAGAGGAATATAGAACCAGAGAGGATAGGCATGAGGAGAAGGGGGAAATTATCTGGTGTTAAGCCATACCATCTGTCAGACAGAATATGCTTCAGTTGTACAAAACTTCTTTCTACCTCAGCCGAGGTCGCTGGTGCACACCCAAAACAAGCAACAGACTCTACTAGACTAAGTGGAACCCGTTGGGTCCAATGTTCACACGGGAGGGTTGGTCCCCCAATGCAATATTCCACCTCTCCACCAATTCCAATGTTGGTGGCTAGTGGGAGGAGGCTTTCTGTAGCGCTAGTATGGGTATTGTGGGCTGAAGGAACTGGTTTCCAGAGGGCAGGTATGGACATTGTGGGCCAAATGGATTCTTGGGGTGGCAGCTCAGTCACTCAAGCCTGATGTGCTGGCAGCTCACTCATGGCTGGTGGGCTAGCAGTTGACTCACGGCTATTCCTTGAAATTCCATTTCAAGCAGGGTGCGAGGCTACCAAATTCAGGTGCAGTTTCAGACCACCAGGTAGGGTGTAAGGCCACCAAATCAAGTGCAGTTTCATGCCATTTCAAGCAGGGTGCAAGGCCACCAAATGCTAGTGCTGTTTCATTCCATTTCAAGAAGGGTGCAAGGCCACCAAATTCAAGTGCAGTTTTATACCACTTCAAGCATGGTGTAAGACAACCAAATTGAAGTGCAGTTTCATACCATTTCAAGCAGGGTGCAAGGCCACCAAATTCAAGTGCAGTTTCATATCATTTTGTGCAGGGTGCCAGGCCACCACATTCAAATGCAGTTTCATACCATTTCAAGCAGGGTGAAACCACCATAAAACCACTATAAAACCACACAAGACACCACATAAACACTACACTCACAGTTCAGTAGACATTCAGTGTGTTCGGTTAATTCACAGCTCTGTCATGACATCTCCCTCCCCCATCTTGCAGAGACTGAGCCACACCCACACTTTTGGGTTTTATAATCCCCCCCCCCCTCGTCGGAATGGGTGTGGCCTTCATGGCGTGATTGACAGGAGAGAGATTCTCAACGTTTTTTTAAACACTAATAACACTTTTATTTTTAATTGATGGGAAAAATCCTCTGCACCTGATGAGCGGCCGTGGACTGCGTAAGATGGACAAAAATCACAGCCATAAGTGATAGCGTTTTATCTAAAATCAATATAGAGTGCAAACAGAAAGTTGTCAAGTTACCACCAACAACAAGCATTTTTGCAGTGCAGCATTTCAAAGCAGTTACCACCACCAACAACCATCATTTTTGCAGTGCAGCATTTCAAAGAAGTTACCACCACCAACAACAACCATTTTTGCAGTGCAGCATTTCAAAGCAGTTACCACCACCAACAACCATCATTTTTGCAGTGCAGCATTTCAAAGAAGTTACCACCACCAACAACAACCATTTTTGCAGTGCAGCATTTCAAAGCAGTTACCACCATCACCAACAACAACCATTTTTGCAGTGCAGCATTTCAAAGCAGTTAGCACCACCAACTACAACAACAACCTTTTTGCAGTGCAGCATTTCAAAGCAGTTACCACCACCAACAACAACCATTTTTACAGTGCAGCATTTCAAAGCAGTTACCACCACCAACAACAACCATTTTTGCAGTGCAGCATTTCAAAGCAACCACATTTTCATTTTCAAACCACATTAAGGGCATTCACAGTTGAGTAGACATGTGTTCAGTGGCATTCACAGCTCAGAGATGTGACCCTCTCGCTTCCTCCATCATGCAGAGACTGAGTAGGGCACAACACTTCTGGGTTTTATAGTCCCTCCCCCCTCCCACCAGCAGGGGCAGCAGAGAGAATGTCAACATTTTTTAAACATTAAGAACTTTTATTTTTCATCGATGGGAAAAATCCTCTTGTCCTGCGCAGCAGAGGGGGACTCTTAAGTAAGATGGCCAAAAATCACAGCCATAAGTGGTAGCGGTTTTTCAAAAATCATGAAACAGAAAACAGGAAGTGGTCAAGATCTTACTTTTAGTAATATAGATATTCATGGCGATATCTTGTGCATTACAACTACCTTTGAGAACTTTTGTATTTCTTCAAGATCTTTGTTAGCTAAAATCACTCTCTCCCATTTTCCTTGTTTGTCTTTACCTACATTGCCAGGAGTTTTACGGATATCGTCAGTTATTTTGTTGAAAACCTGCAAGTTATTCACTAACGTTTCACCGTGTTTCTCAAGGGAAGTGATAGCCTGTGGGAAGTTTGCAAAATTGGAAGCAATAAACACAAGATCGTGGTGGAAATACTTTTTCTGCATGATTTCACTGCCGATCCTGACTGCAGCAGATTCTTCTTCTTCAAAACAGTTAACGATTTGTTTTATCTTTTCAAAATTTGCAGCATATTAGAGTACAGCAGAGAACCATGTACCCCACCTAGTCAAAACGGGCTGAGGAGGTAGCGGAATCTCGGGTGTCATTTCCTTGAACAACTGCACACGTGACATGTGTTTTGAGGAAGATTTTCTTGACATTGGAAACTAGGTGATCGACATTTGGGAACAAGCTACGTATGTGCTTGGCAAGTCTATGAAGTGCTTGAGCTAAGCATGTCAAATGCAACATTTTGGGGAATAAAACTATAAGAGGACGAGCAGCTTTTTTCCTGTTACAGGTCTTTAAAATTTTCCACACAAGACTGCTGAAGCTCAGTCAGAGTATATTCAAGAAGGTATTTTTAAGATGTTAAAAAATCAAACGGTGTGGGATTCTCTTAGAAAAGTGGCATTGAAGTAAAAATCAGCCATGAGCTTACCGAATGAAACCGCAAGCACATGGAGTCAAATCACAATAGCTATTTCTGATGCATTTATGGCATCTCATGAAGGCAGAAAACATATGACTAGAGCCAGGATGTTTAGGCGCTAAAAATCTCTTAAATAGGCAGCCAAAAAGGCATAATAAAATGACAAAAAAGGCATGAAAGAGGCATTTATTGACAAAAAAGGCATTTATTTCCACCAGCAAAATATAGTTAAAAAATCAGAAATAGCAATTGTGATTTGACTCCAGGTGCTTGCGGTTTCATTCGGTAAGCTCATGGCTGATTTTTACTTCAATGCCACTTTTCTACGAGAATCCCACACCGTTTGATTTTTTAACATCTTAAAAATACCTTCTTGAATATACTCTGACTGAGCTTCAGCGGTCTTGTGTGGAAAATTTTAAAGACCTGAATGTCTGACCTTAATTAGATTCTCCGATCCCTAGTTCTAAAAACCCATTTAGGGAAAATATTATTCCTGCATCTATCCTCTTAAACTTAAATGAATTTTGCATGTTTCAATTATAAAGGTATACTACATTAAATGACCAAAGTTGCCCGGTTGCACATAACTACCAGCATTTTTTTAATTATCTGGTGTTAAACTATGCCGTCTGTCAGACAGAATATGCGAGTTGTGAAAAACTTATTTCTACCCCAGCTGTGATCACTGGTGCATACCTGAAACAAGCTATAAACTCTACATTCATGTCGATATCTAGTGCATTACAACTACCTTTGAGAACTTTAGCTATGTTTTATATTTCTTCAAGATCTTTGTTAGCTAAAATCACGCTCTCGTATTTTCCTTGTATGTCTTTACCTACGTCACCAGGAACTTTAAGTACAAAGTACAGCAAGAGAAGGTGTAAACTGAGCAATTGTTGAACTCTTTGACTTCTCCAATACTTCCAATGTCAAGAAATACTCCTTTGATGGTTGGCCTGCCTCCAGTGTACCAATGACCACATTAGCAACATATCTCCCCACAACATCAGTTGTCTCGTCTATTGAGAGCCATATTTTGTTGCATGCAACTTCATCTCTAATTTTCTGCACAACAATGTTGAAGTTGCTGTCAACATATTTTTTCTGTAATGACTCACTTGGTATATGTTCCTTTGTATATTTCCCTAAGAAACCTCTGAGATTTGTTTTCCAATTTCCACAGTGGAATTCCAGCATCAATGAATGCATTGCACAGATCACTCGAAAACTCAGATTTGCGACTGGAGCCAGCAGTAAATGTTGTGAGGAGACACTTCTTGCGTATTTCCTACCTTCAGTTTCTCTGCCGCCGACTTGTGTTTAGCTGTCTGTACATGCTGAGAGACAAAATATTTCTTCTCATGATTTACTGCTTTCTCACATGCTTTGCAAAACAGCACACAGTTTTCTGTAGAGAATATATCACTCCCGTACACTCACACCAAATCGATCCGTTTTTTACAAAGCGTTGACTTGACTTTAGGCATTTTGACGTTTAAAGGGTTAGATCATACAGGAGCGGGGGTGTAGACCTCTACAGGCAAGCCAAGTACAAGCTGAGAACAGGAATCAGAGCTGCCAAGGAAAGGTACTCTGAGAAATTGAGGAGCAAGTTCTCAGCAAATGAATCTTCTTCAGTCATTTGCTTGCCAGGCTTGCTAGAAATCACAAGCTACAAAAGGAAAACCCCCGGCTCCTTGGACAATCATCAGCTGACCAATGACCTGAACGAGTATTACTGCAGGTTCTATAAGCAGAAACCTAACCCTGGTACCCCCACACTCCACCCCAACCAACACTTCACGCCTACTCACAGCTTGACTCCAGTTTGCAAAGACTGGACCCTTTCCCACGCACCCCTCTCCAATCACCACTTAACACCCGCTTACAGCCGGGTTTCGCCCCGGTGGTGTAAGTTTTCTTGTAAGTTACGTTAAAATGGCAAAAAAAAAAGGCTGATTTATTGACACAGGTTGATCATACGCTGAATAATCCAACCACATTTTTGTTTGGAAGTGGAAAGAAATAATACAAATTGCATTAATTGCAACGTGTAAAAAGAGTTGAGATACTGTATTATAATTTTGCTGCATGTCATTTTGGTATATATCACGTCTTGATTGGTGAATATGTTAATTTGTGACTTTATTTGAATCAGAAATAATATGTGAATGCTTCATTGAGCATAATTCCGACTGGTAACTATGCACTTCGTCCGAGCACGCGTCATGCAAGCCATCTTAAATGACCACCTAAACTGTCATTTGGCAACCTAAAAAGCTGCCAAGGTTGCCTGACTGACAACAGGGGAAAAAAGTTATGCGAGTCCTGGTCTATATTAAACTTTAGAGTTAAAAGTGTAGTTTGCAAGCAAAACTGCTAACAAGATTGACCAGCTGTAGGGTGAGTGAGGTCAGCAGCTGTATGCAAGGATTTAATCAGGAAATATACAGCATTGAGATACTATTACAGAGCACGAGTTTGCAGCATTTTATATTAAACCTTCAGTTATTTCAGGCAACACTATTTACAATATAATTTACAATGCATGCATTTATGTTGTTGCAACGGTGCTGTTTGGTCATGATTTAGTAAACTGTTTAATAGCTGTGTTGTTCTATGCACATTATCAGATTTTTCCCACCTCAGACGAAACTCAGATAAAAATAGTTGTAGGTGAAACTATCTGGAAAAAATCCAATACGAGCGGGAAAACATATTAATACACCAGGCAGTTCGGATTTGGAAAGCTCTGCCATAATTCAGTTGAGGCAGATTCAAACCTGGTCATCTAGGACCAAAACAATAAGTACTAATTCAAAAAACGTAGAAACTTGCAGGACTGTGGAGAGCGTTACCAGATAAACTGCACTTGTTTTAAGCCTGCATGACACCGTGTGGCAATCTGCATATCTCTGTTCCAGTATCTCAAGTCTCCCCCCTCACAATCATTGAAAGCATCAATGGGCTGCAAGATCCACCAAGAGGTTTCTTCATATTCCAAAGGTGGTGCTCAGATGAAAATATAAAGTTGCATCACCAGCTTGACATTAGAGGTGTTGTGATTTGGGTAATTGTCCTGATTTGCAGCATTGTAGAACTCAAACGTTCATTTTTAATGGCTGATATGTCTTGATTGCCACAGGCTTTCCACAAGGACCAGCCTTCCTCCACTTTACCAAAAAGAGGGAAAAATGTGATTAAACTAGCTTAGTTCAGCCATAACTATTTCAGACCCGAGCCAGAAGACTACACTTTCAAGCCCACAACAGGAATTGAGCAGACATTCATAATCCAAACAAAACACCTATAGATCTATTCATCTATAAATTTATTAATCCTTAATAAATCCCAAGATATATTAAGGATTAAATTGGAGCAATCATTTTGTACCCTGGCCAATATTCCACCTTAAAATAAACAATAACGAATAATTATCATTCCTAGACACAAAATATCTATATCTATACATTTGTCATTTGGAATAGTGAATGAGTAATTAACCAAGAAAGTTCAAACCACTTTGCTTAAAGAAAACAGGGACAAGAGAGGAAAAAAGGAAAATGTCAATTCCACAGATTTCTACGTCAATGCACAGCAGAAAGAAATGTGACTGGAAGGTTAACCATCATCTAATGAGGACTCAATAATGTGCAAGAGGATGTACACTTCAGTTGTATAGAGACTTCTGGACTATTTCATTTGGCTTTGGGTACTCAACCCAATAAACAAAATATTGGCCTTAGCGGAGGAGCAGAACAAATTCACCAGGGCTCAGAGTTAAATTATGAGGTTAAAATTTTACTTTGTAACAGCAAGAATTTAGCTAGTTAAGATGCGATTTTACTTAAACCGGCAAAGTAAATTGATAAAGAGAGTGAGAAACTATTTCCGAACAAGGTAGAAATTTTAACTGTATCTCAGTACATATAATAATAATAATAATAAGCCAATTAACTATTAAAAAAATCTGCATTTCTCAACACATGTGCTGGCAGATTTCATGAGCCAGTAATTGATCCAAAGCCCCACCAGTTTCAATTGTGATTTTAGAACTGCAAGACTTTAAGGTAAAATTGGGCTGGTTACATTACTTTTACTGTACCATTTTATT
This sequence comes from Leucoraja erinaceus, assembly GCF_028641065.1. NCBI lineage: Eukaryota > Metazoa > Chordata > Chondrichthyes > Rajiformes > Rajidae > Leucoraja > Leucoraja erinaceus. The sequence continues at coordinate 79,851,416 of NC_073380.1, read as the reverse complement.
TAATGTTCTTAATTATTTTAAAACATCTAAAAGTGTTTTAATTAATTGTTCCTATAATTTTAACATTACTCTTTAAATCAAGAATTGAGATCTTTCTGAATGCCAAATATTCAGAAGCAATGGAAATCCTTGACAGGCAGGAAATCTAGGAACAGGGTTTACCAGCCACTCAAAAGCTCTGTGGGCATGATCTTATATGTGCAAGTACTAGGACATTTTCAGGGATATTGGAGGCATTGCATCAATTCATGCAATAACTTCTGCCAGATATCCTATTTAAACTCTAATACACTAATCCATATAAATCTGCTTTGAAGAGAGTCTACTAAACACAATACCTCAGTGCAAAAGCATATTTCAAAACCATAATATGCAAATCCATAGGCTGAACAGCCAGAAAGAATACTTGAACACATTCCTTGGGCAAATACCTGGCATATCCATCTTTACCTTAGTATCAACTATTTTCGTTGCAGCACATCGGGAGACTTTAAAGTTAAAAAACGTAAATTGAAAATGTTCATACCACGAAATATTAGCTAATCACTTTACTCTGGGTGGCCTTGCGTCCTCTGGCAAATGCTAATTGCAGCCAGAGGGCGCATGTCAAATCTGTTTCTAACCATTCCCACATTAAGGGTGAATAAACAGATTCTGGCTATGATCAGGCAAAATCATGAAAGCATTATAAACTCAGAAAAGAGGACACTTGGCAAACAATAATCAACTTGAATACTTCAAAACTAAAACTGTCTCATCCCTAGCCAATCTTACTTCATGAGAGAATTATTTTTATTTGCATCAAAACCTATAAGTACTTGGAGCCAATAGTTTTACAAAAACTTTCAGTGAACCTCTTCATAAAAGGAATACAAACAGCAAGTCGGAGCAACTCATTACAAAATTATTTACTTTGTAGGACCGCATACCTAGTTTTCCTATGCAGTTTTTCCTTATTCAGCTTCCAGCTTAAAATGCTTTAAACGCAATGTGTGACTATTGAAACAAGCATACAACTTGTCATCAGGAATAGGCCACTCAGCCCCTTTTTGCCTGTTTTGCTATGCAATAACAAGCAGCACAGTATCACAGCTAGTAGAGCTGCTGCCTCACGCTGCTGGAGACCCAGGTTCAACCTTGACCTCGGGCACTATCCATGTGGAGTTTGCACATTCTTCTTGGAACTGCATGGGTTTCCTCCAACATCCCAAAGACGTGCAGTTCAGTAAGTTAATTGCCCATTGCAAATTGCCCCCGGTATAGTGAATGGGAGTAGATGGTGTAGATGGTGGTTGATGCTGTGTTTCATGCTGTATTGCTAGTTGATCTGACAATAATTTAAACTCCAAATTCCTGCCACTATAATCTTTCACAAGTTTGCTAAACAAGAACATACTGACTTCTGCCTGAAAAATAAGCAGATTCCACATCATACTGCCCTTTGTGGACTTTCAAAAGCCCACGACAGTTAAATAATACTGCCTCATCTTTGTCTTAAATTTTTAAACAGTGACCTCTAGTTCTAGATTACCCTGTCAGAAGAAGCAGCCTCCCCATGTCAATCCCATCAAAATTCATCAGGGCAGAAAATAAATCACTCTGCCAAACTCGCATGCATACAAATGTAGCTTTTTCAACCTTTTTCTCATGTGACAACACTGCTATTCCAGATATCAACACAGTAAAATAAAGGTTCAAGAGGAACTCAGCAGCTTCAGTCAAAGAAGGTTCCTGACCCGAAATGTCACCAACCCATTTTAATCCACAGATGCCACCTGACCCGCTGAGTTCCTCCAGCACTTCCAACATCATGATTTCAGCATGTGCAGTCTTCTGTGTCTTCTACCAATTCAGTAAACCTTTCTGAACTTCCAAAACATTAACATGCTTTCTTAATTGAGACTGCTGCTGCACGTGGTAGATATGTTCTTATTAATGTCCTATACAAATTAAGCATAATCTCTCTACTTCAGTGTTCAATTCACTCAGCAATAGAGACCATTCTGTTGATGCTGCACATTACTTGATTTATCTGTATAACAATCTTCTGCAAATCATATTCTTTTTTTACTCACCTATCGATATCCCTATTATCACCTCTGGATTCAACACCCCTTCACATCTTACTTTCCGCCTTGTCATTGTGCTATCAGAAAACTTAGCATCTAAGTTCACATCGTAAACATGAGGCCAACAAAAAATATCAGTTTATGGCAACTGCTTGATGTTTGTTGGCTGTTCGTGATTCAACCTTTATCACCACCTTCCTGGGCTGTACTGTCCCATGTTCTCTATAGATCCAAGTAGTGTATGTTCATTGGACTCCCTTTATTCACAGCAAATGTCACTTCTTCAAAGAACTCCAATAAATAAGCGAGTTCGGTATTCCGAAAAAAGCAAGGAATTTGTCAAAGGTCATTCGCGATAAAGAAAACGAGAAAGCGCTGGCTGTAAGAACTGTGTATAAATTCTTATCTTTATTCATAATTTCTGTGTAAAAATATATTTAATCTGAGGAACAGGGGTGCCAGGTAGCGGGAGAGGGAGGTGTAACAGCAAGAGAGAGGGGGCAGATGGGAGTGGGAGACAGAGGGAGAGACTGGACCGGCGGTGAGACATTCTCGGCAACTGAACTGCTGCGTGTGTACAGACCTGCATTTCATCTGTAGTCAGGATCGAACCCGGGTCTCCGGTGCTGCAAGCGCTGTTGAATTGCTACTGGACAGTCCCCATCTCTTCCCGAGTGTCCCATCGCTGTCCAGGGTCGGCCGGAGATGTCCGGCGTGACACTGGACTGATGGGACACAGGCCCACAGCAGTGGCGGCGCCAGGCTTACAGCCAGCGCGTAGAAGGAGCGCTAACTCCAGCTCAACTCTGCCTGTCCCGCCAGGTTAACCGACAGCCTTGGACTGACGGTCCTCGCTGGCTGTAAGCCTAGGGCTGCTACTGCTCCGGGCCGATGTCCCATCAGTCCAGGGCTGTCGATTAACCCGGCGGGACAAGCAGAGTTGAGCTGAAATTAGCGTTCTTCTCCGCGCTGGCTGTAAGCCTGGGGCCGCCACTGCTCCGGCCCATTGTCCCGTCAGTCCAGGGTCACCCCAGCCACCCCCGGACAGAGAATGGATACTCGGGAGGGGACGGGAATGGTCCAGTAGCAATTCAACAGTGCTTGCAGCGCCGGAGGCCCGGGTTCGATCCTGACTACGGATTAAACGCAGGTCTGTATACACAGCTGCCGAGAATGTTTATCGCAAGTGTCCTATGACCTGGGCACGTGCAGACGGAATACTGAACTCGCTTATTGGTCACACGTGATTTTCCTTTCACAAAACAATGTCAACTGTCTAATTACCTTCAATTTTTTCAAAATTGCCGATTTCATCTCTTTAATAATGGATTGCAACAATTTCCCTCAGACAGATGTTAAGCTAACTAGTTTTGTTTGGAGATATTACATGGAAACAAGCACTTCAGTCCACCGAGACCACACCAACCATCCATCAATCCATCTATCACACATTCAAACCGATTCAATGGTATCCCACCTTCGCATCTACTCCCTACACACTAGGGGTAATTTACCGAGAAACATTTACCTACAAACACACGCGATGCGAGAGGAAACCAGAGCTCCCTAAGGAAACCCACGCAGTCACAGGGAGAATGTGCACACTCTACACAGACAGCACCTGAAGTCAAAACCAGACCCGGAACCATGGCGCTGCGACGCAGTTCTACTGACCATGCACAAAAGAACGGTCTTGACCCGAAACATCACCCATTCCTTCTCTCTCCAGCATTTTGTGTCTAACGTGCAACACAACTGTCCATTTTACAAATGTGCTGTCTAGCCTGCAGGATCCCACTTTCTATGTTTCTCTTGGAATAAGATGTTACATTCTCTTCTTTCCAATCCGTTGGAACCATTTGGAAAATTCTGAAACATTAAAAGCAACATCAACAATCTCACAAGCCCACTACTTTCATGATTCTAGTATATGGAATGTAATTTGGATCCAATATTATCAAAACTGATGCTAAAAATATGTTATTCCTGCAAATCCATTTGGGAAACAATATATTTTGGCCATTCACATGACACCCCATGCAGAAACGGAGGGAGATGATACCAATGCATTGAGACAATTACAGACAACCATCGCACTGGACTCGTCCTACGACAGCCATTCAAAGGAAATTCCCAACACAGGCGTAAAAAATTCCTCCTCCTGTACTATCTATAGTGTACCGGTACTAGGGGGTAGAGGACACACCGTGGGTAGAGGGGGGGGGGGGGGGGTTGGACACACCTGGGGTAGAGGGGGGTGGACACGCCAGGGGAGGGGGGGTCGGGGGGGGGGGGGGGGGGGGGGGGGGTCACGGGGGGGGGGGGGGGGGGGGGAGGTTGGACACACCTGGGGTAGAGGGGGGTGGACATGCCAGGGGAAACATAGAAACATAGAAATTAGGTGCAGGAAGTAGGCCATTCGGCCCTTCGAGCCTGCACCGCCATTCAATATGATCATGGCTGATCATCCAACTCAGTATCCTGTACCTGCCTTCTCTCCATACCCACTGATCCCCTTGGCCACAAGGGCCACATCTAACTCCCTCTTAAATATAGCCAATGAACTGGCCTCAACTACCCTCTGTGGCAGAGAGTTCCAGAGATTCACCACTCTCTGTGTGAAAAAAAAAGGGAAGAGAGTGGGGAAGGGGGGGGGGGAGTGGGGAGTTTCCCCCGCAGGTGAGGGGAGGCCGGAGAGGAGGGGAGGGGGTGGGGTGGGAAAAGGCATTGCCCTCCTGGAGATCTCCCTTCTCCCCTCCCCCTCTATTCGGGCTGCGGGCAGGATCTTCTCCGCCTCTCTCTCTCTCACGCCCCCCCCCCCCGACCTCGGAGCTCAACACCGGCCCCCGAGCTGTCCCGGCAGTTTTCCCGAGTAAAGACCGGACGGTGTACTGCCGCTGCCGCTGTCGCTGCCTTACCGGTGCCGCCAGCCCAGCCCAGCCGAGCCGCTCCCCACAGCAGATATAGATGCCCCTCTCTCCGGCTCCAGCACAATCTGTGGGCGGCGAGCAATGTCCGCGCGCGACACCAGCGACCGCTACTCGCCCGTTCACGCGCACGACCAACGTCTGCCGCCGCCGCTCGTTCACGCGCACGCAACCGCCTGCAGCCCCGCGCGCGCGCGCGCGTGCGAGCCAACCTTCTGAATTTGTAGACGGCAGGGCAGTTACTCTGCATATGGCCAACTTGGATGTGCTGTTTACACTAAAAGGGCTGTCCCACTTGGGCGACCTAATTGGCTAATTGGCGAGATTAGAAGAGTTTGAAACCATGTCATGTTGAAGACCAGCTATGATTAACTTTGGGAAAATTGGACACAAAATAGTGTCCAGTGAAGCCAATCTCCTTCAACCTCCCTTCGACTAGGATGAAGACTTTCTCCAACTACCTTCGACTACCTCGATTACCTACGGCTAACATGTCGACCTACTACGACTAAACCTACGAGTAAAAAAAGTATCGATTTTTTCCATGGCGACCATTTTTTATTCGCAGGCATTTTGTTGAAAAAAACGCCGCGACCTAGCTGAACTGGCAGTTTATGGGGGTCAGTGGCAGGTGGACTCCCTGCCAAAGAAGATGACACCTTTTGCATGGAGCACCGTGCACCTCCTCTACCTGGGTGTCTACCTGTGTTCCACTGAGGATGCTTGGCTGACGAACTGGCTGGAGCTGGAGACAAAAGTCGTCACCTGGCTGTGGCGTTGATCAGGCTTGCTCAGAGTTATTTCCTTTCAGTGTAGTGTGCTGGTCATAAACCAGCTGGTGGCCTCCATGTTATGGTACCGGCTGGCCACTCTTGTCCCACCATCTATCTTTGTTACCATGATACAAAAGAGGTTAATGAATTTCTTCTGTGGAGGCAAGAAGCACTGTGTTTCCGCAGTGGTCCTTAGTCTCCCATTAGAGGAGGGCAGCCAGTCCTTGGTATGCGTGCATACCCAGGTGGCGGCTCACCGTCTCAGGACCCTGCGGAGGTATGTGTACCCTCCTTGATGGCACGCTCTGGCCACGTATGTTTTCCGCCAGGTCCGTTGCCTAGAGGGAGATTCGCGGTTCCTGTTGGCGGGCATCAGTCGACCCGCCACACGGGATCTGCCCAGCTTTTACCGTGATATCTTAAGAGTTAGGAATCTGGTCACCTTCAGCCAGTGTGCAGCATCTCAGGGGGAGGAGGGTGTTATAACTGCGAGGGTGGCCGGTCCTCACCCTGTCACGGTGGGTGTCAAGGAGAGGCCTGTGCGTGAAACTATTCCAACCGAGCTTACCCCAACTCTGTCGGAATTGCTCATTGGGCCCAGGCCCTAATCTCTTCCCGGACCCGGCCCTACACAACATGAGCTGCCTTTCCAAATGCTCAGCGTGCCGTTCCATGACACGGAGAGACTTTTACTGTACAGGTTGCTCCTGCACACTCTACATTTCCTCGTCCTCGTAATCTGTCCGTGTTACCACCTTACGGCAGTAGCAGTCCCCAGTGGAGGGCTCTCTATAAGGGAGTCCTCCCCCTTTACATCAGGGACCTGGGGTGGTGAATGTTGCACAGGGCCGTGACGTGTAATAAATATTTGAGTCGGGTCACAGACTCGCCAGCCGCCTGTAATATCTGCGGCGAGGAAGAGACTGTTCCACGTGTATATGGAGTGTGAGAGGTTGCAGCCCCTGTTCAAATATCTGAAGGGGCTACTCTTCAACTTCTGGTTGCATTTTAGTCCCATGATTTCGGAATTTGGGCACAAGGCAGGGAGTGAGGAGGGTCGATCGGGAGGGTCGGTTTGCTCCTGCGCCTGGCCAAGATGGCCATTCACAGGTCCAGGCAGCGGGTAGTCGATGGTCACACCAGAGTCGGCTGCTTGCCCCTCTTATGGGCCTACATCCATGCTCACGTGTCCCTGGAGAGGACTCTGGAAGCCTTCCATCAATGCTGGTTGCCGCTGGGGGTCGAGTGTATTGCAGATAAAGATGCCACTATTGAATTATAATGATTGTCTAAGGTAATGTGGCTATTGAAAGTTTTTGTACCTTCTGGTACACTGCAAATTGCAATTACTGAATAAAGTCCTTGTAAGGAGAAAAAAAAAGTCTGCCACTAGTTCGCTCGCTCACATGACCATTGGGCTGTCGCCCTCCCTCCGTGACTATTTTATTTATTTCCCTCTCTCTGTGGTGAGTCTTGCATCCCGGCTCCAGAGCGTCTTGCTCAGGATCTCCTAGCAACCGACTTTTGAGGCACAAGGTGCAGTTGGGGGGCTCTCACCATGGACGAATTCAGGGTAAAGTATGCAACCTATTGACTGTCTAGAACTTTTAGATAGACACAAAATGCTGGAGTAACTCAGCGGGACAGGCAGCGTCTCTGGAGGGAAGGAATGGGTGACGATTCGAGTCGAGACCCTTCAGACTTCAGCTCGACCCGAAACGTCACCCATTCCTTCTCTCTGGAGATGCTGCCTCTCCCGCTGAGTTACTCCAGCATTTTGTGTTTATCTTCTGTTGAAACCAACATCTGCAGTTTCTTCCTGCACATCTAAAACTTTTAGTTTAGAGATACAGTGCGGAAACAGTTCCTTCGGCCCACCGAGTCTTTGCTGACCAGCGATCCTCCCACATTAACACTATTCTACACACTCTAAGGACAATTTACAATTTCACCAAAGCCAATTAACCTACAAACCTGTACGTCTTTGCAGTGTGGGAGGAAATCGGAGCACCCTGAGAAAGGCGTACAGCGAGCGGCTGAAATCAGGATCGAGCCGGGGTCTCTGGCGCTGTAACGCAGCAACTCTACCGCTGCCCCACCAGCCGTCCACATAACTGATGTAGGTGCCTGTGGAAATGGTTGAACTTCAAGTTCCTTGGTGTTAATATCACCAACGAACTGCATTGGACCAAGCACATTGACGCTACAGCCAAGAAGGCGCACCAACGGCATTACATCCTCCAGATATTTCCATATCTCCTCTAGATATTTCCATATATCACCATATTTCCAAACATTCTAACCAACTTCTACAGATTAACCGTAGAAAGCATACTATCAGGTTGCATCACAGCTTGGTTTGGGAACAGCTCTGTTCAAGACGGCAAGAATTTGCAGAGAATGTTTTCCCTCAAACAGCCATCCTCCTGCCCTATCCTTATACTCTTTGAATTATTTAATATTGTATTTGGAGATCTATTGATCTCTGTTTTGAATGCAGTCAGTTACTAAGTAGTTGGAGATGTGGAACAGCCCATCACGCAGTCCAGATTCCCCACCATGGCCTCGTGAAAGCACTAAACATAAACATACACCATGTGTATGGAACTGGTGGGGCTAGAATGCTAACAACTATATTCTGCACTCTATCTTTCCCATTGTTCTACCTGTTTTACTTGAGTTTGACACAATGGTACACGTGACCATAATAGACATATAAATTAAGTATAAGGGCGTAG